>NC_092814.1:215275300-215575300 GCF_023375885.2 Dermacentor andersoni | reverse complement strand
CAAACACAGCGAAAGGCGCGCGCCACATGCGCCGCTGGGTTCCCTGCAGCACCACCGAATGGCGTCCGCGCCTGCCGTGCGGAGGAATGAAAAAAAAGAGCCAGAAAGCTCGCGTTTGCGCATAGCGTTCGCCGCAAGCGTTTCCCCGGTAAAGATTCCGGTGGCATAAGCTGCAGTTGCCGGGTAGCGGCAACTGTCGCACACGAAGCAGGAAGTGACGTCACTACACTTGCATATGTAAAAGAACCCGCCTAGCAGCTGATTTCATTTGTCTTATGTAAAGGTCTGTGGAAATATCGCGCTATAGAAAGATCACGCATAGTTAGGACTCCTGAAGAGCAACGTGAACACGATGAGCGGCGACTGGGACAGTAACGTTAATATGCACAACGGCGTCGTGCTCGTCTAGGCAGGGCGCAGCGGTTCCTGGCCAAAGCAAGCTACGCACAGTTAGGACGCCTGAAGAGCAGCGTGAATGCAATGAGCGACGAAAGGAACGGCAATGTCAATATGCACAATATATATATATATATATATATATATATATATATATATATATATATATATATATATATATATATATAAGGCGTCTTGTAAATCTTTCGAGCAACCCATCCCGCAGGTGTCTGAGTAGTGAATTTTTGGTATGAGTGATGTTGATCTTATGACTGATGTTGTGATGTTGACTGTTGAGTGATGTTGACTGATAAGATTTCATTTCATAAATGAAATGAAATCTTATGACTGATGTTGTGAAAGAACCTCTGTCATTGGGATTAGTAATATTGTAAAAATATAAAAATAAGAGGTAACTTAGGTTTCCTTTTTTTTACTATATAATTTTTCTTTTAATTATCTGTGGCAGATAGCCCAATTCTAGTTCTCCAACTAGATTTCTCAAAGAGGCGAATATTACCTGTGCAATAAATGTAAATGCATAATTGATTTATTAACAAAGTAAAATCCCTAACTTTCAATCTAATCACTTTACGGCAAATATAGGAATTCAAGAATTTTAGCCGGTGAACTTGCACGGCATAGTCACTGAAACGAACTGTGTGGGTTGCATTGATTTCGAGCAATGCACCGTCAGACTTGTGGTAAAAATGCACTGTTCTTCTACATGGGCCTGCCAAAATATCCCTAACAACGCCCCCAACCGAAACGCAACGCACGAAATGTGGTGTTGACCAGTTCGGCATGGAGGATCAGCGAAAGCTGATCGCCAGACCCGAAAGTGCTGCAACCGCCACAGAGGCCCTGGACTGAAGGCTCAGCCACCACGGGGATCCTCCCCTAGCTAGCCATATACAGGGAAGCTGCATATGGCTAGCCGATTCGTCCATTCATCCGTCCATCCGTCCGTCTGTCGGTCGCCTGTACGCCGAAAACTCCTCCGGTGCACGCCCATGCGCATGCGCGCAAAAAAAAAGAAAGAAAGAGAAGCGCACGATTAGCCATCACCACCTAGATAGCACAAGGCCTGTTTACTCCGATCCATGACATCACATTTCCTGGCCCAAAATTTGCATTGACAAGGCTGGCCTGATGAAAGCGGTGACGTCAAAATTATTGTTGCCTACTCGGGAGCACCGCCATTAGATTCTATGGAAGTTGGGCCAGGTTACATGACCTCATTTCTCGGAGTGAAAAGGCCTTGGGTTTCTAAGTGGTGTTGAATTAGCTGCACCAGTAGTGACGTCGTTGCTCTCTGTCGGGGCCGAGCGCTCGCGCAGCAGTTTCTCTTTGGTTCCGAGATGGGTAGGCCCCGCGTCATACGTACTCATGAGGAGCAGGCTGCTTTCGATCAGCAACGCCACGAGTAGAACCGGGAACGTGCTCGTCTTCACCGGGCCGATTCTGCCACCCGGGGCACAAGAACAGCCTCGTGCAGCCGAGCGCAAGCAGCAACTGCATACCGAGGATCCAACAGCCTAACAAGCCGTCGTTTAATGTATCATCGGGATTAACCCAATGATAAACACCGAGGCCGCACGTTTCAGTTTCGCTGGTTAGCCATCTGTGTATACGGAATGCTTGGGCGGTGATTTTTTCTCTCACTCTCTCTCTCTCTACGTACCTTAACAAAACTCCGCTTTACGCGCTGAAGCGCAAATATGACTTAACCTCTAAAGCATTTCATAGCACACTTTGGGAATAAATATCCTGAAACTGGTTTCTTTCACAGAATTCATTCCAGCTGGATACGCCTTGCGCAATGGAGTGCCGATACACATCTTCTCTCTGACTTTTTCCTCCTGAGCAGATAAATGCGGATATTGTCGTACTGAGCAACAGGAATGCCATTTAAGCCCGTTTTGCTCAAATGTTAGCTCTTTTAATCTACAGGAGTATCACAACGGAAGCAAATACCCCTTTATATTAACGCATCAGCAACTTCTTCAGAATCGATATGCGTGTATGTAATTCCACCAATCGATGTACGCCACAGGTGCCGTATTTCACATGACACATCTTCAATGCAGCATAGTTCTATACAATAATTTTGACCGCTGATTTCTGTCAACCACACGCGAAGCCTGCTTTTAGTTTTATTCTAGAAGACTGGGAAGTTGGTTCCTCAATGCTTATGACGCTTTTTCTGGCGTAACATTCGCACAATGGTCATATATCATATTTCACAGAAAATATATGCAGCAACGGCATCAGAGTCCCAAAGAAAGCTTTAGTGGATACCTCCACATGTTGGTATCGGTGAAAACACTAAAGCCGACAACCCCCCTGTTCCTGTCGTGCCAGAGCAGTTGACGAGGACTTATCCCAATATTGCGACAAAATAAGTCTGCAGCTCATGCAAGTACGTAAGCCGAGTATTTCGAATTCCGATTCTATGAACATTCTCTAATAGGGTTGAGTCCCAATTACCGTTTCCGATCTCTGCTGTAGCTGGCAGTGATATGGATTCTTAGATTCGTCTTCTCAGGTTGGAAGCAGTGTGTACAGGCAGCTGTCTGTATCGTATGCGTAGTTCAGCTACGCCTTGTTTTGCGTGCGCGTAATGCGTGGGAGAACGCTGAACCAGTTTTAATAAGCTGTCCTAAGTTTGAGTAGCAAAAGTATATGCTTTGAGGTCCACAATCGCCTTGATGAGCGCCCTTTTAGAGGTTGCTTGCTCTATGGAACAACGCGTCATTACAGATGTCTGCTCTAAAAGCCTTTAATAAGCATTTTAACTGAGTGCTGTAGTGTAATTATGTATCGGCACTTAGCACATTTTGTTTGTACTAAATTGCGTTAACATATTTAATATTTTTTTTATTTATATATTTTATGCTTTCATCTTTGATATTGTATCTATGTTAAATTCTGAATTAACGTCTCTTGGCGAATTGATTGATGACTTATGCTGATTGTTCCGTTGTCTCCTTCTCGCTCTCTCTCTCTCTCTCTCGAACTTCTATGTTTAGGGCTTTATTGACTTGCGTTTAATCGTAGAAACGGCAGATCGTGCTCGTTTGTTGTGAATATTTTTCTTAACAACCCACGTAACCCGGCGTGGTGGCTTAGTGGCGTTGGCGTTGCACTGCCAATCCCGAGGGCGCGGAATCAAATCCCGGTCGCGGCGGCCGCATTTCGATCGGGGCGAAATGCGAAAACGCCCGTGTACCGTGCATTGGGTGCATGTTAAAGAATCCCAGTTGTTAGAATTTATTCCACAGTCCCCCGCAACAGTGTGCCTCAAGTTCAGATCGCGGTTTTGGCACGTAAGATCCCAGAATTTAATTTTTAATTTTTAACCCACGTATGTTTACTAAAACTGATTTGTTGCCGAAATGGTCCTATATGTCACTTTGTGTTATCAACCTTTAATAATTTAACAATTTAATGCTTGTGAAGAAGCTGATTGCAACATAGCTGCGAACATACTGCGAACAACTATTTTTATTTCAATCCAGCTGCTCGGCACCTCCATCAACAACACTCCGCTTCACAGCAGTTCTCTTCATTTTTTTTTTTTTTTTTTTGCGAGAAGAAAAATTATTCGAGATGATTTTTTAGGCGTTGCAGTAGCGCTTAGTAGCAACATTTCAGTTGATTTCGCCCTTTCCCACGCGCCCATAGAAAGGCGAAAACTGCCTAAGTCAAATTTAGTCGCTGCTGTAACCAGCGACTGGTCCTTTAGTTATAAAAGGTTTCTCATTCACTCAATGCAAGGACCTGCATCGCGACGTAAATTTCTGTATGTTCGTTACCTTGCATGTGTTGCAATTGCTCGATTTGTTTGTCACAAGTGCTCAAATATTTCTCATGGTAGCATGCAGTCGCGTCTTTCGCTTGCCGCACTACAAGTAGGTTGCACGAAACGCGCCTTCCCCGTAGCAACAGGACCAATGAACGTCTGAGCCATGCTCTTTTTGCGTCCACAGCACTGAAATAGCACGGAACGGCCCCTTAACGCGACAGCCTCGTTAGTAAACCGGCCGTAGCTTGGATTTATTTCTTCGCCTCCTTGTGTCCCTCCACTCGCCGACATCTGCTATACAAGGTGAACTTTGCGCAAACCTCGAAACCCGTTCATTAACCGGCGAGTGGATGTGCACGTCAGCACGCCGACGGGGACACACATTGGTTCGCCGTGTGGGGTTCATGAACCTGTTCTATTTTTCTAGAAGCCCTTCTACAGATAGGTTCGGGTGCACGAAGTCATCAACCAGCCCAATTAGGCCCACCACAACACGAAGTCCCATACTGAAGGTATCCTGAGAGCAGAAGGCGTCAGCCGGGATACAGCGCCTTCCTTTGATGTGGCTGTTCATGCGGTAGCGTTAAGGGCCCCGTCTCGCAGAAAATCCGCCGTAAGCGTCCTGCGTCTAGCGTCGACTGTCGTTGTGGCAAACATAATTCCGAACTACGCATACCCAACCACGCAGGCCCTACATGTAGCGCGAGGAAGTTACTGAACCAATTGAATTTCTCAAAGCAAAATACATCAGCAAAATCGTGAAGTACGACTTACACACAACCTACAGACATGACAGCGTCGGGCTGTAATTTGAATGTACGAGAAAACATAATTCTGTTACGTGCAAACTCAAACACAAACCGATTTTCCAGTGTTTCTAAAATTCATAAAGCAGCCATGACCTCTCTATTTGTGCGCGCCGGAGCGCGCAAATCTCGAAGGTCATAAAGAGGTGCGCCCGGATCCTTGCAACACTTCCAAATGGCGCTTGCTCAGTGGAGGAAAAGAACTAAGAAGCTTTCGAACAAGTATGCGGCTTGTATGATGAGCAACACAGCAACAAAGAAAGTCAAGCGGAAAGTCAGAGAGGCTGAAATAATCTCATGTGCGGCGGCAATGGAAGCGAAACCTGCCATGAGTAGCTACTTAAGACGAAAAAACGAAATCAGGAAAGAAACATTTTATTATAATTCAAAGGAAAGCTCATTACTTTTCGAAGCGAGGACAGGATGCCTTTAGAACACGGACCTGTAAAGCGAGATATAAGAAGGAAGAAGAAGCATGGACTTGCTGCGGTAAAGCTAGGGAAACGATGCAGCATGTTTTATTAGAATGTCAAAATATCTGCCTAGCGGTCGATTTAGGCACCACTGGCCTCCTTGAAGCCCTTGGGTTCAGCGATAGCAGGAAGAAAGTAAACATGTCCGCAATAGAGATTAGTAAGAGGCTATTGGAAGACTGGTGGAAGAAAAGTAGGGAAACGACAAAAAACGAAGACGTACAAAAACAAAGTTCACAATAGGGGGTCACAAAATTATGGGAATGGGAATTCCCATATGGGTTATGGGAACTCATTTCTTTTTCTTTTTCTTTTTTTAACCTAGGTTGGAGATTAGGCAATAAAATAACAAGAGCTTGGTGGCGCAACCCACCGCCCCGTTCCAAAGGGGACGCTGATAACATCCATCCATTGAGCCATCCATCGCGGCCCACGCAAGAGGCCGCGTTTCTACCAGAAAGCTCGCATTCGTGCATAGCGTTCGTCGCCAGCGTTTCCCGATAAACTTTACGATTACATAAGCTGCAGTTGCCGGGAAGCGTGAGAAGCAGTCTGGGATCTTTCACTGCTGTCGCGTTCCACTCTTAAAGGCGAAGCTTAAGCGTCCTCTAATTTTTTTTCTTTGCATCGGCGGCCAGTAGCTATGTTGAGAGGCTGAATGTTTTCTCGCGTCTCGGCAAGCTCATGGGACATTGCTCGACAAGCTTTTATTGGAAAGTTACAGAATTCGGATTTCTGTCGCTTAAGGAGCTCCGAATCAATATGTCGTGTAACGACGACTGTTAGGAGAGGTGACGTATAGCATTAAAGCACCACTGTCAAGTAATATACCTCAGAAGTGGCGGCCATCAAGGAACGCCTGCATACATTCAAGAAATCTAAGTGCATAGCAAAGCCGGGACACGCAAGCGGCGCATTGGAGAACCAAGCAACTGTAAGCAGCTTTCTTTTGACCCAAACAAACCGTGCCATGTGCTGCCGTATACAAACTAACAAGAGGATTCGCACTGACTCTCTACATCGCATCGCACTGCACTGCGAACATACAGGGTGTTTCACATAACGTGAGCCCAACTTTAAAAATATGCGAATGCTACGTAGCTAGACAGAACCAAGTTAATGTTGTCTGCCCTCGGTTGGAGATACTCAGATTATTTTTTTGCATTCTGCCTAATTTCGCAATGATATTTAATTGATTATTTAATCAACTTCTCAATTATTAGAATTAGTTGAAAAGTGCCTATGATAAAGTTGTAGAGTAACATGAAAAACTCCCGATACAGCTTTCTGTTGCTCAATATGGGCTACATAAAGGTGTTTTTCCGAGCGTGAAAGAAGCCCGAGAATACACGCAAAGTGCTGCGAGCGGCCAGTCGCGCGGCAATCTTGCGCGTATCGGGTGCTTCTTTCACGCTCGGAAAAAACGCTTCTATGTAGCACGTTATGAGCAACAGAAAGCTGTATCGGAAGTTTGTTGCTCTACAATTTTCTCATTCACACTTTTCATCTAACTATAGTAATAAACTTTTCATCTAATTACAATAATTGAGAAGTTTATTAATGAATTAATACTAATTATGTAATTAGGCAGAACCAAAAAAATTGCCTGAGTATCTCCAAGCGAGGGCTAAGAAAATTACCTTGGTTCCATCCAGCTACGTGGCACTTGCAGGTCTTTAACGTTTGGCTCAAGTTGCGTGAAACACACTGTACACACCGGAGAAATCGCCCAGCATTTAACTCGGCCTAACATGATGAACATCAGAGATCTACCTCACTTGGATCCCATTTAGCTCGGAGATCAATTGTAGGGAGCATTTTCTTCACGCTACTTCATTTAACTTCTGTGATATCACCCAACGGTGATATGAGTCATCATAATTGTTTCTAAAAAATGCTTGTGGGCATAGAAAAAAATCGCTTCTTGAGCGTCAAAGATGGAGAACCAATAAACCATCTACTTCTCGATGTCCAGCCCTGACCGATCAACACGACAAATTTCGAGGCTCAGTGTCGAGCCTGAAGCAATGGAGAAGAATGACGGAGCCGCGAAGCGCTCATATGGCGCTGAAAACTTTCCCCCTCGAGCTGGCTTCTGGGATGGCCGCCCTCGAAACAGGATACCGTGGTGGAGGCCTCCTTGCCTGATACTTATCCGCCCTTCCCCAGCCAGCTTCTGTATAGCCAGAACTAAGACAAAGAGTAATCCTCTTTGCGAAATCCATCCGACATGAGAAACTTCGCTCGAAGTGCTCCCGATTTCCGAAGTACGACGGCGTTACTTTTGTCGTTGTTCGGAGATAAGGCTACTTCCGCAAACTGGTAGTCCGGTACAGATAGAAATGTGGCGTGAAACTCGAGTGCTACATGTTCTAGATGGGCCATTGCGAACTCGGTCTCGCGGTCATTCAAATGCTTGTCAGTCGAGATGCAATGAAAACTAACTACACAACTCAGATGTACTCTTCGCCGAGACGAATCAGTTTCTTACGATGAGAAAAGCAGTTAGTTACAAACAGTTAATCAATCATTAAAAGACAGTTAATCAACAGTTAGTAGGGCGCTATGACAAATGTTGCCTTGTTGTGACTTGTCTGTAGCGGCTCTGATAGTTCGCGTAACAATATCAGGAAGCTTATTATTAAAGTTAGTCGATTTGTAATGTTATTATTAATTTTATTATTATTAATAATATTAATTTTATTATTATTATTATTATTATTATTATTATTATTATTATTATTATTATTATTATTATTATTATTATTATTATTATTATTATTATTATTATTATTATTATTATTATTCGGTATGAAAACATATATACAATAGACAACAAAGAGGAAAATAAGGAAGAGAGCAGGCTGTCAATTGCCACCGAGAGCGCCACAACAGCGACCCACTCTTTAGGAAGGAGGGGATAGAAGCACAAGTTGAAGATGGGAAGAAGGGAAGGAAAAAGAAAAGAAAGAACAAGACTACAGGTCATGGAGACTAAAGTAAAGCAAACAAGAGTGGCAGTGGGAACGGAACAGACCAGAAAAACATGCAGGTCATACTAATAAGACGTCGTCCCTCGCCAAGGAAAATCAGTTTCTTGTAATAAAGTAAGCAGGGCTCGACCGGGAAAAGCACAACCACCCACACATAGGCAATCGTCGAGGGTCGTACACCACAGGTCAAGTAGACTATTGTCCCTTGGTAGCGTAGGCAGCTGCGCAGGGACATCAATACATTCCAATATAAGGTGCTCGAGTTTGTCGCAGAACTGTCACGATGGACTGTCTTCACGTCCTTCTCGGTATGAACGCTCGCACACCAGGACATATACAAGCCTTGATTAAAGAGTGCGCGACGAGACAAGAGTCAACCGTTAACGCGGTGAGGAAACGGTACATTCGTCGCACGCTGGTCTGGCTGCTGTTTGAGGAGGTAGCGACGAATGAACGGACAATCGTCGCCAAGCCTGCACGAAATTACCGGGCGGTCGCATTCGTCGTGAGGACAAATGGATGAAAGTCGATCGGCCTCTCGGTTTCCAACGAAACCTATGCGCACAGACTCAATGATGCCACACACAACTGGGCGATCAGCGGCACTTTTCTGTAATCTGCTAAAGGCAGCGTGGCAGTCCATAAGGATCACAACCTACGATGTTCTTACCTCCTATTTAACATACTTCAGAGCAACATAAATCACTGCCAGCTCTCCAGTACAAAGTGCAAATTCAGGTTCAAGTTACCATGGAACTAGGAGATTCGAACATCAAGCGCTATACACGTCATTCTGTTTCCTACTCTCCTAATGGCAAGAATAAGTGAAACTAATTTTAAGAATCGTGCAATAGCTTTTTGCGCTCTTTCTGTATACCGGAAATATCTTGCAGACGTGTGAAAGACGTGATGACTGTATCATGTTCATTACGGCATTACACACTGCTGGACGTTCATAAAAGAAGTAATACTTCAGGAACTTGTACTAGACTTTAAATCGGCAATATCTTTTCTGAGCACTTGCTTCGCGCGTAGCGCACGCAACCAAACTGCTCGCATTGTGGCTTATCATATATATATATATATATATACATATATATCCTTGCTCCGCTCAACTTTTACAAATTCGCATCCACGCATACTTCTTTGTTATCACCGCAACTACTGCGGATAGCACGGGTAAAAAATTCCAGAAGAAAACAACTCATCTTCCGGAATTTATTTCTTAAATCCAGCGTTTAACTTACTGTAAGCCTCCAGTAAACCTTGCGCTGCTGACCTCAACGTCGCGCGATCGATCTGGGCCGCAGCGACCTGATTTACATGGGAGAGAAATGCAAAAACACTCGTATATACTTATACCTATATGCGCGTTAAACAACCCCAGGTGGTCAGAATCAATCCGGAGTCCGCCACTCCTTTGTGTTTCAGAATCACGTCGTGGTTCTAGCATGTAAAACCGCAGAATTTAATTTATTCCACAGTAAGCCTCCGCTGCAGTGGGTCTTAAGACTATACCTCGTGACCTCATTAATAGCGCTTTTGCTCACCCCAGCGCTCACATAATTAAATGTTAGCTGCGCAAAAGCTGGATCTTTTGTCCTATCCGATTCATTCGTACGTGCTCGTGTTTATTTTTGCGGTGCTTTAATTTCCTTGTCTACAGATTTGCTTTAGCAACCAGCCAGCGCTGGAGAATGCCGATCAGTTCATTACATGACATTGCATGGTTTGATATTTGTTCTTGCATGTCGCGTGCATCGTCCTTACACCTTGTTCGCTCCGCACTTGTCTTACTGCCTTTTCATACATGTGGCATCATCCATGGCGTCATTATTCCTGCATGGCAGGTCGAACATGGTCACCTCCTTCCTTCAGTAAGAACACACCCATTTCAAAACTTTATCGCAAGGTGAGCAGAAAAGAACAAAACGGCGAAGTTTCGATTTTTCTCGACTATTGTCGAAATCAAAGAGCTGCACGATTGATTGGTGACTCTACGCTCAGAGAGGACCAATACATACCTAAAGAAAGAACGAGCGGAAGACCAGGGAGGTGATTTCTATGCTATGAAGTACTCTAAACAAGAAGAAGCCGCTTAGATATCGATCTGTTTTCAGAAAACATCGACAGCAAATCCAACTTCAGGTATGGTCAGTCGAAACATCTTAAAGAAAGAGTGAGGAAAAAGCAAAAGCGAAGTAGGTGCTATCCTTTTCCCGAACAGACTGGGCTGGGAACGGGCTATTTGGCGATGCCACGACATTGTCGAAACGAAAGCGATTACATACTCTGCTGAGCTTTGGTGTGGCCGCAACGACCGAGCGATGCAAACATTCCTGCCGGTATATCGTTCGAGTGTACGAGCCTATGCTAGGCGCAGCATAGCCTAAGAGAGGCATGAAAGAGACAAGCTCTCGTAGAAACAGGCTTTAAGCGTCATTCGTGATTTATTTCTACGTCCCGCGCCGAGGTCCTGCCGACGCCCCTTGCACGGTTGGCTGGACGCACCATTCCTGCTTTTCCTGGCATCTTCGCTCCACTATCGAAATGGCTTTGCCATTTTCGTTCTCTTAGACCTCGCAGCCATTTTTGAGCGCCGCTCACGTGCACAACTCTCTGGTTTGGCAACATGCCACACGAGCCACGACCGTTTCAACAACGCCCCCCTCCTGGATGCCCTGAAATACGCGTGTGTGTATACTCGATAGAGTATCATCACGCGAAAAAGAATACAACTACCCGTTAGATGCGACTCTGGATTACGTCAGCAGATATCGAACGCCAGTGAAATGAAAGGGGTGGGCTCCTTTAGCGTGTGTCCGAAGCAGTGGCAATACGTATGCGCGCCACCGCTGCCTCACTGCTCATACAAATTCCGCATTGATGTGTGTGCGTGCGCGTGAGAGAGAGAGAGAGCATGTGCGTGAGCGTGTGTGCGTGTGTGTCAGTTAGAACCCCACATGGTCAATTTTGATCATGTGGGGTTCTTTAACGGGCAGCTAAATCAAAGTACACGAGCGTTTTTACATTCCGCCCCCAGTGAAATGCGGCCGCCGTGGGCAAGATTGAACTCGTGACCTATAATTCAGCAGCCCAACGTCACGGAGCTACTGTGGCGAATAAGTTCCTTTAAGCTACGCGAGTAAGTGCCAGGGGAAAAAAACTAAATGTATAATTCATTCAATGTATAATGAACTCAATGTATAGTGCGGTGTTATGCAGGAAGCCCCATCGTATTTCAGCGCGCTTCCGTGTTTCACTTGAGTATGCACTATGGTCGTTAATGAGCATGTACAGTGCGGAGTTCATTAACGCAGTGCTTATAAAGTACCAAGAAAAAGCCACGTGAGCTATTCGAGTGCAACCCATCCGCGCATGTCTTGTTCGGTGCATAGAGCAAGGACAGCGTGTTCCAACGCGAAAACATTGCTCGACGCTAGTAATGTGGCACAGCAATGCTGCCGTCTCACTACACTTATTTGCAGACTCACCTGAGGATGCTTACTACACCTTTTCAGGGAGTGTTCTTTCTTTTCTCAGTAACTTTCATTTAGTGATTTCGAACCAGACGAAATGGTAGGTACTATTTATAGTATAAGTGCGCGCCGTAAACAGCGTACACAGGAAAAGAAAGACAGGAAAGCACTTGTGCCGTCTTTTGATGGGAAAGCATTGAGGGAAAAAGCCGGCGTCTGTAGCAGCGAAACGCCACCTAAATTCCCGTTGGCTGCGACGTCACGTCACATATGCCCGCCTCGACGGAGCAGAGCGGGCGAAAGGGACACGTGAACGCTGACGCGCCAGATGTTCCATGAGGGGAGAGGGCATCGTCGAGACGTCACGTCAACCTCGCTCTCGCTCTGGGAAGCCTGTGTTATCCGCGCGTTCCTTGTCGGTGCAAGCTCCCACCTGCGTTCTAACTTCGCCTCGGTAATCGCTATAAAAAAATGTATAAAGAAACAATAAATTCGAAAGGAGTTTCGACCCTATGCCCGGAAGCCGAGTGTCACACCCACTGGGCTAAACCAGCGCCTCCTAGATTGCCGGCATGTGCACTATGCGTTATGACATCATGCTACTTGGGCCAAAATTTCCAATGCCAAGCCTGGCGTGACGAAAACTGTGACGTCAAAATTATCGCGGCTTACTCGACAGCGCCCTCATTAGGTTTTATGGCAGTCGGGCAAGGTAGCATGACGTCACGGATGAAAGGGCATCGGCCTTGTGCTATCTAGGAGGTCGGCTCTCGTCGGATGACGGCGAAAATGCATGCTGCTGGCCGAGCGCTGCCGATGAGATAAAGAACGCCCTGCCGCTTCCTGGTCGCCAGTCACGATGCAGCCGACCTTGTTCATCGAACGCACGCTTGAGAGGAGGAGGAGGAGGAGGAGGAACTTTATTATTGCAGAAACTGTTGCGCGGTTTATTCCTGGGTGGTTCCCTCTGACAGGGCTCCACTGGCGATCGCGGCTCGCCGGGCCTGGTCGAGGGTCGCCAGTTGGCTGCCCAGGTCCAGTTCGGAGAGTCTCGCCTCCCAAAACCACGTAGTGAGTGTGTGTGTTGTGACTCGTGGCGAAATTGCGTCGCCCGGACGGTCGGTACATTCGTGTTTTATGTGCGCGAGTGTCGCTG
Source organism: Dermacentor andersoni (assembly GCF_023375885.2). Taxonomy (NCBI): domain Eukaryota; kingdom Metazoa; phylum Arthropoda; class Arachnida; order Ixodida; family Ixodidae; genus Dermacentor; species Dermacentor andersoni. The sequence goes on along the minus strand of NC_092814.1, from coordinate 215,562,189 downwards.
TGTGGTTGCTACACCAGGGACATGTCCGGGACGTATAACTGTCTGGGGAGATTGCGTGTCGACGAGAGCAGCACAATACCACTGCGCAAACGCTCCGTCACGTGGCTTTTTTCATATTTCGCGGGTTTTCTTTGCAATCCGGAAGAAAGGACTACGTGAGACGTATTTTCAAGGAAACAACTCGATCGGTTGTTTCTGAAGGTGCTCTACAAACCTGCGTATCATACTTAGGGTCCTCGATCAGCCAATAATTAAAAAGTTCGGTATAAACTTAATGACTTAGTGAGTTATGGGAAAAAAAAATTGTCTGAGTTACTATAGGCTATTTCGAATAGTATGCGTTCGGTTAAATTCGCTTCCGACGCGCCTTTCATTTTTTAGTTCTTGGCTCAATTATGTCGGACACCCTGTATATTCAGATGCTCTTCCTTTTCATGTTTCGTCTGTGGTCATATGGCTGCACTCTGCCTACGTTATTACCGGAATCGGCCACTCATGAGCGCTGGACGATACGAAAGGAATAGAATTGAGAGAAAGGAATAAGTGCATTGTACTGGCCACGGTGCCCAATGTACGCGGAAGATTAAATTGGAGAAAAGGGTCCATTTAAAAGAATTCTAGAGATTCTTGCGTTTTTCTTTATGCGAGGCTCACTGCATTTTCTTTCCTGGCCTATTGCGATCTCCACGATTTTGCGTGAAGAACAGAACAGTAGATCATCTGCGGTCCGTTTGCGGTCTCCACGAAGTAGCCGGAAGCAAGCTGCTTCCAACTCATCCGCATGTAACGGCAACATGAATGCCTGTTCATGCTAGCTGGTGCCAAACACGGTAAAATAATTTACACCCTTAATAAATTTTAAGGGTTTTAAGTATTTTCCAGACTACCACTTGCATTGGCACAGAAATTGCGATTTTCCGGTACAGATAATAGTTTATGAGGCGTAAAAAAAAATTTAATTGGAGGGTTTTACGTGCCGAACCCACTTTCTGATTATACGCCGTGGTGGAGGACTCCGAAAATTTCGACCACCTGTGGTTCTTTAACGTGCACCTAAATCTAAGTACACTGGTTTTTTCGCATTTCGCCCGCATCGAAATGCGACCGCCGTGGCCGGGATTTATGCGGCGTATAAAAAAAAAGCACGGCATAAAATATTCGTCATATACATGTGGCGACAGCATTCCCATCGCACTTGATGAATATCTAATTAACGACTGACAAAAACGCCCGTATAGCGGAGGGCTTCCGCATCAATTCGGCCAGCTCGTGCTGCCATTGCACTGTTGCTTCACATTTAGCTCCTGTCAAAACGTAGCTGCCATGCTCACCTACGCGAGGCAACCCAGAAATAGTGCGCAGCGGGGACGCAGAAAGTCGTTCGTTGCATATTTAAGGGCGGGTCTTTTCTTCTTTCTTTTTTCTTCTTGAGCCGAGAATGTTTTAAACGCGTGGAAAAGCACGCGCGAAATGTCCTAAAAACAAAATTTGGATGCAGTTAGACAGAAAAATACGCGCCTCCGGCATAACACGACATTATCTGAATGTCTCGCAGATAATCCGCTTACTTTTGCTGCCACTTAATATTTAAAAACAACTACAAATTAATACACTGCAAAGTGAAATCTTATTCGTCGACCTAAGTTTTGCTCGTTTTTCAACGCTTCAATATAGTGAGCGTGGCACCTGCCACGCTCACTATATCGAAGCTTAAATGGCAACAGAAGTAAGAGGATTATCTTCGAAACATTCGGAGAATGTCGCGTTATGTCAAGGGCTCGTATTTATCTGTCTGACTGCATACAAATATTGTTTTTAGGAGATTGCGTGAGTGCTTTTCCACGCGTTTAGAACATCTTCGGCTCAAAAAAAAAAAAAGACCCCCCCCCCTCTCCTAAATATGCAATGAACGACTTTCTGCGTCCTCGCTGCGCGCTATATCTGACTTGAATCGCGTGCCTGAGCGTGGCAGCTACACTTGCATATATACACAGCTACACAATTGAATATAGTGACCGAGGCGTCGGCGTTTCCTCTTTTGCGTTGTCGTACGTACGCACTTTTTACGCCGTGGGCGTCGCGATCGCGAAGGCTGCACCGATGTTCAGGTATTACAAGGGGACATATAACCTCTGAAGCTGTTGAAGCATCCACTGTTCATGTCCATTTACGAGCGCGTACGAATTTCTTGTCGGAACTGCACGAAATCGCAATAATAATACTCGGTTTCGCACGCGATCGAATTGCATCTGTACATCAGGGGTAGATGTATTGTTGAATTCGTTTTTTTTTTTTTTAATACGATTCTGAGGGTTTACGTTCCAAACCCATGATTTGATTATGAGGCACGCCGTAGCGGGAGTCTCCGGAACAATTTTGACTACTAGGGGATCTTGAGCGTCCTCCCAATGCATGGACACAGGCGTTTCTGCATTTCGCCCTCATCGAAATGCGGCCGCCGCGACCAGGATTTGATCCTGCGACCTCGTGCTTAGCAGAGCAACAGTATAGTCGCTAAGCCTCCGCGGCGTGTAATAGACGATAATGAATCACATAGATAAACCCAAAATTTTGTGACACACCGTGCAGGTAAGTTGTGACAAAATTCCCGAAACTTCGGGAGACAAAGTGTAATGGAGAACGATAAGAGTGTGACAGTGTACACACACACTTGCACCCATCTCAGTTGCTTTCTTTAGTGAAATATAGTGTAATGTTTTACATGCAATATTTTGTGTGATGTGCTTTATTCTTTGCTGTGTGGAAGGTGGTGTTTTGTGTGAAAAGAGGTTTAGTGGACGTGGGCCATGAATTCAGAAAGGTCCGCCGCGAGGAGCACTGGCTCAGGTCGAGCACTGTCTCGTGCACCGCGTTGGCGATCCTACTTGCGCTTCGGCTGTCCTCCTCTGCTTCATTACATCAATTTTACTTTTTCATGTAGTGACTATGCAGCTATAGTGACTGTTCTGGAAACGAGCGCTGTGACGGTACGTTTGAGTGTTAAAGATACATCGAGTTCTGACTATGCGTATGACTCAGTTATGTAATGTTTAATTTCTGCACTATTTCGTATTTCTCCTTTCGTTTCTTTCCATGATTTTGTATGGTTCTTTTTTCCATTCCCGAGTCACTGTAGTTTATTTTGTATGATTAAGATAACCGGCCATTTAGTGGCCTACTTTCTCAGTGTCTCCTCATTTAATAATCGTGAACCATCAAGAAAAGACAGATAGGGCGCATTCACGGACTGTTGCATCACTAAGTTCAAAGTGATGCCCGAATTTCGAGTTAAATACTTCGCAAACTACGCGCGAGATGTGTGTGGGGTGCGTGTGCGTGCGTGTTTGTGCGTCTGTGTGTGTTTGAGTGCGAGGGTGTGCGTGTGTGGGGGGTGCGTGTGCGTCTGTGTGCGTTGTGTGTGAGTATATGTGGGGGAGTTAAGTGTGGAGGGAGCCCGAGCCGTACGTGCCCGTGTGCATGTGTGGGGGGATGCGTGTGTGTGAGAAAGAGAAAGTGTATGGGGTACGCGCGCGTGCATGTGTGAGAGTTTCTGTGTTTGGGGAGTGCGTGCGGGTGTGTGTGTGTGATAGAGAGCCTGTGGGGTGCGTGCGCGGGCGTGTGTGCATGTGAGTTTGTGTGCTTGTGAGAGTGTGTATGTATGTATGAGTGTGTATTAGTGTGCGTGGTAGGTGCGTGTGCGTGCGTGCTTGTGTGTGTGTGTATGAGAGAGAGAGAGTGTGGGGTGCGTGCGTGTTTGAGTGTGTACGAGTGTGCGTGGGGAGGTGCATGTGTAAGAGAGAGAGAGAGAGACTGCGTGAGGGTGCGTGTGCGTGCGCGCGTGTGAGTGGGAGTGAAAAAGTGGATGTGTTTGGGCGTGCCTGTGTATGTGAGAGAGAGAGAGAGTGTGTGTGTGTGTGTGTGTGAGAGAGAGAGAGAGAGTGTTTGTGTGTGTGTGTGTGTGTGTGTGTGTGTGTGTGTGTGTGTGTGTGTGTGTGTGTGTGTGTGTATGTGAGGGGTGCGTGCGTGTATAAGAGAGAGTGTGAGGGTGCATGTGCGTGAGTGCGTGCGCGCGCGTGTGTGTAAGAGAGAGAGTGCTTGGGGGTGCGTGTGTGTGCATGTGTGTTTGTGTGAGAGAGAGTGTGTTTGTGTTTGGGGGTGCTTGTGCGTGCGCGTGCATGTGTGTGTATGTGAGACACAAAGAGAGAGAGAGAGACAAAGGGACACAGGTACGCACACGCACGCGTGCGCGTGCGTGTGTGAAAGTGAGAGTGCATGTGGGGCGCTTGTACGTGCGTGTGTGAGGGGAGGAGTGTGAGGGCAGGAGTGTGAGAGCGTGTGTGTGTGTGCCTCTATGTGTGATTGTCTATGTCTGGTGGGTGCGTGTGTGAGTGTGTGCGTGTGTGTGAGCGTGAGATTGTGTATGGAGGTTCCGTGTGCCCGCGAGAGAGTGTCAAAGGGGTGGGGTGCATGTGCGTGCATGTGTGTGAGAGAGAGAGAGAGAGAGAGAGAGAGAGAGAGCCTGTATTTGGGGGGTGCATGTGCGTGCCTGCGTGTGAGAGAGAGAGAGTGTGGGGGTGCTTGCGCGTGCTTGTGTGTTTGTGAAAGCGAGTGTGGGGTGGCGCGTGTACGTCAGATTCAGATTCAGATTTATTGGTTCCAAAAACAGAAGTAATTACATGACAAATATACAGACGAGGGTCCCAAAGTGAAAGAACTGTAGTGGGACCCTCGGTTAATAATAACAACATTGATGGTGATGTCATGGGGGTGGATGTGCGTGCGTGCGTGTGAGAGAGAGAGTGTGGGGGTGCGTGTGTGTGTGTGTGTGAGGGAGTGTGAGAGCATGTCTGTGTGTCCCTGTGAGTGATTGTGCGTGTATGGTGGGTGCGTGTGTGTGTGTGTGCGTGAGAGAGTGAGATTGTGTATGGGGGGTGCGTGCGCGTGTGTGAGAGAGTGTCAGAGTGGTGGGGTGTGTGTGCGTGCGGGAGTGTTTGTGCGAGAGAGAGTGTGGCTATGTTTGGAGGTGCGTGTGCGTGTGTGCGCGTGTATGTGTGAGAGAGATAGTGTGTGTGTGGTGGGGTGCGTGTGTGTGAAAGTGAGAGTGTGTTGAGGGCGCGTGTACGTGCGTGTGTGTGTGAGGGAGTGTGAGAACCTGTGTGCCTCTGCGCCTGTGTGTCTGCGTGTGTTATTCTGTGCGTACGGTGGGTGCGTGTGTGTGAGTGTGTGTGTGTGTGAGCGTGAGATTGTGCATGGGGAGTCCGTGTACGTGCGCGTGTGTAAGAGTGGTGGGGTGCATGTGCGTTAGTGCGCATGTGTGTCAGAGAGTGTGGGGGGCGTGTACGTGCTTGTTTGTGTCAAGGAGTGTGAGAGCGCGTCTGTGTGTGCCTCCGTGTGCTTGTATATGTATGTGCGTGTGATTGTGTGTATGGTGGGTGAGTGCGTGTGTGAGCGTGAGATTGCGTATGGGGGGTCCATGTGCGTGCGCGTGTGTGAGAGTGGCAGAGTGCGTGCGTGTGTGTCAGAGAGAGAGCGTGTGTGTCTGTGTGTGTCTCTGTGTGCGTGTGTGTATGTGTGTCTGTGTGAGTATAAGAGTGTGCCAGCGGTGGCGTGCATGCGCTTGTGTGAGTGTTCCCATGAATGTGTGGAAGGTGCGTGTGCGGGTGTGAAAGTGTGTGCGGAGGTGCGTATGTATGTGAATGTGTGCTGCTGCTGCTGCATAGTAAAATGGTGACAAAAATACATGCTGCTTCGTTGTCATAGCGACGCCCGTTGTATTCAAAATACCCCGACGTTCACTTCCCCATTTGAACACGCGCAGCACAACGACCCTGATCTGCTTAGCTCGGAAGCTCTTTCTGCAATCGTGCAGGCTGACCGAGTGACAGAAAAAAAGTTAAGGAGTGCACGGGTTCTTGTAGCATGTGCACTGAATGAGATAGCGCTTTTTCTGCACCACTTCAAGTGCATCTCGTGAATCGTGGATTAAGCCCGAGAATATCCCTAAGATGAAAGAATGGCACGTGTGCCTATAAAGGATGCGTGCTTACTTGCGCGCAGCAGTGAATACGCTGTGAGCGAGCAGGAGAATGGGATTGGCGGTGTACTGGGGCTGGGGGCATTGGTGGATTAGGAGGAAGGGAGCGCAGCGTGCGTCTGGCACATAATGCTAATATAGATACGAGCGCAGGAGTACTCCCGATATTTCTAGGCCCATAACTCTCCTTTGGAGAGGGAGAGGCTCACGGGTACGAGCCAAACTACATCATATATTGCGCAGAAAGAATCCGGTGAAGAAAGAACTTCCGTGCACCGTTCCTCTCGTATACGCATATTTTAATCGTTGTTTTTCTTTGATCAGGTTTCCTATTTCTCCCCGCCTCATTTATATAACGGAAAACTGACGTGACTGGCTGTGACTCTGATTATGTGCCACGTGGCAGAAGCGCTCTTTCTTTCACCAAAAGCAGGACACGCTCAGCGCGCCACGCATCAAGCCAATTTCCCAGTGGAACTCCTCCGAGAAAGCATGCCTAAAGAATTCATGCCTCATTGAGTCAGCCGTCTTGCCACTTTGCTAGTAAGCTTATCCAATCCCCATCCTACCCATCTCCACGTCCACGCTTTCTCCCCCTTCGGTGTGCGCGCCCTATCGCGCATATACAGGCTTTTCTGTCTAGAATACTTCAGCAGCCCACTACGAAGCACAGGAAAAGGTAATTTGGCGTTTGCTGCTCGATGTGCCTGCGAACAGTGGTAAGCGTATTGCATGGGATAAAGGTGGTACAAGCCAGTATACGTTGAAATTCGCAGGTACAATGGTCACTTTTTCTTAGAGCTTCAGTGGAGCACTCGAGTGGCCTTGACAAAGTGTGCAGGCCTACTTGCACGCACAGCGTGCATAAATTGCGCTTCCGCCAGTCGTCAATTTTCTGCAATGGCATCGACTCGGAGAAAAATATTCGTTATGAATATGCATGTTCACTCTACAACAAGCCAGCTATTCCAAAGCTTTTACCGTTGCTCGCGCAGAAGAGATAAAGAACAGAAAATTATGTAGATCCCACGCACTGTGGGAATCGATCTAAGCAAAACTTTCTCTACTGGTTGCTTTGATTGACGATAATTAGCGGTGATGTTGAGGGCGAAAGCTTTATTTCTTCAACGTTTAGTCTAACAGGAGAGTGGTCAGTTGATGGTAAAGATTACCTTGCGCGTACCACTGCTGTTTCTCTCCGTAGTACACAACACACATGGATAGGTGTTTGCTTGAGGCGTTGTTGTGCGCCATATTTCATAACCTCTGAGAGGGTTGAGCAATGCCATTACCTCACAAGGCACATTGTATCGAGGCAGAAGTATTAAACTTGGATTAAATTTTGGGGCTCTACATGGCAAAACCATAATCCCATTATGAGGCATGCCGTCGTGGCGGTCTCCGGATTAATGTTAACTCCGGGATGTTGTTTAACGTGTCCCAAAACCTAAGTGCACGTGCGTTTTCTATTTCGCCACCGTCGAAATGCGGCTACCGCGGTCGGGATCAAATCCGCGACCCCGAGTGATGCCATAGCCGCACAGCTACCGCGGCGGGCAAAGAAGTGTTGATTTGACGGTCGACCGCATCCGTAGCGTCGCCTGGACCCTGCGGTGCGCTTTAATTAATGCGGCTCTGCTTCTGCACGCCTTGCTTAATTTGTCCACTTGACATATTTGCATGGTGTTTATTTTTCAGAAATAGCAGGAACGTACTGCACCGTACCTTGAACTTAAGCTTATCCAGCTTCCCCGTAACCGCTGTCGTATAGTAGTATAGGGTCTCCTTGCCTCCTCACGTCCCCTTCCCCTCCTCCCCTTGTATGGAAACTGCCTCTTCTCTTCCCTCCTCGCTACAGTTCTATCTACGTCCTCTCTGGACTCGCACGTTAGTAGAAAGGGAAGAGCTGAAGTTTCTGCAATGCTTTTGACGGGGGTCACGGATAATTGCAGCTGTCAAGAGGCTAAAGTGGCGATGCCCAGGGATTTCCACAGGACATTGATGTGGTGTCTATTCGATGTGCTGGGGTCGAAACGAGTTTCTCGCGTCGCCTTTCCTCTCTGACTAGCTCCTGTCATGTATACACACGCTCTGTACCACCCCCCGACGCGGTATACCAGACAGCAGTAGTAGCAGCAGCAGCAGCAGCAGCAGCAGTAGTAGTAGTAGTAGTAGTAGTAGTAGTAGTAGTAGTAGTAGTAGTAGTAGTAGTAGTAGTAGTAGCAGCAGCAGCATTAGTAGCGCGAAATGCGAAAACACCCGTGTACTTGGATTTAGGATCACGTTAAAGAACCACAGGTGGTCGAAATTTCCGGAGTCCCCCACTACGGCGTGCCTCATAATCAGTAATTGGTTTTGGCACGTAAAACCCCATAATTTTTAGTAATAGTAGTAGCAGTAGTAGTAGTAGTAGTAGCAGTAGTAGCAGCAGCAGCAGTAGTAGTAGTAGTAGTAGTAGTAGTAGTAGTAGTAGTAGTAGTAGTAGTAGTAGTAGTAGTAGTAGTAGTAGTAGCAGTAGTAGTAGTAGTAGCAGCGGGAAAGTTGAAGGAAGGGGCAAAGAAAGTTTCGCTTTTAAAAAGAAAGAAAAACTGGGGAAGTAACGAAAAGGTGCATGCCAATCCAATCGTATGCATACCACGTAGTACGTTTTGTACTGCGGACACTATACTTTTTCGCTATGGATGCTGTGTATATTGGAGAGAGATGTTGTGCCGCGAGCGGCCATTAGCGCGGCAATTTTCCGTGTATTCGCTGGCTGTTTTCACGCTCTGAAAAACACTTTTGTGGCACTTATTGAACAACAGAAAGCTGTATCGGAAGTTTTTCATGTTGCTCCACAGTTTTGTCATTGACCCTTTCCATGTAATTATAATATTTGAGAAATTGATTAATAAGTTAGGTTTAATTGTGTAATGAAGCGGAATGCAAAAAATAATCTGAGTAACTCCGAGCAACGGCAAACAACATTACCTTAGTTCGGTCCAGCTACATGGAATTTCCATATTTTTAATGTCATCCCTGGACGAGATCAACTCGTCCAGGGACGATGAGTCATACTCAAAATTTATTGAAAAGGACGATTCGGTATTATAGTATGGAAATAGCAAGGAATTCTCCGAACATGTTTCATAAGAAGGTGCAAGTATCCATCTAGAGGAATACGTTGCGGCCGTTCGCATATCATGTGCTGCATGGGAATGAGCGATGTGATCGGAACGAGCGAGGTTTGAACATCCGCTAATGTCCCCGTAAAGGTATACAGAAAGAACAAATATAATGATGAGTTCATTACATGTTATACTTAATTTACCTTTTTGTGTAAACACAGAGACAAGACGCAGCACAAACATGAAAATAATGAGCTTGGTGGTGCCTGTCACTACAAATTTCGAAAGGAATGCCCGAAACATTCATTCATCTATAGTAGTCACGCTTATCATGCCCGAGACGTATAAGTGCGCTTGGGCGCACATACACATTTTCTGCATTTGCGACTTACGAGAGTAAAGTTTATCTCAGGCCGGCATTCGCTGGCAAAAGTTCCCTATTTTCTGCTCATGTGACGAAAAATACGTGAATATGCCTACATTGCAAAATTTGGCTGGCACCGTGGTGTAAAATTCCATGAACAGAAAAATCTTGCGCTGACAGTGACCGATATTCCACGGTATCTATGCTAATAAATGACGGCTAATAGAAACAAGTTCACATCTCCAGCTGACCTGCATGCAACGCGTGATAATATGACCAACTGCAGAAGAACGCACGTCTTTTAGAGTCAGCCACCATTGTGACAAAAGAATTCGTTCGCAGACTAGTTGGTATATTGTAATTGAAAACTGAGTTTCTTCACCGCAAGTAGACAGCACATAAAGGAACGCAAACAGCGCGAACACACAGCATCTGTCTACGTTGTTCGTGTTCCTTCAGGGTGTCTACCAAGTTGAAATTTCCAAATTCCCAGAGTTTTCCAGGTTTTCCCTGAGCAGCTTTGCGAAATTCCCTGAATGACCCAGAACTTTGTTTTATATCAAGACAGGCTGACACCATGTTGCCCGATGCTGTAACTCTCTAGTAGGCATGTTGAAACAAAAAAAAATTACTTCATCCAGTTAGAAGCTCGTTCAAAGAGGCGGCGGCACGCTTACTTTCCAGTTAATTCCTCAGTGCGTCGGTTCTTTCTATTCTCCTTCTCCTTCTGCCACGCGTTCACCCCATGGATCATTTTAAGCTTCCTTTTGGTCAGTTGTACAGTCAACGTCCCATTTTTCGGACTCCCTCGGGGCCGCGAAAACATCCGAAAAATCGGGCAGTCCGAAAAAGATGAATGCATGTCTTTAACTGCCCTTAAAGGCTAACATTGCCACAGGCACGTCCGAAAAAGCTCTTAAGGCCTGCCTGTACACTTATTAGGCATATCGGTGCTCGTACTGTCAGTCAGTCAGTCAGTCAGTCAGTCAGTCAGTCAGTCAGTCAGTGTTTTATTTTCACAAAACAAAAACATCTGTGAAAAAGGGGGAGACGGCGAAAAAGCTGCGGATACTGCAGCTTGACAGAAGACGGAGGTGCACGCGTGTATAATTAAGGAATACATGCTGTATCCCGTGACAATTGCCCCTTCCTACGCTTGTTATGCTTCACCGCAAAACAGTGCTGTGCTGAGGCGAAGCTAACTTTCGAAGACTGGCATTACGCAACGCGCTGTGCTCTGCGAGCTTCGAAGCCAATCGCGAGGATTACAAAGGCGGGGTCGGTGCCATTGCTGACAGCGGCGAATTTTTTCAACGAAAAAGACGGCACCGCACGTCAAGAAGCTTAATAGGGAACGTAGAAGCAGCTAGGCCTAACGTTGCCGCGGTGGTTTCTACGGCTGCGAGCGGATCTGCGTGCGAGAGTGCCGGTTCGAGGCGACTGTTTGACTGTCGCTGGTCCTTCCTGGCATAATTTGCACGTGTTCTCCTGATGCTTATCTGGGAAGATACATTTCAGACGGGAAGGATTAGGGAAGGTGTTTGTCTGTAGTTGTCTCCAGGCGACGGCCTGCCTCCTGTTCAATTTGGGACTCGGCGGTGGGTATATCCTTCTGGCGTTTAGATATGCACTGGTTATGTCGTTGTATCTGGTGAGCCTGTCCCGTTCTGCACGAGGAGTGCTCGCTATCGTGCGAGAGGCGTTGCCCTGTTCGGCGCGGCGGGTCATGTCTCGCGCCGTCCGGTGCGGCGTCTCGTTTAGGTTCGTGAGCGCGTCGCCTTCCGTGGTGACGTGCGCGGGGAACCATATGATCCTCGAGCTCGCGGTTTTGGATCTGCCCGCTTTGGCCAGAATGGACAGGGCTTCCTTGGAAATTCGACCTTTGGCATAATTCTTTACTGCCGCTTGCGAGTCACTTAGTACGACTTCGCATTCCTGTTCTGTGAGGGCCAGCGCAATCGCTACTTCCTCCGCTATTTCCGAGTGTTTGGTGTATACACTGCATGTGGTTCTGATTTTTGACTCTGCGTCTATGACTACGGCGGTGTATTTTTGGCCGTTCGCATATTCGGCTGCGTCGACAAAGCGCGCGTTTCTCCCCCTGCCGAATGAACGAAGCAGAGCCTCGGCTCTTGCCTTTCTTCTACCTCGGTTGCAATCGGGGTGCAATCGGGGTGCAAGTTTCTTGGGATGTTTGCCACCGTAATGGTGTCTCTGATTTTGTTGGGGATTTGCATTTTCTGGCCGTGCTGGTTGTGGTACGTGATACCGAGCGTGTTCATAATGTACCTCCCCGTGGTGGTGGTCGACAGGCGTTCGAACTACGAGATGCGTTGTGCTTCGGCTATTTCTTCCAGGGTGTTGTATATGCCCAGCTGAGCCAGGAGCTCGGTGCTCGTCGATTCCGGGAGGCCCAGGGCTATCTTGTACGTTTTCCTTATGAGCGTGTTCATCTTGTTCTTTTCCGTGATGTACCAGTTGTGGTACGCGGCTACGTAGGCGATGTGGCTGACAACGAAGGAATGGATCAGTCGAATGATGTTTTTATAATTATCAGCAGGTGAGACGTATCTTGTACAAATGACGGAAGCGTTTTGAGTAAATCGCGAAGGAAGTGGTTAAGGAATGTGATGCTCTCTGTCATGGTGCTGTTATTTGATACTATCGGGCGTCCTGGGATATTAGCGGTGTATAGTTCAGTGGGCGAAATTTTATTAATTTTCGGAAGGAGGTAGATGCGTGCTGCAGTTTTGTTGCTTGGTTCAAGAAAGTTGAATTCTGACGGTGTTATCAATTCATCAGCAAGAAGTGATTTCAGCCTGTATGGTAATGTCGGATCGTTGTCTAGTTTACGGTAATTTTCAGGGTTGTTTAGCTGTCTCTAAGCATCGTGCGCTTGTGCTTGTCTACTGGCCAAATAACAATAAGTGCTTCAAAATAAGTGCTTCAGATTTGGCGACTGTTATATGCTCATCTAAGGACCACGCTGATCTATGCTTTGTCTTCCCGTTTTTCATATTGACTTGATTGGTCGTTTTTTGCGCCTATTTTTTCATTTGCCTAGAGAAATGTTCCATAGCTTTTGCATAAAATTCTGGACACGAAGAGATTCACTTCTGACCTCACGCGAAATACCGCAATGAAAACGACGGTTCGCGTCCACAGTGTGAAAGACAAGTGGGCAACCTATGTCATCTTCGATTGCGCAGCTACGAATTTCAACATGTGTGCATGCTTTCGTGCGTGCCAGTGTGCCAAGCAAACGTCCCAACAACGTACGATTGCACCTGAAGTGCCGCGGCCTCCTAACCAGACAGGATGGAGAGGAATGACAAAGACGGGGGAGACTTCAATAAACAAGAGCAAAGAAAAGGGTTTAACAGAACATGAAACATTAGTCCTAACTTGACCAAGCGGTCCCAAATTGTAGGATACCACAGCTTTTTTTAGCCCAAGTAATACAAGTGTCATTGTCTACGTGTCGCATAGAAAGTGCTAATAAAGACCCGGTGATACAAGTGGATGCAGAAAAGGAAGCAGCCAAAGCAGCAGTACCGAAAAGCCTGAAGACAATGCGGGCAACGTGTGTCTTCCAAAGGAGCATGTGGAACAAAGGCTGAAGTGCACAGAACAGAAAACAACACGTCCTGTATAATCCATCTCGCAATGAGCACTTCAGGGTACGAAGCTATTTTGAGAACACAGGGCTACTCGACAGCTGTCGGTACTTGGACGGCATGCTTCGTGCAGCCTCTAGTCAAAACAAGCATGCATAGTACTTTTCACGTGCGAAGCAACCCAATAAATTTATTGGATTCGCATTTAGTTTCTTTAAAGACTGCTTACGCGAGTATTTGCTACAGGTTTGCATCAACTTTACAATGAAAATACGTTTCGATATTCTTATAACTTCTCGTTCAAAGTGCTTTGAACCTTTGATATATGTATGCAAGGTTCGCATGCAAGCATCGGCAAACGAGCTTAGGTAAATCCTGTATGCTGACGGCCAAAGTAGTGCGAGTAAGCGCACCTCTCTGTTCTCCGTGATCTTTGCGTTACATAAATATAACCATTAGATGAGATGATACGTTGCATAGGTAGAAAGTAAACACAATTGTACGCATCGCCGTAAGTTGTATAGTGGTCATTTATTCGGTTCAGCTTCACATAGACTCCAGCATGTGCGTTGCATATGCGTAATTATTATTATTATCATTAGTTACGCCTACTTCTTTAACGCTGAGTGCGCACTGCTGAAATATTCGCCTAATTTGTGCTGCGTCCTGGAACACAGCGCAAAGTAGGTGTGTGTTAAGGCGGTTTGAGCGAAATACTCTTTCGATTTTCAATGTAATGCTTTTAAACTTCGTACGATCCCATAGGATGCGTTCACGGCATGTGTGGAACACCTGGAGCAAGTGATAAAGCAAGGACTGTAAAAGGGCGAGTCGGCAGTTAGTCAAAGGTATGTCGCGTAAATGTCCGGTAAATGCATTGTTCACCAATTGGCGATGACTACATGATGTGAGTGACAGTAACTCCGACTGAGTATGCCTTTGCTAAAAGTGATTTCACCGTTTAAGGGAATTCTCGCAGACACGTTTTCGCGTACGAATGCGTGTATCCATCCGCACAGCTCTGGTGGATTCTTCCCCAATCGTATCACCTAATGCTTTTTTTGTGAGCTAGCAAGAGCGCATGTTTCGCTTATCGAAGCGTAAATATATGTTGACCCAGTAGAGACTCCAGAAGAGAGATATAAGTCATTGTAAACTCACTATAAAAATACTGGTCGCGGAGCTTTACCAAGCCCAATTAATAACAATATACTCATTATCTACAATGAATAACTCACGGTACAGTTAATTATGGACCCTAAGTTCCACAGGTCACTTACGCTGCTTCTTCACGAAGAAGGACTGCACGCATTTATTTAGTGTAGTAGGTAATATGCATAGGGCACTGTGCGGACTGCTACCGCTGCGGCGCGAGACCCGAGCTCGGGCTGCTGATGCGAAGCGCTAGGACTCGTGATCAAGAGCTACCTGCGATCCCTCGAGCGAGCTGCAATAAACCCCATTTCATTTGGTGGAGGTGCTGGGTAGTCGCGGGGTGCCCACGAAGGCCGGCAAGCGCCGGCGGCAGAAGCGCGCTACATGTCCCGGTGTACCGCAGACATAGCATATTGGGCGGTTGTCAGCAGTGCGCCAAGGATTTGTACCCTGCTGCTGTGCGCTGAAAAAGGGAGCCGCCGGCTGGCGAGGCGAAGGCGCAGGAGAGAACACCGGCGGGAGAGGCGTTGAAGGCGGAGGAGAGAATCCCGGCAGACGAGGCGCCCGTGCAACGGCTTCAGCATACGTCAGAGGCGCGGCCACGGGAGCCGGTTGACACGGAGGTGGAAGAGCTTCGGTCACTTGCTCTTGAATTATCTGTCGGATCAGTGGAGCCAAATATTGAGAAGGCTTCTCCGTGGTCGGCGAAATCGAGAGCTGTCGCGCGACCTCCTCGCGCACAAATTCTTTTATTTGCGTCAGCAAAGTTGTGTCCACCCAGCTCCGGCTTCCGACCATTTCGTATGCCTCAACGACCACCACGGGAAGTCTACGCTGCTGATGACATACCAGCACCGCAGTCACAGCTCTACGGCACTCGTCGCTCGCCTTCCCCTCGTCGGCGCTCACTCTCACCCATGCGTCGTAGTCCCAGTGCCAGTACTACTGAGGCGGAAAACTGATTTCCGCAGTTCCTGAGGCACGAACTGCGTCATCGTCGGAACATCAAAGTCCTCGTTTTTCCCCCGCTAATGTTATTGAAGTGTCCGTTGATGGCATCAAATCTCTTGCGCTCGTCGATACAGGTGCTGTTGTACCCTGGATTAGTGAGAAGCTTTGTCGTGCATTACGGAAAGTGGCCATGATGCCTTCGGTACTATTGCTTGGAACAGCCAGTGCACAACAAGTTCAGTCAATCGCTATGTGCACTGCCAGGGTGCTGATTCGAGACATCTTGTATTCCATTGATTTCTTTGTGTTAACTTGTTGCTTCCACGATGTGATTCTCAGTTGGGATTTTCTGTCGCGCCATCACGCCATCATTGACTGTGCACGTGCTGAGGTTCAGTTTTCGGTTCTGTGCAATTTGCCATCTCACGACTTTCAAGTTCATGATGTTAGTAGGATCTGAGTAGCTTCAGATACTGACGTTCCCCCTCACAGCGCTGTATTTGTCCCTCTTTCATGCGCATCGCTTGCCGAAGCGACGGTCATGTTTTCTCCCGCTGCCGTCTTCATTCGCCGCCAGCCTATATTGTTGTCTTTCGCCCTCCTCACGGTTCACCATGGTGCTGCAGAAATACTGATTTCTAACCCAAATTCGTACACTTTGGCTTTGCACTGTGGCGAGACTATTGGTACCATCCAGACTGTGTACGCTGACGTTATGCATTTCCCTGTTCCCGACGACGGGGATACTGCCAACGTAACAGCCCTGACACCCCATGTACCATCCAACCGAGTATCACTGGATGTTTTTTGTCGCTCTATTGCCGATGACGTCGAGCCGACACAACGTGAGCGACTAATTACTCCTTTAAATGATTTTCACGCCTCTTTTGACTACAACCAAGCATCATTAGGCCGCACAAGTACCGTCTCTCACCACATTGATACGGGACATCACGCACCATTACGCCAGCGTCCGTACCGCGTGTCATCCACCGAGCGTCGTGTCATCACCGAGCAAGTTGAAGACATGCTTGAACGTGGTGTTATCAAGCCATCCTGCAGCCCTTGGTCGTCTCCCGTAGTATACTCGTTAAGAAGAAAGATGGCTCGATTCGTTTCTGTGTGGACTATCGT
The DNA here is from genome assembly GCF_023375885.2 of Dermacentor andersoni. Taxonomy (NCBI): domain Eukaryota; kingdom Metazoa; phylum Arthropoda; class Arachnida; order Ixodida; family Ixodidae; genus Dermacentor; species Dermacentor andersoni. The sequence continues at coordinate 215,545,827 of NC_092814.1, read as the reverse complement.
CGCCTCAACAACATTACACGAAAAGATGTCTATCCTCTACCGCGCATAGATGACGCCCTGGATTGTCTTCATGGTGCCGAATTCTTTTCTTCTTTGGACTTGCGATCGGGCTATTGGCAAGTGTCAGTGGATGAATCCGACCGCTCGAAGACAGCTTTCATTACGCTTGATTGCCTGTATGAGTTTACAGTAATGCCATTCGGCATCTGCAATGCGCCCGCGACATTCGAAAGGATGATGGACAATATTCTACGAGGCCTCAAATGAAAGACGTGTTTGTGTTATTTAGACGACGTGGCAGTTTTCTCCCCTGATTTCACCACTCGCCTCTCTCGTCTACGCGAAGTCCGTACTTGCTACCACCGCCGGCCTTCAACATAACTTGAAAAAGTGCTGCTTCGGAGCCCACCAGCTGACCATACTTGGCCATGTCGTGTCCAAAGACGGCGTCCTTCCCGACCCTGACAAACTTCGTGCTGTCGCAGAATTTCCGCGGCCGACTACAGTGAAAGAGCTCCGAAGTTTTGCCGGTCTTTGCTCTCATTTTGGACGCTTTGTGCGCAATTTTGTCTGCATCATCGCTCCCCTGACGAAGCTCCTGGCTGGCCCTGGTGACCTTCGCGACTGGACTCCGGCATGTGACCAAGCCTTCACCACTTTGCGTCGTCTGCTTACCTCACCGCCTGTTCTACGCCACTACGACCCAAGTGCACCAACCGAAGTTCATACCGACGCCAGCGGCGTTGGTCTTGGAGCCGTCCTTGCGCAACGCAAGCCTGGCTTTCCGGAATATGTGGTTGCATATGCGAGCCGTGCCCTTACGAAGGCAGAAACCAATTATTCTGTCACAGAAAAAGAATGTTTGGCTATAGTTTGGGCCTTAAACAAATTTCGCCCTTACTTGTATTGCCGTCCGTTCGGCGTTGTGACAGACCACCACGCGCTCTGCTGGCTTGCGTCACTGAAAGACCCGTCGGGGCGTCTTGGACGTTGCGCTCTTCGGCTCCAAGAATTTGACATTCGCGTCATCTATCGATCCGGGCGCCAACATTCTGGTGCAGATGCGCTCTCCCGTTCGCCCATGCGATCCGACGAGACGCCACCTTCATCCATAGAGTGCCCTGTTGCTACGCTTGCTGTTACTGACATGCCGTCTGAACAGAGAAAAGATCCGTGGATTGTGTCTCTCATTGACATTCTTAGCGGTTCTTCTCAACGGCTACATGCCCTCGAGCCATTCGTCGCCAAGCCACCCACTTCGTGCTACGGGACGCCATCTTGTACCACCGGAACTATCAGCCAGACGGTCGCAAATGGCTGCTAGTCATCCCTCGCCATTTGCGTTCCGACGTATGCACATATTTCCACGCCGACCCACAACAAGCTCATGCTGGCATCCTGAAAACCTACAAAAAGCTCCGCCAGCGGTACTACTGGTGCGGCATGTATTCTTATGTCTGCAAATACATTCGGTCATGTCCAGCCTGTCAGCGACGCAAGACATCTCCTCATACGACAGGCCCTCTGCAACCTTTACCGTGTCCTGTACGTCCTTTTGATCGGGTTGGCATTGACCTTTAGGGGCCTCTTCCATGCACTGCTAACGGAAATCGTTGGATAATTGTCGCAGTAGATCACCTCACAAGATATGCCGAAACTGCTACACTTGCTTCGGCTGCTGCTCGCGACGTCGCCGCATTCATCTTACGGCATTTCATCTTACGGCACGGTGCACCACGAAAACTGTTCAGCGACCGAGGCCGTGTCTTCTTGTCCGAAGTTATTAATGAGCTACTCGCCGCGTGCCGAACTATTCACCGCACCAATACGGCGTATCACCCACAGACTAAAGGTATAACGGAACGATTCAACCGCACTCTTGGTGACATGCTCACCATGTATGTTGCGTCTGATCATTCCAATTGGGACGATGTCCTCCCTTTTGTGACGTACGCATACAATACCACCGTTCAGCCTACCACAGGCTTCTCACCATTTTTCCTTCTTTATGGACGTGAACCATCCACTACCCTCGACACCGTACTACCATATCACCCGGATGCCTCTGAATTCACCCCTCTTTCCGAAGTTGCTCGCCATGCTGAAGAGTGCCGCCAACTGGCTCGCTCGTTCACGTCGGATACCCAAGGAATCCACAAAGATCGCCACAACAACGATCAGCCAACACAGTCCTTCGCCGTGGACTCTCACGTCTGGCTTCGGCTGCCCTTCCAAGCTCCAGGCCTTAGCCCAAAGCTTGCTCCGAAATATCAGGGTCCGTACCGGATCGTCGCGTGTACATCGCCTGTGAATTATTTGGTCGAACCGGTGACGCCATCCTCGGACAAACGACGCGTGGCCGCGAGACGGTTCACGTCAGCCGCCTGAAGCCGTACCACGACCGCATTATCGTATCATCACCTTAGGTCGCCAGGATGGCTCCCCTTCGTCGCGGGGGCGATTGTAGTGGGTAATATGCATGGGGCACTGTGCGGACTGCCACCGCTGCGGCGCGAGACCCGAGCTCGGGCTGCTGATGGGAAGCGCTAGGACTCGGGATCAAGAGCTACCTGCGATCCCTCGAACGAGCTGCAATAAACCCCATTTCATTAGCAATAATATACCTTATGGCGAACCATTCGATTAAAAAAATAGCATCGCTGAATGTAAGGCTGACAACCTCGCCTGTTGGCATTCTTCTCTTTTCAGAAATTAACATCGGACGCGAACAGCATGCACTCCTTCTCTTAGCCATTTGGCTGGCGGACATACATATAAGCACTTGCGCTGCCGACCTTGTGACGTGCTTCATGCTGTGAACGCGTACCGTACAGGTGCTTAACCGTGAGAAATGCAAAGAATAAAATTCTGCCTCTGAGCCAGCATGAAACCTTTCAGCCTTTGACTAATCATTTTGTGCGTGTCGGAGTGTATACGGAGCAACTGCGGTGAGTTCTCGGAATGGTGCAACGCATACCACATAGCGAAAGCCATGGCCGAAGGCGACTTCTACTACCAATTTAGAGGCATATGGTAAATTGCTCGAAAATCATGTGTACTTGAGCGCCCCCCCTTCCCCTCCTCGGTATGTGGGCCGCTAAAGAACCGGTAGAAGCAATGTTAGCTGCATTCCCTGAAAACTTTCAGCCATTTGCCTCTGATTCTGGGCAGCAGAAAAGAAAAAAAAAAGACAAGTGCGTCTTGTTGAAACGTTTGTAGTTCCCGAAACGTGTATGACATGTCCTTTGAGTGGCTCTCACCGATATGAAAAAAATGTTTCTTGGTGCATAAAATGCAAACAAGGAAGCTCTCCAATTCATGTGTGCGCACGTTGTTCAGTGCATTGCTGTGTGTTATTACAAAACAGACATTTGAGAAATGTTGATTCGCTGGACCACGTCTGCCCCAGCAAGTGAGGCGTCCTGTTTCGGCAGAGCGTTGACTATCCGCTCCCTTCTCAGCAGCTACTTTCACTGTGCCATTTATGCTAATTTGGTTGCCGAGAGGTGGTGCGTATCTGTGCCAAGGATGACGCAAGCCCAGGGTATGGTGCACGTGCCCAGGCGAATGAATCTATCGGAAGTTTCGGCCACATTTTTATCAATCGTGAAACTGTTTATACGTGGAAGAGGACAACGCAGAGCCATTTCCATTTCTTTGTTTCTTCTTCTTCTTCTTCTTCTTCTTCTTTTGTCTGGAGGAAATTTATGCAGTGGAGGAAGGAGTGATGATACGACAGTTACACCAGTAAGTTTTTCGCGAAAAAAGCAACGCAATACCACCGAATGCCAGTTGCTCGAATATTGTTGATATTGTGGACATGAGCATATATACGAGGCCCTCGTCGTTGGGTTATGACAACGCATTAAAAGTTGAGTTGAGAGGAAGCTTTAGCTCGGGAGCTCTTATGTATAAATACACGGAAACTCGCAAATTGTTTTTCATAGCAACCACGGCAGCAATTTTGATTAGGTTTGCTGCAGTTAAAAGGAACAAGTAAAATGGAGTAATTGATGCAAGTGGATTTTCAATTTATGTCATACTTTTTTTAAAGCCCTGAAAATTGCAATATTTCACGAAACTGAATTATCAAGTTTAGAGCTCTGGGCATCTCAGCAATAAAAAAAAACGATATCACAATTATGTAAAGTGCCCCTAATAATATATCTAAGGCGGAAAAAATGTATTTTACACCCATCTGACGTATATGAAGTATACCACTAATTTATGAGCAGCACTTTTGCAAAACCCTTGTAAACAGTGCACCAAATTCACGTAACAAGTAGGGAATGCATCAACTTTGTCTGTTTGAGTTGCTCTAACGGATGCAGTTGACAGAACCGCGATATCTTATTTTGATGCGAAGTTATGGATTTGCAAACATGGCGTTCTTATTTTTTCTTGGACTTACCAATTTTCGGCAATTTCTGAAAAAAAATTGCAGGCCCTCAAATGAAATTCTGTTTGCTTCAGTTACAATAATTTAACCTGCGGTCTCCTATGATATAAATTTTATTCGAATAAGTCCAGGGGTTGTCTGATAATCCTATTTCTGTGTTTTAGATGTAATGGAATGCAAAAGTCGTAGTTTACACTGAGCCAAAGCTTCCTTTTAAGTATTGTCATATGCGTCTAAATGCTGAATGTTTAACGGTACTGTTGGAATTGATAAGTCGTGCAATTTTAGCAAATCTGAGATGCCAGTAGATCTGGTACCCAGACGATGATTGTCAATGAAAACCTGATAAAGAAAACTGAATACCGGTCTCTTTGTTGCAAGTTCCAGTGGGAAAAGCTAGAAAAGGAGAGCTGTTTTGGCACTCAAAATTAAGCCTGTAAAGATTGCTGAAATTGAACGTTTAAGAAGGCACTTTCGTCTGGCCCATAAAAAGAAATCTTTCCAGCTGCAGGGGTGGTGTTGTAGGCCAGAATGCAGGGACGCCCATGTGCAGATAATTATGTGCACGTTAGGTCAACACGTGTGGCCAACGTTATTCCGGAACTGCAGCTTCTCAAGTCGCCCAGGCGCAGCTTTGAAACAAGAACGGAGGCTATTTTTGGCTTGCGAAACTTGCGAAACTAACAGTTTGTAGCCGCACTCGAGCGCCGTATTTAGTGATAATGCTAAAACCAAGCCGATAGGCAAGTCTATAGAAAAGTTTATCACTTATATGCATATAACTTCAGCGCGAGACAAGACAACGCGAACGAAGCAGATCTCGGCACAAGCTGCGGATTATCCAGCGTATCTTGTGCCCGTCGGTCTCCCTGGTCAACTGACAAAAAGCCGTCTATTTAATCTGTTGAGCTTTATTACAAAATCCGCATCTGTTGAAAAGTTTAGTAAAAACAGCTCACAAGGCTGCATATTTCACTATTATTAGTAATAGCCGGAACAGGAATCAGGTGATCAGATTACAGCTTCGAGTGATTTCCTGTTGAGTAATTAATGCATCTAATCGCGTTCTGGAAAAGAGATGTGAAACGTTCTGCACCTGTTGGTATAAAATAGGGTATATAATCATACAGAGCTTATATAGAATCAACGAGATTACTCGCGAAATAAGTAAGTGACGCCCCGACACTGCAGCCCGCCCTCTACGCGTTTCTTTCGTTTCGCTCGATGTGCGGCCACAGTTGGCTTGCTCTTTCAAACAGTCATCGGGATGCCTCTGGAGTCAGTGAAACGCCGCACTTAATCGTTCATTCCACGGTATACTTTCCTGTTATCTCGCGTGCTTCTCAATCAATTATACCCAGTGTTTGCTGTTCTACATGAGACACCGCTGGGCTGGCGCATATAGGTGAGAGGAGAACAGCGCCGTGCTTGACCTCTTGGCCGCACAAGCAGAAGACGCGAGAGAGCCCCCAGTGCGGCCATTTCTCTCCTCGTGTGCGTACGGTGTTTCCCCACGGTCGCTGTTTTGCCATTCTCTTGAAACAGCTGGGACAAGGGAGCCGTTAGCTCCCATTCCTCGGCCGGACGCTGACTTTCTGGTATGCCACTGCCGACGAGTTGAGTGGCAGAGCCTTTCGAAAAAGCACTATAGCCCGCTATTTTACCCGTCAGCGTGATCGAGAAGCAGGTTCTGGTAGAGAAACAGGCTACGACGAGCGGCAAGAGAAAGATTTGGGTCCTATACGCGTCGGTGGGATTGAGGAAAAGATTGAGATGGTATTCCCCCAGCTACGGCAGACACTGTTTCTCAGCGACCAGCGGCAAAATATCCCCAGTTGTTGGCACTGACGGTGGCAGCTGTCGTCATGAGAGCAGCGGTGGCGCTGGCAACAAACGCTCGCGCCGCGCGTAGGCACACTCCTGCAGCTTGCAGTTCGCGCGCGAGCGCTTACCCGACTTTACTCCGATCCTCACGTCAGGAAGCGAGACGATCTCGTTAGAAAAACTGACGGCCGGGGTGTAAAAAGGCTACGCGGATCTTCCGATATTACTTTCCAGACAGTGAAGGACGTCTTGCAACGAATTTTGATATGGAATTGTGAAACTATGAAAATAGAAATGGCGAGTGTTTGAAATGTTTTCTTTTTTTTACTATTCTCATTTTGCCTTTCTTAATTTTATCAAGTATCAGTGACACTCTGCTTTTGGGATTGGCGTGTGTGGTTTTTTTTAAATAATCTTCTAAAGAAAGAAGTAATTCCCAGGAACTCTTGAACGCTGTTCGCTCGCACGACACTATCACGTCTCCGTGATGATTGCGGCAGCAGCTGTTCTCTTCGTATGCGTGCATCAAGCAGAGCTGAGCGAAAAGCGGAAATTAGTTTATACTCATGCTCCCCTCGGCTCTCTGTTATAAAGGAAACAAGCACTACGAGCGCAAAATGTTGAAATGAGTGACTTTATCCCAGCAAATTTTAGCAGTAATTGTCAAGGCACACACCGCTCGTAGCTGTCCTAGGAATATTATCAATAATGTTGGCAGGCCAGCAAATGCATCGTTTATTTGCTGCAGCCCTCGCGAGCTAAGAAATGTAACGATGCTGACACCTGCGCCGTATATATCCACAACAAGAGCGAGGTTCACAGAAATATGCACGCTTGAAGTTATTAACAGTCTATGTCATTATTGTTATTGCTATTATTAATAGTCTAGTCTGTGAAATTCTCCTCTCTTGCGGTCGTTGCTAGATAGGACAAACCGGGCACTGTGTAAATCAGCGGATCAGGGAACACGAACGAAACGTTGAGCAAAATAAAGAGGGTCCAAATTTACCTAAGCATATTAGAAACTGCCCCTCGCGCTCTTGTGGGCCATGCTTTTCTAACGCGCGGATTCTTGCCAGAAGTAAAAATATGAAAGCCAGGGAATGTATGGAAGCGTTCTATATCAGCAAGAAAGGTAGCCTGTGCGTAGTGAAACGTCCACATCATTGTACAAGGCCGAGCAAAAGCTTCTTGAACGTTCATTATCCTACCGCACTTGGTGCTTTAAATGTGTTTATTGCACCGGAGCTGACTGAGGGTATATACGTATACGTACATGTTTTATGTAAAATAAACCAGTTGTGATTGGCGCTCTGTCCCATGTCTTCTCGTGTGTGACGTGTCTCATTTGGCGCCTTTAAATAGTTATAACGAATACATACCAACTTCCCTAACAAGAAGTTTTCTTAAGGTATGACCTTTTACTGGCCATCCTGTGTTTCTGACGTCAGAGTCTACACCACCACTTCGCCCAGAAACGACGAAGCTGGCTCCTTTCTCTACGAGACGAGGGCCGACAATCATCGTCTTGACAGGCGCGATAGCCGGTGTTTCTCCTCGTCTCGCCGCAGCACAATACGTTGAGCTTGGGCCATATCAGCTGCCTCGCGCGGTGGCGGCGGCTCAAAAGCAAACGGCGATCCTTCAGCGCTCGTATCGTCGCTGAAATCGCCGCTGTCTAGTTCGAAAGAGCTGGCAAAGCTCCCCGTGTAGTCAAAAGAGATCGTCAGCTTCCCTTTTTTGGCGTTAGCACCACGTGTGCTGCGTGTTTACATTACAGTAGTGTAGGATCTGACGTCATCGACTCATCGTACACGTCACACGAAGCAGCTAGCCGTTTCGGTTTCAGTACCTCGTTTATTAGCGTTATCTTAAATTGTTGATCAGTTTCTAAGCAATCGGAACCACCCAACCGGTGGCAGGGCTGTCAATGCCATTTGAACATGACAATATCCTTATATGGTTAAAATAACGCCGGAGTTAAGCCCGGAGGAACGTTCGTGGGGCCATGCCTAATTACACCGTCATTTGATGCATTGTCTGCTATTCAAGGCAAACAAGTAGGGCAATATAGCTAGGCCGTATGCGCCATCGAACTAAAGTCGCGTGGACCTCTGTCATCATCTACATGCCCAGCAATTCTCGGCTCTTGTCGCCCAGGTTAAAGTATGTTTTTACTGAAATAAATAGACAATTCTTACAGCCATTCAAAGTTCAAGGTATATATAGGTGCTGACTTTCTGAAAAATTCCGTATATTGAACGCTACGAAAACATTTTCCATGGCTCTATCACAGTTTCGAGGAGCCTACCCTGGTCATCACTCCACAAACGAACATTTTTTAAGCGTATACGTTTTTTGCCTATTTTCCTGGATTGGGCGTGGCAGCCTGGCTGTTGTTGGGTCGGTCTTTATCACGGAGGATATATATGTGGATATATATGGAAAAGTTGTATGTGCACCAAATGAATATAGCAACGAACCGGCTGATTTAATCCTTGTATGCTGACCAAGTATGCGCACCCGTTATCTGCGTAACAAAAAAATAACTTTCTGCGTAGAACCTCAATAAATAATCTCTGCTCGTAGGCTAATGTGTGTTAATGAAATTATGAATTATCTTTAATGAATTCTTTGGTTTACTTTATTTTCATTCATATATGCTTTCGGTGTCCGCCACTGGGGACGTGCCCGTTCTTGACCAATCCTCCAGACTGGCTATACATACAACTGTGACCCAAGAGGTGAAGTCTCTCTAAACGTTACTTGAGACGTGTCGTACTGTTCTGCGCATACATCTGTCATCACCATTCCTCCCTCGACATGAACACAGCGCCTTCGTCTTGTGATATCGCTGCGTACACGCCTTACACTGTGCATGCGCACGATGTGGAGCTTCTATTCCGGCACAGCCTGCGAGCGCGGGTGTGCATAAACATCGAAATTTCACGACAATAAATTTGTGGCATTTGCGGTGTGTAAGCATAGACATTCCCCGAAATCACACGTTGCAAAGCTTGAAAATAAACAGAACTGTGTACATTGCCTTAGTTGTAAAGCATTTGATTAACCGCTTCACATAGATTGCAACATGTGCGTTGGATCTGCGTATTTTGTTTTCTAATCTCTAGAATATCTTCAAGGGCCACCAGTTCGACCTCGAGAGTTGTTGACAGCGTCTTAATTGTCTCGGCACCTGCTATCAGTAAACACCTCAGGAAAGCTGTAATCTCGCGAATACCAGTAGCACAGACGTCCTACGCGCGGGCGCGCCATGCGCAACCCCGTCCCCGAGAAGAAACAGAAGCCAACCAGCTCCGAAAAGTTCACTTCAGAATAGTCGCCCAGCAGTTGCGTGAACTGAGTGCCCGGGATCGAATGTTTCGCTACGAAGCTCGGCTTGCCTGCAGGAAACGCCTGGGCTCGCCGCGCATGCAAGTGTCGGCTGCGGCCGCTCCACGCGCGAGAGTACGCTGCATGTCGTCCGAAGCGATGCTCTCGTGAAGCGCGTCGCCGCCGTAGCCGACAGTGCACAGAAATTACGGGGCATGATCAATCCTCTCTTTAGCACCTCTATGTTCATATTCATCCCTCGAGCTGAACCACTTACTGGCAACTTTTTTTTAATGCAAAGGTAGTGTTTATTTATTTTTTTTCATTGCTAGGAAGAGTTCTACTCTGGCTAGGTTGCGGACAAGAATGCAAAAACGCGACGCCAGCAACGTGAGGGCATCACACCGAATCCTTATGCTCTCGCATCGCAAGACGGATCCATTTGGAGCGATTTCTCTGTATCACACCCGTTTCGAGATATTATTTCCCGAACTTTTCGGAGAATTGCATAGGGATTTCAGCTACCTTTGTATTTCAATGCATGAAACGACCTTTCGTTAAAAAAATAAGTGGAACGGCAGTGCATTTTTACCGCAAGTTTGATGGCGCATATCTCGTAAATGGTATCATCAACATAATTCTTTTCAACTGGATATGCCTTGCAGTCCCACCCACTAGAATCCATAAATTGCAATATGAACCATAAGGTAATCATGAAAACTTAATTAGCAAATTTTGTTAATTAGTGGATTATGCATTTCAATTCTTTGCGCAAGTAATGTCCGCCTCTTCGAGCAGACATGTAAATTAAAAATTCTTTTTTAAAGTTTTCGCTGAACCATCTTGTATGTTATGGCTGCACTCCTTTGCATCTATCTAAAGAATATAGATAAACATCACATGCAAAAACAAAACCTGCCAGCACATTATTGTTCTTCAGTGTCTGCTGCAATAACGCGTGACAACACTGCCAACGATTAAAAAGGTATATATATATATATATATATATATATATATATATATATATATATATATATATATATATATATATATATATATATATATATATATATATATATATATATATATATATATATTAACATCATCATCATCATCGTAAGCATATTTTATGTCCACTGCAGGACGAAGGCCTCTCCCTGCGATATCCAATTACCCCTGTCCTGCGCCAATCGATTCCAACTAGCACCTGCCAATTTCCTCATTTCATCACTCCACCTAGTCTTCTGCCGTCCTCGATAGCGCTTCCCTTTTCTTAGCACCCATTCTGTAACCCTAATGGTCCACCGGCTGTCTTACCTGCGCTTTACATGACCTGCCCAGCTCCATTTTTTCTCTTAATGTCAATTAGAATGTCAGCCATACCTGTTTGCTCTCTTATCCAAACCACTCTCTTTCTGTCTCTTAACGTTATGCCTAGCATTCTTCGTTCCATCGCTCTTTGCGCGGTCCTTAACTTGTTCTCAAGCATCTTTGTCAGTCTCGAAGTCTCTGCCCCATATGTCAGCACCAGTAAAATGCACTGATTGTACACCTTCCTTTTCAATGATAACGCCAAGCTTCCAGTGAGGAGCTGACAATGTCTGCCGTATGCAATCCAACCCATTTTTATTCTTCTATGAGTTTCCTTCTCATGATCAGGGTTTCCTGTGATTAATTGGCCTAGGTAAACGTACTCCCTCACCCACTCTACAGGCTGACTGGTGATCTTGACCTCTTGTTCCCTTGCCAGGCTATTGATCATTATCTTTGTCTTCGGTATATTAATCTTCAACCTCACTCTTATACGCCTCGTGCACCGCCTATGGATGGTTGGATGGATGTTATGAGCGTCCCCTTTGGAACGGGGCGGTGGGTTGCGCCACCAAGCTCTTGCTACTATGCTGCCTAATATCCTACCTAGGTTAACCAATGAAAAAAGAAAAAAAATACACTATGAACTGCCGCGTCCAAACTTTCTGATCCCCTATTGCGAATTCTGCTTTTGTGCGTCTCCGTCTTTTGTCGTTTCCCTACTTTTCTTCCACCAATCCTCCAATCGCCTCTTACTAATGTCTATTGCGGACCTGTTTGCTTTACCACTGCTCCCGCTGAACCCAAGGGCTTCAAGGAGGCCAGTGGTGCCTAAATCGACCGCTGGGTAGACGTCTTCACATTCTAATAAAATATGCTCCGTCGTTTCCCTAGCTTTACCGCAGCAAGCACATGCTTCTTCTTCCTTCTTATATCTCGCTTTATAGGTGCGTGTTCTAAGGCATCCCGATCTCGCTTCGAAAAGTAATGAGCTTCCCTTTGAGTTATCATAAATGGTTTCTTTCCTGATTTCGTTTTTTCCTCTTAAGTAGTTACTCATGGCAGGTTTCTTTTCCATTGCCGCCACCCATGAGATTAATTCAGCCGCTCTGACTTTCCGCTTTACCTTCCTTGCTGCTGTGTTGCCCACCCCACAGGCCGCATACTTGCTGGTAAGCTTCCTAGTTCTTTTCCTCCACTGTGAATCAATGTTTTGCCTGTACAGATACCTGAACACTCTCCCAGCCCATTAACTTTCTTCCATATTCCTCAGCCGTTCTTCATACTCAATTTTACTGCGAGCTTCCCTCACTTCAAAACTAGTCCAGCCCATATCCCCCTGCACAGCTTCATTTGTAGTCTTCCCGTGAGCGCCCAATGCGAGGCGACCCACTGACCTTTGGTTCCCGTCGAGTCCTGATTGTACCCCTGATTTAAAGCAAACAACCGCATTTCCAAAAGTAAGTCCTGGAACCATTACCCCTTTCCACATACCTCGGAGGACCTCGTACCTATTGTATCCCCATAGCGCTCTTTGCTTCATTATGGCTGCATTTCTCTTCCCCTTGACTGTTATGGTTTTTTCCTGTGTTTCCATATATCCATTGCCTTCGTTTATCCATATACCAAGGTATTTATATTCTCTTACCCGAGGTATTTCTTGGCCCTGTATCTCCACTGTCTGTTCACTGTTTTCATTGAATACCATAACACCTGATTTTCTAACACTAAATTTCACACCTAAATTGTTGCCTTCCTGTCCACAGATATTAGCCAGACGTTGCAAATCGTTTTGCTTGTTAGCGAGCAACACAATGTCGTCCGCATAAAATAAACCTGGGAGTTGCTGCTCTATTACTGTACCTACCTGTTTGTATGAGAGATTAAACCCAATATTACTTCCTTCCAGCGCCCTCTCCATCCTCACCATGTACATCATAAACAGCAGCGGGGATAAAGGGCACCCTTGCCTCAGTCCCTTGTTGATATGAACTTTCTCCGCGCTCCTCATCCCTTCCCATTCAACGCAAACGGTATTTTCTAGGTAAATCTCTCTCAAAAGCTGTATACAATCGTTACCTAAGCCTTCCCCTTCCAGAATATCCCACAAAATGTTGCGGTCTATGTTTTCTTAGGCTCCTGTAATGTCTAAAAAGGCCACATACAACGGTCTGCTTTCTGCTTTTGATATTTTAATACACTGAGTAAGAACAAACAAGTTATCGTCCAAACGCCTACCTATACTGAAGCCATTCTGAAGCTCTCCCAAAATGCCATTATTCTCTGTCCATGCTTGAAGCTTTAATTTGATTGCCTGCATTGCTAGCCTGTATATTACCGATGTAATGGTCAACGGTCTATACGAGTGAATTCTGTCTTTCGCCCCCTTACCTTTATAAATTAAATTCATTCTACTTTGTCGCCAACTGTCTGGTATCCGTCTATCTTTTAAAGTTTTAATGTATCCGTCTATCTTTAAAGAGGCGCCACTGAAAGCCACCTAGCGGACGCTTCCAACAGTACACGCGGGAGCAGTAGCAGACGACAACCCTTTGCAGCAAGGATGGCTGAAGTTCGCGGCTGCGATTTCTCCTTTGTTCGGGTGCCAGGCTGCTTCTTCTGCGGTGACAGCTGTAGGGAAGATGCTGAACTCTATGCGAACGGGTATGAACACGATGTTACCGGTGTTTGGGACAACATGGTCCACATACGTGCAAGGTGTGTCTCGCAGACAAACGCCATGAACCCTATTTGCATGACGTGGAGCTCATGTTCACTAGCCGATCAATTTTGTTGAGTAATGCGATTTCTCGATTGTTTTTTTTTTTAATTCTACCCTTGCCGTAATGCTGCTTCTGTTCCTCAATAATAAGCACCCGTCGTTCGTGCAGACTTATATCAAACAAATCCGCACGGTGCAATCTCTGCATATGCCGTTGTGATTTTTCTGCCGATGAATACATGTGACATCGCCGAATAAGTGCGGTCGAAGTCGCCTCAAGAAGAGTAATTGCCAATTTATTGATGGAAACGCGTACACTAGCCAACGAAGTCACCAAACACACGGGTTAATAAAAGCGCGTGTTAGTGCTGTACCGCCGATGCAATTCTGCTGCATACGTCGATGAACTACCGTTCCCGCTGCAGTTTGTGCAATTTTAAATTCCCCAAGGGAGCTGCTTGGAAACGTACAAATCTAAAGACTGACTAACTGTTCAGTACTTCTTTATATTACTAGAGACAGGTGCCACATGATATACTGAAAGGCAGAGCAGCGCCAGTCAAAGTAGATGAGCGCTGGCGGCAAGGCTCGGTTTAGTCGTCTGCAGCGTAAGTATAAGAAAGAATTCAGTTGAGTACAAAACTCACATGCAAGAAGGGACTACGTTGTGAAACAAACAAATCACTCGGCGTGTTAAGTTTGCTCAGGTAGCATCGAGGTTTGATGACTTCCCAAACGGGACGCGAACTTTTCAGCGAGAAATGGAACAAAAATACCATATGCAGCAGCTATTAGCAATTCTCGCCCGGAACTACCTATTTTCTAAACACATTTCCAAAAACGCAAACAATATCTAAGATGCTCTCGAATGAAAAGAATAAAGCTGTTAAAGAAGCACTTCCTTGGTATCATTCCGATAAGACACAGCGTGATTTATACCCTTTACAAACAAAGCAGGGTGAAAACTTCGCAGCTCAAAAGAATCGACAAGAGTTATGCATGGAGCAACTAGCAACATTTCAACATGTGCGAAGCCACGCATAAAATAGATGTAAAAACATGAAGTGCGCGACAGCTGGTGCGAGGATTTACCGCGCCACATGAAACCAACAATTTCAGTTCTTGCAAACTTCAGTAGCTTTAACATACAACGCAATGCGCTCGTGCAGTCGTGCTGCCTAGCTAGCGCAACGCGGTAAAGAAGCGGAAAACAATATAAGCGGCAAACAGCATTCCGAACTTTAGCGAAATGCCTTTAAACCTCATGCTGCACTGCAGACGAACTTCGTTGCTCACGCGTCTAAAAAAAAAGACCGACGAGACAAAGGAAAGGATCAGAACAAGAAATTTCCCTTCGAAGCGGTGATCCATTTTTGCTACCGTTGCTCCCGCTGATGAGGCTTTGCCGGGAATGATTAGAACCGTATCGCCGGCACGTTTTCACCGGTATTTGAGCCCCCCACCCTGCAACAATTCTTCTTCGACATTCCCTGAAGCTTTGGCCACCCCACACGTGCGAATGGTGTTGCCTATCTTCCTCTGAAAACCTGAATAAGACAGAGAAGCCCGATCAACGACACAACAAACTACGGCGCGCGCCAGGCTCCTCTCCCGCGTGTTGTGCGCAAAGCCGCCACCAGTGGCGCGTCCGTCGGCGTGCACGGCGCGTATACTCTCTCTGTTAAGGCCCTCAATCATCTGTTGTAACTCGTCCCCAGTGTTGCTGAACAAGACAATGTAATCTGCAAGCTGAAGGCTCCTGAGTTATTCGCCGTTGATCCTTTCTCCTGAGTCTTCCCAGTTAAATAGCTTAAATACTTCTTCCAAGCACACAGTGAATTGCATTGGAGAAATTGTGTCTCCTCGTCTGTTCCCTTTCTTTATAGGTATCTTCCTACTTCTTTTTGTAGAGAATTTAAGGTAGTTGTGGAATCTCTATAGATACTTTTCAAGATATTTATGTAAGCGTCCTGTACTACTTGATTACGTAATGAATGTATGACTGCTGGTATCTCTGCTGAATGAAGTGCCCTTACCTAATCTATGAAAGCCATATTGAGAGCCTGAGTGTACTCGGCGGATTTCTCGATTACCTGATTGATGACATGGATGTGATCCACTGTAGAGTATCCCTTTCTGAAGCCTGCCTGTTCCCTTGGTTGGCTAAAGTCCGGTATTGCCCTTATTCTATTGGAGGTTATCTTGGTGAATATTTTACCTAATACTGGAAGTAAGATAATGGGCCTATAATTTTCCAATTCCTTAACGTCTCCCTTTATGTGAATTAGCATTATATTTGCATTCTTCCAGTTCTCTTGCACCCTTGAAGTCGATAAACAGTTTGTATAATGTGCCGCTAGTTTGTCAAGCATTATGTCTCCTCCATCTTTGAATAAATCTACTGTTATGCCATCTTCTCCTGTCGTTTTTCCCCGTTTCACATCATGCAAGGCCCTTACTGTACAGGTATATATAGAATTCTTCCGCTGCTTTTACTATACCTTCGAGATTGCTGATCATATTACCCTGCTTATCTTTCAGTGCATACATCTTGGTTTGTCCGATGCCAAGTTTCCTTCTCACTGATTTCAGGCTGCTTCCTTTTTTTACTGCTTCCTCAGTGTTTCTCACGCTATAATTTCGAACATCCCTTATTTTCTCCTTGTTGGTTAGTTTTGACAGTTCCGCGAATTCTATCTGATCTCTCGAGTTGGAAACTTTCATTCTTTCTCGTTTCTTTATTACGTCCTTTGTTACTTGGGAGAGCTCGCCTACTGGTTGCCTTGGTGCCTTGCCTGCCACTTCAATTGCTGCCTCTGAAGCCAGCCGATAGTTACGGCTTCATTCATTTCCTGTATGTCATCCACATCTCTCTGTTCTAAGGCTTAACATTTGTTTGCAAGTGCCAACCTGAATTGGTCTGCTTTTACCCTTACTGCGTCTAGGCTGGCCTGTTTCTTCTTGACCAATTTACTCCTTCTCTCTTCAAATTGAGGTGAGTCCTTGACCTCACTGACCTATGATCACTACACTTTACCCTACCTAACACTCCTACATCCTGCACTATGCTGGGATCGGCAGAAAGTATGAAATCAATTTCATTTATTGTTTCACCATGAGGGCTTTTCCAGGTCCACTTTTTGTTCCAACGCTTCCTGAAGAAGGCGTTCATTATTCGCAGCTTATCCCTTTCCGCGAGTTCTGGCAATGCATCTCTCCTCGAGTGTTCCTAGAATCCACGCTGTGGTTGCCAATTGCTTGTTCCCCAGCCTGCTTTTTCCCCACTTTTGCATGAAAGTCGCCCATGACTACAGTATACTGAGTTTGCACTTTTGGCATCGCTAATTCAACATCTTCATAAAACTGTTCTATTTCTTCATCATCGTGACTCAAGGTTGGAGCGTAGGTTTGTACTACGTTTATTGTATACCTCCTATCCAGCATTATTACGACTGCTGTTACCCTCTCATTAATGCTGTAGAATTCGTCAATGTTGTCCGCTATGTCCTTATGGATTAGGAATCCTACTCCGAACTCCTCCTTATCTGGTAGTCATCTATAGCAGAGGACGTCGCCATTTGTCAGCACTGTATAAGCCTCACCAGTTCCTCTAGCCTCACAATGCCAATGATATCCCAAACAATACCTGATAGTTCCTCAAAAAGTCATGATAGGCTAGCTTAACTCGAGAGGGTTCGGGTATTAAAGGTTGCAAGGGTCAGTTTCCATTAACACTGTTTGCATAATAGTTTACTCAGACCAGAGTTCCCCATCACCACAAAGATAGTGTTTATCTTCTTCTAGACACAATTCTTTCGCTCACACATCGAGAGCAGCTATTTTCACCATGTCTGTATCACTTCCTCTTTCTTATTTTTTACGCGTTACATCTGAAAGGCTTCGCGGTGGTTACGTGGTCCTACTTCTAAAAACCATGTTCAAAGCGACTGACTTGCGCACTCTTCACAGGGTTAGACAGAAGCGCTAAATAAGGTTATGGGCTTGCGTACGTAGGTCTCGTCGCAATGTGCACCTGATGAAGCAAGGCTTCGATAAAGGTTAATGAAAAAGTAACTGTTTCGGAGTCTGTTTTAAGCCTGCACGATAAACTGCAGATGATTAATGCAAGAATCTTCAATATTGTAAAAATGGGTTATAATGACGGCTGTGTCTCATTTTTTAATTTTTTTTCTGTAATGATACCAGTAACCAGTCACCTGGAGACAAATGCTTCGAATACATGTGGCAGACAGTAGGATCTCGTTAACCGAAACCTCAAGGCAACGGAGAAATATGTTCCAATTAACAGAACATCCGTTTACTGAGAAAGATATGAAGAGGTGCAGCACTAGATTTCTCATCTACACACTCTTAATACTCTTAGGTATGTAAAGCATAATTAAGTGAATGCAGCAGCTAGTTTCTCCCGTGGTTTGGGCGTATTTGACGGCTACTGAATTGACTATAGGCTTCGCTGGCTTCCGTTTCGAGGAGGCACCGGTGACGTATCAGAACATACTTGAAGAGCGCTACGAAGACGCGGACTAAAAGAGGAACATGTACGACGGACAAGGCACTACTTCCAACTAAATGTTTTTTTTTAGGAAACAGGCTTTTAATTAGATACAACCTAGGATGGCCCATCGTGACATCCCGACCTCCCTATCTCATTTCGGTAAGCGTCACTGAAGGGCAGCTAATGAACGTGCCCTCACCCTTTGCAATGTAGAAAGCTTCTAATATCTCCCGTTCTAGTCTATCTCTAGACCGTGCCAGAAACCTGGTGTCACGAAGAAAAAAGAGATAGCATTTCTAATGAGATAGGGAGGTCGGGATGTCACGATGGGACATTCTAGGTTGCATCTATTTAAAAGCCTGTTTCTTCAGAAAACATTTAATTGGAAGTAGCGCCTTCTCCGCCGTACATGTTCCTATTTTAGTCCGCGTCTTCGTAGCGCTCTTTTCTTCAAGTATGCAAAACCAACTCGCCCACATCAAGCTTCTGCTGTATCAGAACAAAAACATAGGTCTTAAGGCCCAACCAGTGGCATGCGTACGCAAGCTTCGGTGCGTGCCAATGCGTCAGAAGCGTCAAAAGCGTCGGTCGGGAACAGCACGAAGCGTGGCCACTCGCAGAGATTTTGTCGACTGCCGATGCGAGAAGTTCGGTGACGCGTGGCGACGCTTCGCCGGCGTGCACCAATCAGAGACTGCGTTGCGTCGCCGGCGTCAACCAATCGGAGGCTGCGAGGCCTCCGGCTGCTCTGCCTATGATGGCCGCCGATGCGAAGACGCCGACACCAACGATCTTGCGAGTTCTTTGGACGCATGACGCGCGCGACAGTGTTCCTGAAAGACAGCTTTGTGATAGTACGCCGACAACGACACGACCGACGAACATGGGTCGTTGCAGTGCGACGTGGATCCGAACGGCCTTCGAACGACGCCGACAAATCCAACGTACTCACTGGGTTCCACCGGTCTCAGGGCGATCGTCTGCTAAAACATCCAAACGAATCACTATTGCCGCAACGTCTGTGCTTCGTGTATGTGTATTTTGTCGTGCTCGAAACGAACGAAGACATGCCTCCGAACTCCGCAGTCTAGATAATCAGCACTTGCCTACTGCCGATGTTGTTTACGTTACGCGTCGGCTTAGCGCGTCCATCGAGTTCGTAACAGGCGAGTCAACGAGCCCAGCTGAGGAACTCTGTCGAAGGAAATGAATTTTCAGTTCCGTTTGGCGCTGGAGCGATTTAAAATATGGCACTCCTGACTTCGCGTGGTGTGTGATGGGGTGAATGAAGTGTGTGGAACTTCGAGTGGTGAACCGCGGCGTGTTTCATGTGGTTTCAGGTGACGCAAGTTTAACGGGCCAGCTCTGCTCTATTTCCCGTAGCCAAGCTAACTTTCGAAAGCAAAAGACACAAGTAGCCGAACAATTGGAAGTACGTACGTCATCAACCATGCCCCGTTTCAACTGACAGTGCGTTATTCTTTTCGGCACGTGAATCCAATTCAATACAAGTTCACAGTACTCCTTCACTCACTTTTTTCGGGTGCATGGGATAGTTGGGGATAAATCGCTTGTGCAGAACTCATTGAAGAAAACATGACACAGCGCAGTCATCCTTGTGTCAGTGTGTCCTTATAGTTGAGCCCTGTAAAAATAAATGATCTGTTTGCAATATGTGTACCATGTGCAATGCATAGGAGGGCCTGCATCATGCAAGACCTATACATGTAGCCGCGCATACCAGGATTTCTTCGATGCCTGCTTGAGAAGCGGCACGTACTGAGTCAATGAAACTGTAATTGGCTTTTGATCTCTGTTTTTTTTTTTTTTTTCATTATGGAGAAAGCAGATGGTGTGAGTGCATTGCGGGAAAGGTGAAAATGTGTCATCAGTGCTTTGTGCAGTCTAAATCTATTCAGCTTCCACTAAAATGTTTCTCGCTGCGATACTATAAACTGTAGTCAGGAAGAACATCAACTCAAAACCAAGTTTTTAATGCATCCTCCCCAAATGTGTTCAATTAATAAGTTAACACTTCCACTGCAACGTTATGCTGGTGTACAGCATACGCGCTTGGAATAAGTACATTCCACAAAGGTGAGCGACTGGGCCTGCAGTAACAAACCTTGTAGCAGCACTGCAAAAAGCGCTGCCATGCATTTCAGCCCCAACAAAACTGCTGCGTGTCTAACCTACTTCCTCAGAGGCACCCCTATGAAGACTGTCTGGGCCCTTCCCATTCTGGATGTAACATTCAGCCCTTCTCTCAACTTTTCTGCATATGTCACCAGCACTGTACCTAAGGGTCGTCGCATTCTTGGTTCTGTGTCCCGTGCCTCACTTCTCTGTGGACCTGAGGTTTGCCGAGCACTCCACACTTTTATCATTCTGCCACGGCTTGAGTACTGCTCATCAGTATAATCCCTGTACCAAACTCACGTCACTGACAAACTTGATTTTGTTCAGCGCCGGGCAACACGCACCCTCTACTTCCGTCTTTTCGGCCGTCGCAAGCTCATGCCAGCCTACGAGGATGGCCTCAAAGCCCTGAAGAGACACACACTGCAATACCAGCGCAACATTGCACTAGTCTGTCTATTCTGCAGGGTGCTTGACGGCTCTCTGGACAGCACTTATCTTTCTTCCTCAGCCTGTCTGAACAAGCAGTCAGCACAGCCTGAGCCCCATCACGCCTGTACGGTCCGACACCACAACTCCATCCTTATATCTGGCACACAGAGCTTTCTATCCACCTCTCCCTCCCCCCGGTGCACACCCCCGGTGTGTATGTGTGCGTGTGTGTGAGCCTGTGCACAAAAGGAAGGGGGGTGTCTTCTGCACCCTGCAAATTCCTGCTCTAGATTCATAGTGGTTCGTTACAGCGCAATACAAGACAAGGACACAAGAAGGTATAAAAACGACGACACGGCGCTGTGACTACTAGAAATATACTGCATCAACACGGCAAGTTGGGCCAGTTGGTTGGGATTCATAGTGGTTCGTTACAGCGCAATACAAGACTGACCTGCTCTAGATGGCTGGTTTTCAGACGCTCTAGCGTGCAGGCATCCGCGTTATTTTTTAGTTTTGTGAGCTGTCTAGAGTGCCATTTTACCACTGAGATAATTATTGTTGTTGTTGTTGTTGTTGTTGTTGTTGTTGTTGTTGTTGTTGTTGTTGTTGTTGTTGTTAAAACCATCACTGCGACCACAATAAATGTGTTCAAGCCAGCGTGACACACAATTCAAAATATTTCTGGAGCTTCGTGCGCTCTCACCCTTCTAAAAAGAGCGCCAATGCTGTATCTCTTCTTGGTGAAAATAGTGATGTCTCGAACACTGCTGATGGCTTTGCAGAACATTCCTGTTCTGTATATAGTGTAAAAGATGCTTCAAGTAACATTCCTTCTCACTCTGGTACGGTTTATCCGCTTTCAGTGAATGAAGACTGTTTTCAAGTGCATGAACCGCCTAAAACCCTCCCTTTCTTGGGGTCCTGATGGTATTCCTTCCGCAGTACTAAAGCTATGGAAGCATGCTTGTTCCCTGTTCTCACAAACATCTTCACAAGCATCTTCATTACTTCTAGACTCAAGACTTCATTATTCAGATCTTTTGTTCCTGTATAAGGTGGTCCATGACATTATACATTCCCCAATGCTTCTTGATCCTAGGCAAT
Organism: Dermacentor andersoni; assembly: GCF_023375885.2. Classification (NCBI taxonomy): domain Eukaryota; kingdom Metazoa; phylum Arthropoda; class Arachnida; order Ixodida; family Ixodidae; genus Dermacentor; species Dermacentor andersoni. The sequence goes on along the minus strand of NC_092814.1, from coordinate 215,524,044 downwards.
TGTTCGTGCCGCAACAGTATACCAGGCAGCATTCCGTGTTTTTTGGCTGACCTTGTTGCATTGAAAATTGTGCTATATAAGACTCGACATCAAAAAACATGTAATAAGAATTGTGCCTGTATTGACGTACTTCAGAGTTCATTTCCCGTTTTTTGTGTATCTGTAGATAATTATGTATGATTAACGCCCTTTTACCCTTCCTCGTTTTCCTTTTCCCTGTTTGTTTCTCTGTCTCGCATTGTTTTGTCTACCACATTCATGTTTTCTGTACATCTTGTCTCACATATTGCTTTTTAAGTGCACCAGTACGAAGGCTCTCTAGCTGTTCCTGGGCACTATAATAAACATTTGATGGATTGTTGTTGTTGTTGTTGTTGTTGTATAAAATCTGTCTAAATATGTAATAGTATATTATTTCAATGCAGTAGCTTTTGTGTAACTTAAAAGAGGCATGAATTAATAAAATGCAACAAAATGCTATGGGCCTCATCATATGCATTCTGCTAATAATTTCTTCTGAGTTTTAATAACGGTTGGCTAACGTATCCAGTGTTGTGCAATAAAATAATATGTCACAGCAATTATTGCATGCCTCACAGAACAAATTGAATGTCTTTCTCAATGAAAACATCATAGTAGGCTAAATCAATAAACTGTTATTTTTTTTTGTGGTGACTTCAAGTGTATAAATTGTGAAAATAACCTGTTTATATATATGTTTCTTAACTTATGCAAATCAGCTGTCCCCATACATTTAAATAAGTGCTTCAATAGTACGACTTGGCTAAGGGCAAGGAAAGACACCTATTAAAACCCTCCAATTCTCAAGCTTGTATTAGCTGACAGTATGTCATTTTATTAATGTCGAGAAAGACAGACTTGACATGTTGCAACCAGTTACAATAGAACATGACCTTTACACAGTGAAAATTTTTCTGGCAATACATTCAATGTGAACGCCTCCCGATGTGGTGTTGATGCTTCAAAACAACCTAGAATAATAAATTAGGTGCTCAGGGCAAGATTTGATAGAATCAAGAATCGAGAGAAGGCAAGCTACGAATTACGTAAATTTTAGCTACTCTAGATATCTTTTTGCGATTGCTTTAGGTGCTTCAATTCTTTTTGCTGATTTTCTCAAAGCCCACTTTATCACGTTTCTTTCATGCGCCAACAAGCATAATTATATTGACACGGATACTTTTTATCTGTATGCGGTGACCGTATTTCACCGGCTAACAAATGTTAAACGTTATCGCTCGGCGCAGGACGCGCCTGCACCTATCGGAAGTTTCGCGAATGTTATCAATAGTTATGTCGGTTGTCTGTTGTCGACGAAACTTGTTTAATCTGATTGCACACGCGACACGAATTGTGTAGTAGTTTCCGGAAGGCGCGCGGGCACCAGCGAATACGCTGGAACTTTCGACGACGGATATATGAAAGCCGACGCGCTTGACCCGCAGATGAGATTTTCGACGATCGCCGACTTTGCTCCCCGCTAGCGATGCGATGGGGTGTTGCTTTTGCTGGGCACAAATTCGCCTAATAAAGAATTGAATTTGTAACTCCCAGTTTTTTACTTTGTATCATTTTTCACCGTCACTACTACGCGACAATATTTCCACCACAGATTTTTAAATTATACTTTGCACGCCTAATTCTTACACAGCTGGCTGTGCAATGAGCCACCAAAAGTGAAATCGTACAACAGCTTTTGATACGATGTGGCATCGTCGTGCAGGTGTTCGCAAAGCTATCTGGTAGACAGACGACGCGTGATCGAGAGCGCTGATATCGATATTTTGTGCACTGTTGTTACTTCAGGGGTAAAAAGAAACTGTTGCGGCAGGCGTACATTCATTTATCAAACGTGTTTTTCATATCCAAAACAGCATGCAGATCACTAACTTATTGTTTCAAGCTTAGTTTACAGCAGGCGGTTTAGGTCCGACTTGGATGGTTTAAGACAAAATAGTCCAGCAACAGTGCGTCGCAGCCGAGGAGCGAGCGTCGGCGCGCGCCAGAGCTTGTGTCCCGTGGTTGCGTGCCCTTTTCCTCCAACCGACGCGAAGCGACGCGTTCGCTTGTCGGCGCGTGCCGAAGCGGGTCGACGAATGCCAGTGGTTGAGCCTTTAGGTCTTACTGTTCCTATTGGTAATAGAAAACGAATTATTTAATGGCGCGCTGAAAGGCATCTGAAATTTCGGTTATCCTTTTCTTTTTGGTCGTCTATGAGACAATTGGCGGTGTCGCGAAGCTTTCTATATCTATAAAAATTTTGCTGGCTTCCGTGTTTGCCACTGTACTACATAGAATACAAGTTTCGCAAAAATATATATATATTTCAGGTCCTGCCTCTTGAAAAAGTCCTTTAGAGTCTGCTTTTGTGGTTCCGTTTACAAAGAGTTGCCATAATGTTGTTTTCAACTAACTAACGTCGTTTTTTTTTTTTTTTTTTTTTTGCATTGCCCAAACACAAAACCAACCAATTTATAGCCTGTTCTATTTCAGCGGGCGTTTCTGTTTACCGAGGTTCTACTGTGTTATAACAGACCGGCAAGAAAATCTGAAAAATAGATGATGGTGGTGTTGATGGTCTCAAATGCGCCGACAGATTCCAAAAGATTTAGCGCAATTTTTTTTTTACACAAAGGAATGTAAACGCTTACATAAAGGGTTAAAAATAGAGGAGCAAGAAACAGTTGGGAGGTCTATGGTTCAGTGTGTTCGCCAGTTCATTTATTCTGCACCAGTCTTTCCTTACTTATTTAAACTTTTGAGATAGGCGCCTCCCTGTATTCCTTAGTATCTTTATTTTTATATTTTAAACATCTTTATTGTTGTCTTTATCTGTAACATCTGTCTAAACATTTTCCTTTAAATATTACTGTGTCAGCAAAACCTAGTACTAGCTTTATCAGCGCTGTCTGTAAAATACATTCTCATGTCAGCAAATATGAGAATAAAAAAATAATTGCAAATTGCGTTGGAACTTCGCAGGCAGAAAAATTCCGACGCATACATGCACAAGTAATGCTGCTTTGAGAAAGTCACGTCTAGCCTTTAATATTCTTCGAAAGCTCCTAGAAGCGGAAACTCTGAGCCACGGATAGCTTCGTGTGCACCGTCAGGTAAAACTTTTTTCTACGTCCTTTCTCTCTCTCTCTCTCTCTCTATCACTCTTCTTTTTTTCTACAGGTTCTCTTCTACCCTCATTTCTCAACATGATAGAGGCAATAAAACACTTTCTTTCTTTTCTTTTCTTTTTTCTTCGGGGTGCGCCGCAGTCCAACATGTCTTTTACCATGTGAATAAAAAAAAGGCTGGAACGAGGGCAGCGGACGAAAACGAATGGTCGTCCTGTGGCCACGCGGCCCACTTCCATTAGCGGCAGATTCCTAACGCAGATTTATGGAGAGTCGTTAAATTGCTTTAGCGAATCACAGTGCGTCCAAGACTGGAATGTTTTGGCCTGTTCGGTATGCCACTAGTCTGAAAACGAAAACGGGAACAAGTACACGGCTTTATATTTCAATTTGGCTAAACTGGCCACGTGCACAAGTTCCACTGAAGCAGAAAATCACAAAGTTCAGTGGCTACGGAAGTAATTCGGGTCAATTTAATTCAACATTATGCTTTGTTTATTCACCCACGGCAACTTCTGGGCAAAGAGCTGATGCAGTGGCCTGAGAGAACACAATATTTCACGAAGACCAGCAGCACTCTGTACGTCTTCACGCACAGTCTTTTGTTGTATTCCATTCACGACCAATGAATGAAATTTGCCGAAATTCAGCAGCTCTAACAACAGCGCGGGAGAACGACAGTGTTCATTGCGAGTGATTGATTGATTGATTGATTGATTGATTGATTGATTGATTGATTGATTGATTGATTGATTGATTGATTGATTGATTGATTGATTGATTCTGAGTTTAAAACCTTTACCCTCGACATCAAGGTGTGCGTGTACGGCACCACGAATCACCGCGAATACGCACTAACTTAAGGCGCGCATTCGAGACGTCCTTACCAACACTGCACCAATGTTTCACAAGATGCAGTGCCTGTAGAAAAGCATAAAAGTTTGGGCGATTAGGAACAATTAGGGAATAACAATGCAAAATATTCCTATTGCTTTACAGAATCAAATTTCTTTCACTATAAATAAAATTAGCTTACTAAATTATTAGAAATGTGATAAGTGACATTGAAAAATGTCACTTATCAAAAGAACTGTCGCAAATGTGGCCTTTATCACATGTGAAATGTAATAAATGTGACAATGCGAAATATCAGATTTTTTACGGAGTTTCTAGACATGCTACGTGTAATATACCAATGCTACATGTACACACCACTGCGTCTACATGCACTTACCTCAAAAGCACAATCCGTCTTTTGCATGTTCCTGTGCTGCCCTTTGACGCACGCCGCTGGAAACATTTTGGAAGGCTGCCGGGGATTTCGCCGGTTGATTTGTGTACCTGCGCCCATGTTGAGTGCTCGTCGGTGGTGCGTTTCGCGGATTGTGAATAATTACGAATGGTTTCTCCAGGGCAGCATGTCGTTCCCTCATCGACTACTGTGTGTGCAGGCCTGAGTGCGCTGTGTTGTGCTAACAGTGAGGCCGATAAAGGCATTCTGAGTTCCGTCTACTAACGCGGCTGCCTTGGATTTTGTTGTCGCTTATGTGTGCGCTTGCACGTCGCTTTTTGTATTTCTTTTACGCATTCATTTCGTATACATTCATTCTTTTACACATTTCGCATATTCAAGAAGCTTTCGAGCGCAGCATTCCACGTTGGGTTTTCCAAAGCGGTGCATTTGTTTACATTTACTACAGCCCCAGATCGCTGTTCGCTTCGAATATTGTAGAAAGGGCCCATCGCTGATTTGAAATGATGTCAGAGTGTAGCAAAACGTACATATCTGCGCATATGAGCCACGTTGTTCCACCCTGAGACAATAAGCAATAAGCGTACATAAGCTCAATATGAGCGGCCAAGTCACTTAAACAACGGCAAGTGTGATTCAGACACATATATTATGGCTGTTATTACTGGTTCTCACTTTTGTTTATAACTTCAGTCTACTTAAAATTTGGCCGTGCCATAAAGTATTATTAGAGAAAACTGTGCTCGGTATAAGCCCTCACTTATAGGCCGTGTATTTCTCTCGCGAAAACGCGGATGTCATTGCTGACACCGTTGGTAACTGAGCGAGTTTATGCTGCTGTATCGAATGCACTGTCTCTTCTTTCCCGTTTGACGCAGAGGTAAACAGTGCTTCTCTGGAATTAAGAAAAGTGTCAATATAACAACACGTACAGACCCACCATCCACGTAGCGAATGCAACTAGCAGCGGTCGGGAACGATGACGAACGTCATCGTTCCCGACGAGGAACCCGGATGCGGTGACGTTCCCGAGGAACGTCTCCGCTTGCCGCTTATTGTACACGTGCCGTGCGAAGTGAAGAGTAGCTGATATCGAATCACTATAGGGCCACAACTGAACTATAAGAGCTGTTTCCTTCAACCTCAATTCTTATTTTTTAAGTTCAGGTCCATCGGTAGAGGGTGCACGACCTCGACAGGGCCAGGCCTAACACAGCCTTCGCTAAATAGGAAAACCATTGGCTCAAACTTCACGTGCACGGCTTCAGAGGACTGAAGCTTGTGCGTTTCAACTTCATAGGCGTGTTCTGACTCATTTTCAGTCCGATTAATTATATATACAAGTGAATGCACTGCAGCTATTGCGTTGTCGGTCCGACGGCTGATCGCGTCAGGGGCGGCGCCAGGGTGGGGGGCGAGGGGGTGGCGACACTGGGGGTGGCCGCCTCTACCACACAAGAAATTACGCCCCCCCCCCCCCCCCTTTGCCCCACCATCACAAGAGCCCCAAAAAGCTGACCCAAGGTAGGCGGTGTGAAACAAAATGTCAATTTTGATATCTTACAATCTGGAGGCAGATGTATGAGAGCAGCGCCGCTTATAAAGGACGGCCTTGTTTAAGCATAACAATTTATTATAGAAAATTTCTGATCACAAGCAAAAACCCTCGCGCTTGTAGTAGAATAGGCGCTTGAAATACAGCACGAACTGCCGCAATAAGATAAAAATGGTTCCAACGGTTCTAAATAGATTTAAAAATGGGCTACACTTCTTCGCTGTTCGGTCTGCTTGCGTGAACCGGCAAGCTCTTGCCTCGAATGAAATAGCCTCGGCCACAAAATCGCAAATGAGGTCAAACGAGTTCAGAGGCCATGACCCTTCTAAGCCGCAGCTTTTCTCACAGAAAACTGTCGGGGCAATGCTGCCTACTTTCAGAAAGACCCGGTGAGCCACCCGCCCTTGCAGGACGCCACCACTCAGCCATCCGCTCCGCGAACCTAATTGCCTGTCGGTAAAGACACGCCGAATGCCGACGCACTCGGGAGTGTTGCGCCTCGAAGTGGCGTTTGGGCCAGGAATCCACCAAGCACATCGACGAGTACGTCTGGTAGTAGGAATGGCGGAAAAATTAGGCAGATCCCACGCACTGTGGGAATCGATAGAAACGAAGCTTTCTGTGCTGTTTGCTTTGATTGACGATAATTAACGGTGATGTTGACGGCGAATGTTTCACGTCTTTAACGTTCAGTCCAACACGAGAGTGCTGAGTTGACGCTAAACGTTACCTTGCGTGCACCCCTGCTGTTTATCTGCGTAGTACACAGAACACACAGGGAGAGTTATTTGCTCGAGGCATTGTTGTGCGTCATATTTTATAACCTCTGAGAGGGTTGAGTATTGTCATTGCCTCACATGGCACATCGCATCGGGGCAGAAGTATTACACTTTAATTTAATTATGGCGTTTTTTATTCCGCCCCGGTCGAAATGCGACTGCCGCGGTCAGGATCAAATCCACGACCTCGAGATCTAACATAGCCGCCAAGCTACCGCAGGCGGGCACTGAAGTTTTCATTTGACGTGCCGACGCTTCCGTGGTGTTGCCTTGACACTGCGGTGTTCTTCAATTAATGCGGCTCTTTTTCTGTATGCCTCGCGTAAGTTGTCCGCTTGACATATTTTCATGGTGTTTATTTTTCAGAAATAGCAGAAACGTACCGCACCGTTCCTTTAACTTAAATTTATCCCGTAGTAGCGTTTCGTTGCCTTCTCAGGTAACCTTTACCCTATCAAAGTAAAACACGTTGTGGGGCTAGCTGGTGCATAGCTTTCAAAAGATGAAGCGCCTACAGTGACTGCACACTAAGAAGGAACAAAGGCAGGAGCGCCTTGTCCTGTCTTTGTTCCTTCTTAGTGTGCAGTCACTGTTGGCGCTTCATCTTTTGAAAACTTTGTTCCCTATCCCGCCTTCCTTCCCGTTGAATGGGAACTGCGAGCGAAGAGTGCCAAGGCTGTTATTCACTCGTTTAGCGACTGCGTCTGTTCTACCCTATTTCTGATTCCTCTCCCCCTCCTCTCTACCATTCTATCTAATCTATCTACCCTCAGGACTTGCACGTTAGTAAGGAAGGTAAGCGCTGCAGTTTCTGTCAAGAGGCTAATGTTGCCACGCCCAAGGAGCTCCAGAGGACGCGGTGCAAAGGTCGAAGCGGGTTTCTCGCGTTGAATTCTCTGCCGTGCTCCTGTCATGTATACACATGCTTTCGACCACCCCCCGACGCTGTGTGCCAGACAGCAGCAGCAGCAGCAGCAGCAGCAGCGGCGGCGGCGGCGGCGGCGGCGGCAGCAGTGGGCAAGTCGAAGGGAGAGGAAAAGAAAGCTTGGCTTTAAAAGTGTTTAAAAGAGTTGAATGCTAGACTAGTTGGTATTTTGACATGAGAACCATCTTGAAATACAGCTCAACGGCACGGCACAACAGAAAGGAAGACGAGCGCAGCCGACTGTGTTCGTTTTCCTTTCTGTTGTGCCGTCCCGTTGCGCTGTATTTCAAGATGGTTCTGGTGTTAAAAGGGTTCATTACGTGCACGGTCTGCAGGTACGGAAGCCCACACCATGTAGGAGCGTATTAAACGTCTGAATTCACATCAGCCTCTCTGAGCGAAAGTTATCGGCTTTTTATCCCTTCGTATTCCTTAGGCGACTAGACTAGGGAATCTGATGGCTGTATCGCGGCCAATCACAAACGTCGAATCGGTCGCAGTATCCCGCCCAGGATTTCATGCCGTTCCGCCGAACTCCGCCTCCGATGGTATGAAATATGTGACCGTATAGCAACCTGAGAATCCAAGGTCGGTGCTGTTCTTCGGTAGCCGTCGACTTGGGCTCCTTTCATCCATTAGTTCAGCTTGTCATCTTCAGGGAAGAGGGTCTTTTCTTGGCCCGTCAACGGTCGGCGTCAAAGCTGCGTTGACTTCTGGATAGGCGGGTGATGAATGGGGTGGGTTGCCTCTGGTAAACGTCTAAGAAATGCTCTTCGCCGTATTGAGATGTAACAGGTGCTTCAATATATAGTGCGCGACTACAGCGCCGCAGCTACAGTTGCTTCTGGGCGCACCATTCCCGCTGCGGGGCAGCCGTTCCGCTCATTGCACTGACCCCTTCTAGTCTTCTCGTTCACTGTAGCGGTGGCACGAACAACTTCAGCCAGTTCGTTTGCTCGCTCGCAAGCAGTGCTCGTGTCTCGGGAAGAAACGTCAGCTCGTCTCGCGACCGGAAGAGGTTCCAACGTCTGGACGACACCACAGGACTTTTGGGTTGCCTCATTATGCCGCAAAAAAGGTCCATTGCCGATTTTTTTTCGAATGCAAGCAAGCAGGCCATGCAACAATGCGTCCACACCGAGCTTTCTGCTTCAACCGCTTGAAGAGACTGTCTACACCATCACTCCTGACGACGATTGCCTGTCTTCGTCGGTGCATATCGACAGTGCCGCAGTCAGTGTACGTCCACTGCACGAACCACCGCCTCAATCTAGTCATCGTAGATGTCTGCAAAGTGATAAAACCTGTGAGGAATTTTTACTCTCTTTTAGAATGCCTCTATGCTTTCCTGAGTGGATCTGCAATTCAATTTCTTTACGTAGATGTGCAGAAAAGGTTGTCTTTGCCAGTGATATAGCTGTAGCGTCTCAGCGATACACGATGGGCCTGCCAGAAAGCGGCTTCCACAGCGGGAAAGAAAAGCTTTCCTACTATCCTTGTATGTCTCGCCGAAGTCTTCGCTACAAACAGCAGGCGGACAACGGAAGCTAGGGGTCTGCTTGAGCAAATGAACTTCTCGTTTCTCTTCCATTTAAGCCTATTTACGAAGGTACTCAGCAGCCTTAGGGTCCTCTCGGACCTATTGCAATGTAGAGACTGCAATATTAGTCAGGCATGCCTAATGGCCCGCACAGTCATTGACGAGTTCTCCGAAATGAGACATTCGCAGAACGCATTTGACGCTGCCTGGGCGCAAACCTGCAGTATTTCTGAGCAGAACGCGGTGTCCCAAAGAGAAAAGCAGATAGTGACGCGGCTTCCGCTCCATTTAAAACAGTATGTATTAAGCAAAGGATGGTTCGTTCAAGAAGAGTTTTCAGATTCAAAAGAAACATTCAGAGTCAAAGTTTTTTTACCCGTCTTGAACCAACTGATTGCGGAGCTAACCAGGAGGTTGACGGAGAGCAATGATGTACTCTGCTGATTCAGGGCCTTCCACCCCGGAGTGAGAATTTTATGGACATCTCCTTGCCCGAGCCCTTCGGCGAGCACTATGCATGCGACTTCAAAAGCGTTGAAGTTGAGAGCAAGCTGGTAACGAAACTTCTTCAGCGCATCGAAGCCGAGAGGAAGTGCAAGACAGAGACACTGCTGCAATTGGTGACTGTCTTGGGAGAATACAAACTAGCCTTCCACAAACTGCAGAAGCTAGGTGTTATCGCCATGACGATACCGGCATCGTCATCATTTTGCGAGCGCACGTTTTCTTGCCTTCGAAGAGTGAAGACTTAACTTCGCAACAAGATGACGAATAACCATCTGAGAGACCTAGCTGTGCTTGCGGTCGAGCGATCTCTTGCCTATAAAATAGATCTTCAGCGTGCTGTCGACATGTTTGATGCTGCGCACAGTAATCGACGTGTGCGTCTGCACTAGTATGCCGGTATAATGATAGCCCATGGTATTTCTGCGGCGCTTTTGCGGGGAAATTGTGCGGCACGGGCGTAGGGCGGATACCTATACCGGTATCAGAACATCGCCTTGACCATCGAATCAATCCCGGCTGTGTTTTGTCGTCTACTGTCACAGTGCAGGCGTTGGCATCTGTGATTGCGATGAAACCTTCCTCTGTCCCTGTCATCGCTTTCAAAGAGACTCCATATAGGGTATCTCCGAGACCACGTCGATGGCGTAGCTTATGCAGTGAAGATTGTATAGTCGGAGAGCTGTTATTTGCGTTTGTGAAACATGCTGTACTGTTTGGCCAAATATCACACTGACTGAAGTGCCTGTTGCGTGCTCTTTTATTGCAGTTCTCTCTTCCCTTCTATTTGTTTTGTTATTCTTGTTCCCATTTCCAACGTTTAGAATCACCAGGCGTCGACACTAGGGTGCACAATTTTTTTTTTTTTTAAATTTAGCGCGGCTTTACCAAAGTTGGAATTGATGTGCACATTGCTTAGAGGTGTTAGTTGAGTGAAAAGAGTGAAATACACTCTTTTCAAGCTATATTGCGATCTACATAACTGATTTTATATTGTTGCTGCTGGGTATCTGTTCTTGTATTAATTTAATGCTGTTCTTTATGTAAGTGCTTTACCATGTATTATATAAACTTTCATTTTCTTAGCAGAAGCACTGCTGTGTAAAAATGCTACATATTACTTTGTATTTTACTGTGATGCTGGAATAGCTTATTCACACTGGTGTGTTTAAAAGGCCTTTAGCCCAGTTAGACATAGTCAGATCACAACGCATAAGTTCCCCGCCATCCTGCCATCCCGAAGGAACTCACATGTCGTGGGTGCCCCCCAGTCAAAAAATCTTGGCGCTGCCCCTAGATCGCGTAGTGTTCGGTAGAGCGATCATGGTCGGCACGCTGATTTTGTCGGTGCCATCGACAAGAAAGCACGTCGCGCTACGAGACCTCGCGCCCGTCGGTTGCTTCGTTGTCGGCGTATTATGATGAAATGCTCTCAGCAACGCAGTGCTGAATAGACGGCGAATCATTGGCGTCCGCCTCTTGTCGGTGTCTTATCAACGCAGTGTTACTGCACCCTAAACGAGTACGTAAAGTCAGGCACGCGATGCCACCACCAGCAAGAGGGGCCCGACGCTGCAAGAAGACCGTCAGCAACGTGATCTTCTTGAGGTGTCGCCCAAGTCTAACGCAGGGGTTTATGGATAAATTTGATAGCCGTCAATGCAAGGCGGCAACTACGTGGTACTGCAGTACTGCAGTGGAGCTGCAGTATTACGCTACGCACGTTTTCGGCACCGCAACGACGTAGAGCTATAGACCAATGGAGTACCAACGTGGTACATGGCACAAGTGTTCGCTGCAGTGAGCGTCCGTTCGCCTCTTTCTTTTTTTTTTTTTTTTGTTTGGGGGGGGGGGGGGGGAGCACTTTCTCAAGATATCTGGCTGCGCGGCCGTGCACGCGTCCCTTCCAAAACGTTTCGCGACTCATCCGCCAGGGGGCAGGGCGCATGCGCCGTCGCGCATGCGTGGGTGTGGTAGTTGGGTGTGGTAGTTCATAGTGTTCTTTTTTTCTTTTTTTCGTTGTTTAACCTAAATAGGACATTAGGCAGTATAATAGCAAGAGCTTGGTGGCGCAACCCACCGCCCCGTTACAAAGGGGACGCTCATAACATCCATCCATCCATCCATCCGCGCATGCACCCTGCATGCGCGACGCAAAGGTGCTGCAAAGGTGCAAAGGTGCCATGGTGCAAAGGTGTAATGGTTCCAGGACTTACTTTTGGAAATGCGGTTGTTTGCTTCAAATCAGGGGTACAATCAAACCTCAATGGGAACGAAAGGTCAGTGGGACGCCTCACATGGGCGCTCAGGGGAAGAGTACAAATGAAGCTGTGCAGGGCGAAATGGTCTGGACTAGTTTTGAAGTGAGGGAAGCTCGCAGTAAAATTGAGGATGAAGAACCACTGAGGAATATGAAGGAAAGTCCATGGGCTGGGAGAGTGTTGAGGTATCTGTACAGGAAAAACATTGATTCATAGTGGAGGAAATGAACTAGGAAGCTTACCAGCAAGTATGCGGCCTGTAGGGTGGGCAACACAGCAACAAATAACGTCAAGCGGAAAGTCAGAGAGGCTGAAATAATCTCATGGGTGGCGGCAATGGAAAAGAAATATGCCATGAGTAACTACTTAAGAGGAAAAAACGAACTCAGGAAAGAAACAATTTATGATAACTCAAAGGGAAGCTCATTACTTTTCGAAGCGAGATCGGGATGCCTTATAACACGCGCCTATAAAGCGAGATAGATATAAGAAGGGAGAAGAAACATGTACTTGCTGCGGTAAAGCTAGGGAAACGATGGAGCATGTTTTATTAGAATGCGAAGATATCTGCCCAGCGGTCGATTTAGGCACCACTGGCCTCCTTGAAGCCCTTGGGTTCAGCAATAGCAGGGTAAAAGTAAGCATGTCCGCTATAGAGATTAGTAAAAGGCGATTGAAAGATTAGTGGAAGTAGGGAAACGACAAAAACGGAGACATACAAAAACAGAGTTCACAATAGGGGGTCAGAAAATTTGGTTATGGGAATTCATCGTGCGTTTTTTTCTTCTCTTTTTTTTTTTCTTCTTTAACCTAGGTAGGACATTAGGCAGTATAATAGCAAGAGCTTGGTGGCACAACCCACCGCCCCGTTCCAAAGGGGACGCTCATAACATCCATCCATCAATTCGCGCCCTGAAAAGGGCGTCAAACAACCTCGCCGCGCGCACCACCTGTGGGTGTGACACTCTCAACAGAATGCAAACGTCGCTATATTGAGCGCGCACAGAGGAGCTCGTAGGCACTCGAATGTTCTGCGCCGTGTCTTGCAAATTAATAAGCTACAGGAAGGCTCTTTCTGGTGCCGCTTAAAGAGTTATACCTTCCGTTTCTCCACTCGTGTGAGTGCCGTAAAGGAAACAGGCGATGGTACTAATGTGGCGCCTGCATGCCGGAGCGCCTCAGGCCATTCTCTTCCTACGTATACGTCACCTGCCTCCCACTCCTCGGCGCTTCTCCTAATTGACCGCAGTGCAAAGCATTTCGTCGCTTGCGGCTTCTGTCGAGACGTCCGCTGAGGGTGGAACCTTTCACTGATCAGACGGTCTCGCTTTCAAGTTTTCTTTCCACTCTTTGTCGACTCTCCTGTGCCAAACTAAATTATGGACGATGACTTAGGCATAGTGCTGCCGCCCAGACTCAGTGCGGCCGCTTCAAGTTCCATAAGTCCTCAAGCAAGTGCTCAACGCTGTAAAGTTTCATAGCTACGCCAGGGCAGCGCGACGTAACGCGGGCAAAATAGGCCAAGGAAATGGACAGGGCATGAGTGGTGTTGAACGAATCAGGCACCAACTTAACTGGGCCTATTTTTAAGTAATTCTGAGGTGTTAAAATTAAAAGCCACCGCTCGGACGTCCCTATTAACATGTGCGTGGCAGCTTATGAATGCTGCATCTCTTCCGCAATTTCTGCAGTAGTGGAACAGTCTGTGCTCTATTTAAAGGCAACGTTAAAAGCTTCTGCATCGTGTGTAATTTTGTCTCATTCGCGCATCTGAAACATGTGTACACCAATCACCTGCGGACTATGTATTGATGAGAACTTTTCGAGACAGAGTGCGTTAGATGTTCTGTTTTATTTAGGTATTACCTAACGCAAAAATGTTTATTTTTCTTCATTTTTAAGGTATATTATTAGCTATTATTAACCAATAAAAAGAGGTTGCCCTCGCCGCAAACGGTGACAACTCCTTTGTCTATCGTTTTCTCAATTAAAAAAGATCAGATATTGCAGTGTACACTGCATTGCCAAATTATAAAAGTCGTAGTGTTAATTGGGGGCGGGAGGTTGGGAGATTGGAAAAGCTTTATTTCTTCTTCTCCATTTTATTTCTGAATGGTTAATGCCGCTAGGAGTGGGTAAAGTTATTCGGAAAAAGGAAATCAAATAGACTTACCGATTAACATCTAAAAAATATACGTATTCTGAAGCGACGCAAAATACACTGAAGCCCCGATTGAAACAATAAAGAAAGCAAATTTAATGAGCTAATACGCATGGACGCTGTCAGTATACGTTGAATCTAGGTGACACGCATATCAACATTCCGTGCAACACATAATGTCCTCTTTGCAATGTCTCCAGAACGCCGTAGTCTAAAAAGTTTCCATAAAGAAAGCATACGATGCCACAGCTCTCTAAGCTTGACGCACAATCCTTGCCTCTGAAGGGCATAAAGTGGGCCAGGTAACAGCGCATGAGAGATGTCCTCATCTCACATGTGCATGAATCGTCATGGTTCGTCACACCTAACTTTATGTAGGCAGCGGCTGGAGAAGACTTCCCGAGCTTTCACCAGCCACGGCGGAGAGAGGCTATCCGCAGTTGATGAAACGATGTTTCGACCTCTCTCGAAAAGTTAATCGAAAGTGCGAATTTTGTTTCCGAGTCCCTCAAGGGGAGATAAAACTGGGGCCGAATTCACAAAGCTCTTCGTTCGTAAATGCTCTTTGCCATTGGCTGGCAGCCTTGCTAATAATATGTCCTGCATCATAGATTGGCTGGAATTTGCTGTTGCGAACAATTCTCGCGTAAAGGCTTCTTGCGAATGCGGGCCCTGGTATTTCATGGGACCATTGTAGTAGTGATGCTCTAGGTTCCTCAGCAGTTGGATTATTTCAGTGGGACCTCATTGAAATAACGAAACTGCTCAGGAACCTCGAGGCGTTAGTACCACAGCAGTAGAATTTGTCGGAGATGTTCCCAGATGTGTCTCTTTTTTTTTAATATTGCCCCGCCCTAATTATTACCCGAGCGTTACATTCTTATTTTATTTATTTTTTAATTTTTTTTTAGCGATTGAATTTTTTAACTGCCGTACCCATTCATTTACGCAGTGCAACGCGGATGCCCAACTTCTTTCCCGAGGCTAATTTGGCGCGTCTGCTCAGTAAATTTTTCGCCTGGTAGAGTGCACCGATTGTGGAGATACTTCAGCAGTAAAGTGGACCCACCCTGCAGGAGGCGGTGTCATAGCGAGATTACATTACGGAGACCATGTAACCCGCGCTCGGGTGGGCCGCGTGGGCTCGCCACGTACCGCAGTCTTGCCGGCAAGGCACGTAATCGCCAAGATGCAAAACGCGGCGCCGGAGATTTTTATACCATTTAAAGAACCGCTTCACGAAAGCCTCGTTTCTCAGATGGATCCCAACATGTTCGTTGGATATGCATTCTTTTTTGTTAAGCTTTTTTGCAGCTGCGGCGCAAGCCATAACGTTAGGTGTCTCCTTAATGGTTCGGCGGGGCCGACAAATGTGCGCCTCCGACCGCATAAACCGCAATATCTCGTTCCGTAGAACCACACAATGAATGTAATATACAGTAGTTGAAACATCTTCTTTACGAACGAAGGACGTGATGGGCAGATGGTTTCAAGCCATAAAAAAAAAAAGCCTGACAAGGTATAGTGTCAACCATAAAAAACGTTTGTGGCCTAAGCGAACATGCATCATGCAAAAGTACTGAATGTAGAGCGAGTTGGTAGCTATTCATTATGAAACCGCAGCACGCACAATAAACCAGACACACACAGCGTTGTGTGTCTCGTTTGCTGTGCGCGCTGCATTTTCACAATGAATGCGTCATGCACTTGAGACAAGTTTAGTAAGCGTCAAGAAAGTGTTCCCTAATGCCAATCTAGAATTAAATGAACTAATATGCAATATATGTAAAGGAAAATTACGTTGCACGAAAAATGTATTCATTTGGCGCTACTCAGTCCAAATACTTCGAGGATGCTGCGAAACTTCCTTTTCGCGTGTGCATGAAGTATATCAGATGTGAAGCGCTGAATGTACCAACGTACACATTCATTCCTACGGCCACCATGGTCCGATAAGCATTGATTGAGTGGTGTATCAACGACTGCATCCACCGAAAGGGACTATTCCATACGGATTTAAACGGCTATTCGATTGAGCTGTAGCTGAGACGAGAAAGAAGGTTGCTAGCGATTCCAGTTCAAAGGCACTATATTATGGGGCCACCGGAAAAGCCTTGACTGATCCTATGGCTCATCTCAGCTGTTAAGTACATGCGTGCGCTTAATACAAACACACACGCGCGCACGCACGCACGCACGCGCACACACACAGGCACATACACAGACACACACACACGCAAATTACACGTACAAGTGAACTTTGCATTGATTGTAAATCTTGCAAATGAAATTTATTGCAATTGATTACAGCGCGATTTCGATGGGGTACACTACTAGCGTTTGTTCATCTGAATATTTTGTTCAAAGAGTGCATTTTCTGTTGTCTTTGTTACTTCTGATAGCAAGTTGAATACTACGCCCTTTCACGCAGCGCCTCCAAGCACGCTTCTAACTTCATACATAGTATATTCGTGGGCCATTTTTTTTTTTTTTTTTGGGGGGGGGGGGGGGGCTGTAGTGCATACCTTCGCCGACCAGCAATGTAGTACACAGGCAAACACGATAATAAACAAGATAAAAGCAGCCGTCTTCAAGTTCGGGCATTGCCCTGTTACTAAGACTCAGGAATCATCTCTTCTCTGAACACGAAAAATCTTAATCAGGGTGTCTACCAAGCTGACATTTCCAAATTCCCTGAGTATTCGAGGTTTTCCCTCAGTATATTTGCAAAATTCCCTGAGTGACACAGAACTTCGTTTTATGTCAAGACGGGTTGACACCATGTCACCCAGTGCTGTCGCGCTCTAGTAAGCACGTTACAAAAATAAAAAAATAGCTTAATCCAGTTTGAATAGTAAGGAATAGTGTTTATTTTACTCAAAAAGAAAACAGAATGGCTGAGTTAGTAAAATGCACAGTGAGTAAAATATATTCGAAAAAAATTGTAGAAAACAATACAGACAGAGTCGAACATTCTCAAATACGAATAAAAAGTAGATGCATACAGAAGCAAATATTTTCGAATATGGTCTATTTCTATCAACTGATAGCACGCTCATTGGTACGAGGCCCGAACTTTCTCACAAGTGAGATTCTCTCTCCGCATTGTTAAGAACGGCCAGCTGCAGTGCAAGTTTTGCCGGCCAGTTGCGACAGTGGCCGCAACTTTCCTGGAACGCCGCCGCCAACCTCGAGCCACGGCGTGACTAAGTCTACTTTGTGTCGGGAACAATACGCGCGTCCTCCACTCTCCGTCGCTTCAGCTAGGATGCGTTTGACGAAGCAGGCTTTGTGCTGAAACCGCCACCGTTACGCTCTAGCCTCGTCGCCGTTGTGACTGAATGAGTTCGGCGGGCCAACTATTGTTACCGAGTCCACCAACGCGTACCTGATCTGCTATGAGTGGGGGAGTTGCCGCGGGAAAGTCGTCGGAGAACTCTTCCAACGCGCCGACCAAGTCTCAAGGCAATGGCTACCCGGGGGCACTGCGGGGGTCCGCTCCGAGTTCTACGAAAACCGTGTGATGTCGGTTTCGGACCGTAAACCTGTGTGTGTGTGTGTGTGTGTGTGTGTGTGTGTGTGTGTGTGTGCGTGTGTGTGTGTGTGTGTGTGTGTGCGTGTGTGTGTGCGTGTGTGTGTGTGTGTGTGTGTGTGTGTGTGTGTGTGTGTGTGTGTGTGTGTGTGTGTGTGTGTGTGTGTGTGTGTGTGTGTGTGTGTGTGTGTGTGTGTGTGTGTGTGTGTGTGTGTGTGTGTGTGTGTGTGTGTGTGTGTGTGTGTGTGTGTGTGTGTGTGTGTGTGTGTAAACCATCCCGCGGAGAGGCGGCGTGTTTACGATGACTGGACGAACGTTTCCGCCATCTTGGAATCGGGGGAGGACCGAGTGTTTATAAACGGCTGTTGTGCGGATGCTCGATACACTTTCTTAAGCAGTCATGTTAGACTTAGACACTCTCTCAAGCAGTCGTGTTAGACTGACGTACTTTCTCTCGCAGTCATGCTAGACTGATGAACTGCATGTAAATACTGTAAATAAACCCATATTCCTCGTTCTCGATGAGAAGCAGTACATCCTTTCATCAACGTCCTCAGCGTGGATAAGTTGGACGACGGCATGGGCCAGCTACTTTCTAATTCATGCCCGACTACAATCTTGACAACGGATCACGAGCGATGGGATTGAGCCGGATTGAGCCCCCAATCCTGACAGCATTTGGTAAGTCAGCCTCAACTGTCCTGGGATACTCTCAGCCCACCCACAACGCCTCACTGTTGCGTTTCACTGCTTTAAAGAGATTATTTTGGTTTTGATGAGGGACAGCTACATCTCGGCGTCAGCCAACACTTTGCTTTCTGAGCTTAAGCTCCTTCAAAGAAGCAGCGGCACACTTTCTTTCCCGTTCATTTCTCAGTGCGTAGGTCGTTTTAACCGCGGAGCTGTTTAAGATTTTAGTTCCACCGTGGAGCGTTACTAGAAAACTCGGCCCAGCTGTGAACCACCCCGCGTTGCCTATCAACCACCTGTGAGAGCACTGAGCCACGTAACCTCCTCGTACCACAAGCGCGTAGGGCAGAGTCATGACGTCACAGGCGAGTAAAAGCTGGGAACAGCCGGCGCGGCGACACACCTATCGCCTCCTCTACTGCGTGCGTACGTGCTGCCGCCATGGAAAGACCGAAGAAAGTCCGGACGCCTGAAGAAGTGGCTTACCAGGACGAGTACCGTACTGCCAAGTGAGAAGCGATGCGTCGCTGCCGAGCTGAGCCAGAACACCGCGCCGAAGCTGCAGTTGAGAAGAGGCGACGCCGAGTGGAGGATTCCGAGTTTCAGCCCAAGGAACGTGAGAGTCGGTGCCTGAACGCTTGACGTCACCGAGAAAGCGATCCCGGCCTGCGACTGCTCGAAAACTTCCAGCGTCATGCCCGCCGAAACACGGGGGGTGCGAGCGGCCGATTCCAGCGCGAATTTGTGGGCATAGAATTTGGGCACAGCGGTCGCGTCTCTGACCGACTTTGGTTAGACGTGAACTTGTCTACCATGAACTTAGGCAAGCCTACCATCACCTCTCAAAACTTAGAAACGGCTTAGTCAAGCCTATCAACAACTTATCATAACATAGCCTAACCTCGCAAAACCTACAAACAACTTAAGCTAGCCACGTAAAAGCTAGGTGATCACAAACTGCGTTGTTGACTCCGGCCTTGCACCACTAGTGCAAGCTGCGCACGTTTTTCTGTTCTCGTCCTCCTTCTGCGGCGCGTTCGCCCCATGGACCATTTGAATCATCCTATTAGTCAGTTGCACAGTCAACGTTCAATTTTTCGGACTCCCTAGGGGCCGCGCAAACGTCCGAAAAGTCGGGCAGTTCGAAAAAATGAATGCATGTCTTTTACTGCCCTTAAAGACTCAAATTGCCACAGGCACATCCGAAAAAGCTCTGAAGACCTGCCAGTACACTTATTAGGCATATCGGTGCCCTTATTGTGACAGGAGATGGCGGTGCACGCGTGTATAATTTAGGAATACATACTGTGTCACGTGACAATTGCCCCTTCCCAGGCTTGTTGTGCTTCACCGCAATACTTTCGCGTATGCTTAACGAACACCTTCTATATACTCAAGGCCTGCTCCCAGAATTTTGACGTCACGACCAACCGGCTGAGTCAAGAGCGCAGCTCGTGCGGCAGCGACATCACCCGGCTTGCTCTCTCCGCAGTCATTTCGCTTGCCTGTTAGGCTTCGTTGCTGCCGCTGAAAACGTGGTGTCTTTCTCGTGTGTGTGGTACCATTCGTGTGTCTTGTGCTGCGCTTGTTATGGTGGTGTATGGTGGTGCTGTTATGGTGTATGCTTGCATTTTGTACACGATTTCAGCTCATGCTTACAGGTTTTTAAGGAGCACGAGCAAACTGACCTTCCCTCATCCAAGCACTATAAGGAAGGTATGCTCCTCCTTTCAAATGTCTCCTGAAGCAGAGGCCTCAGAGAGTACATTTCTGCAATATGCTGCCCACAGGATCAAGCAGCTGAAACCCATGAATACCATGTGATCCTGATGCTGGACGAAATACACATCAAGCCATGGCTTGATTACAAGGGAGGCAGCATTTGTGGTGCGGCGGTCAATTCATGTGAAGCTGCAACATCAGCTCATGTATTCATGATACAGAGTCTCGTTAGTTCGATCGTTTAAAGAAGTGGCACATATCCTTCCCGTAAAGACACTGAATGCTGACCAACTTCATAACATTCTGAAGAAAGTCATACTGCGCTTGAAGGATATAGGTTACAAAGTTGTGGCAGTTGTCTCCGACAACAATTCGCTTAACAGAAAGATCATGATGATGTTTTCACAACCGCATAAATTAAGAATTGTTTACCCACATCCTGCAGATCCTTCAAGGCCACTTTTTTATGTGGTTGATGCTCTGCACCTCTTGAAGAGCATACGAAATAATTGGATAAATCAAAAAAATCCAGGCACGTGCTTGTTTTACCCTCATTTTGACCTGTCGAAAAACAGCGTACACCCAGATTCCATCCATTGCGCATCATTCAAAGATGTAAGAGAGCTGTACAAGCAAGAAGCAACAGAACTTTTGAAGACTGGGTATGGATTAACCTCAAGGGCACTCAATCCAAGCAATTTGGAGCGCCAAAATGTGAAGCTGGCGTTACAGGTTTTCAATTCATTTGTAGCAGAAGGCCTGAGAGCTAACAAAAATGCACCAGCCTTATATCATGCAGAATCCACAGCAGATTTCGTCATGATTATTGTTAGATGGTGGAGCATTGTTAACGTAAAAACGCCTTTGAAGGGCATCCACCATCGTAACATATTTGAGCAACCAGTCTCACAAGCTGAAAATGATCCTAGAATTCTTTTCGTTAATTCCATGATAACGCGGCTGGATGTTTGGGAATCCTGAAGCATGATGCTGGAGTCCTTACGAAAGAAACACTCACTGCATAGAGGCTGTCTGTGTACTCTCTTTCGGAGTTTGCAAAATACTGCTTGCAGGAGCTTGGCCACAGGAATGTCTTGCTTGGAAAAATTCAGACAGACTGCCTGGAGAGCCGCTTTGGGCAATATAGGCAGCTAGCAGGCAGCCAATACCATATATCTGTGCGACAGCTATATGAAAGTGAGGGAAGAATCCGTCTGCTGAACACTCTGCCTATAATCGCTGATGAGGACTTGCAGAACATTGAAATCAGCACCTCGAGCAGCACGCAGAGCACTTTCTCGATTTCTGTTACCGAGAGTGACCTGAGTGGTTTAAGCTTCCGCATGGCTGTCATTGCTTATGTTGGTGGACACTGTGCGCATGCAGCATTGAAAAAACTCCAATGTGACAGTTGCAGGGAAAATTTGGTCACTGCTAGAGAGCAGACTGAAACGGAGGATGATGATGATGATGGCATGCATTCATTAATCAGGCACTTAGATCGAGGCGGTTTGAAATTTCCCTCACAATTTGTTATCACTACTGTAATGCATGCAGATGTGATTGTGAAGAAGCTTGCTGAGGAAAAAAATTGTACAGAGTTCCTCAGCGGTTCCGATCAAAGGAAGCTTGTCAGGACACTCATCGTTGAATCTTCGCCAGAGTATGATGAAATAATACCATGCATCAAAGGGCATACTTATGAGCAGTTAGCCAGTTTGCTAGCAAACTGTGCGGCTAACATACTTTTGAACAACCTTTGCAAGCAGAGGAATGACCTAGCACGTGTTGCAAAAGAAGAGAGCGCAAAAAAAAGGGAAGCTTGTATCTTCACTGAAAAATAAATATTGGCATTTCACTCTCTTGCAAAGCTAAATTGCATATTTTATGAATTCTTGGGTGGTAAAATAATCATTGTGAATTTTGTCAACTTATTGCTTTTTTCTGACTTATTCCTGTGTGATCTGTATTCTGAGCTGCTGACGGCAACTAAAAGCAATGCTTACTGTGTACATTCGAGACCTGTCATATTTAACTGTATATAGACTTTTTTTTCTGCTATAGGAATTTAGGCATACTATGTGAACCCTATTATGCTGGGGTATAGTGTTTAAGGATTGAGTGCATTTGAGTGCGCTTTGACGAACTGATAACTGCACATCATGCATTAAAGAATCGCTTTGTATCTAATTTATGTTATGACACGTGAATGTTTTTGATATGTGCAGATCCCTGCTCCCTATCTGGGCCACCTTGTATGTATGACTTCATGCAGCAATTTGAATTGCGTCTGATATAGAGCAGCATTACATTTTGGGGCACTCATTCTTCGGCGCTTAATTTGTAAACTGTGCCCTTTTGAATGCACATGTTGTATTGTGTTGATGTTATTATGACTACAGCATTGTGAATACTCAGAATAAACGCTGAGCAATGCGGTTGTCATATAAGTGTATTTTAACGAATGGGCTGATTATTCTGTTATTTAACATGGGTCTTGTTGAAAATCCTTGGCGAACGACCGAGCAAGTAGCGCACGTCGTCTTAATGCTGGCTCGACAGCTTTCGCAATTGAATATCCCGGCCCCACTCAGGCACCCCCTGTGCAATTGTTAATTGCTATTTATCTAATGCTAGCGCGGAACACAACAGGGAGTCTGAATTGCTTTTCAAACGAAAGAAAAGCCAAGAAACCGAGCGGTATCACGCACTCAACGCATGAGTCGCAACGCGCCGCGCTCGAGAAGGGCCGGAGGGAGCCAGCCGGCGCGGCGTGACGTAGCTGACGTCACGTCACGTGAGGCGCAATGGCTTAACCACGTAAACTGCTACTGAGGCAAAGCTGGCTTTCTGGAGCCAGCACCATGCGACGCGCCGTGCTTTCAGAACTTCGAAGCCAATCGCGAGGACCACAAAGGCGGAGTCGGTGCCATTGCTGACGGCGGCGAATTCTTTCAATGAAAAGCACGGCATAGACCGGCAAGAAGCTGAATAGCGAATGTCGAAGCAACTAGGCCTAGCGCTGCCGCCGTGGTGGCGACGGCTGCCAGCAAATCTGCGTGCGAGAGCGCCGGTTCGAGCTAAGCGGCAAAGTAATCAATATGGTGGCAGTGGTGGTGGCTTTGATTAATGCCGTTTCAGACCTGAGAAAATCCTGAGAAAATCCCTGAGAATTCCCGGTTTTCCCGGTTGGTAGACAACCTGTCATTACATAAGCAAGAGAAAGAGATAAAAAAAGAAGGCAGGCCTCTTAACCAGTCAAGAATTCGGTTGGCTACCCTACGCTGGAAGAAGGTAGAAAAAAAAGAGAAACAAGAGAGAAGGGGGGGGGGGGTAGAGAGATGTGCATGGACAGCACTACACAGTGTAAGGCGCTCGCACAAGTCAAATGTTCTTAGAAAGCACGAAAGTGTCTTCACTGCCTTCTGAGCCGATCGTCGCTGGGGATGGCGTTCTAGTTTTGTCTGTTAACTCAGATGACGAACATCTAGTTTCCTGAATTCATTGGACATAGATTGTCTTTGTGCTTCGAATTGACGACAGTGGCACTACAGGCGGCCAACCTTCTTCTCACGGCCACAGACATCATGTGCAGGACTGTCAACCATTCCAATTATTACCGAACAAGCTTTTGTGAACGCAACTTCCAACCACAACCGACGCAAGAGACACGCTTCGCGTCTGCGCAGTCCGTCCGGGGGCCCGAGTGGCAGTGAAGGGTTTAGTCTGTTCAGTCTGGTGCACCTTGTATGTGCGGTTTTCCACTCAGCTAACAGGAGAGTGCTTGATAGAATATGAAGCTGTCTCGCAGCGTCTGTCCTTGACAGAAGAATAGGCACGCAGCGGTCTTCTTGGTTTGATGTCCGAGCTGCCTTATCTGCGTCATTTCAAACGATGGCCTAGTATAAATTGAAAAGAGATATCATGGCCTTTGTCTTTCAAGGGATGGATAAGTTCCTCGATTTCGCACGTCAGTTAATCGTGAGTTACATGTCGGAGAAACAACTGCATACATTGTAAGGCCGGCCTTGTATCGCAGAAGAATGCCCATTTTCCAGAACTCTCTGTATTAATCCCATGAAGCGCACCGCGGAGAGCAGCGAGCTCTGCAGCTGTAGACGTAGTGGTATGGGAAGTATTGAACCATTAGGTTATTCCCCTTGTGGATATAACAAACAGCGCCACAGGAACTGGTTGATATAGTCGAGCTATCAGTATAGACGTGTGTGCAGTCACTGTATTTCTCGTACAAGAGGAGTTGCTTGAGTGCAGATGACGGCAAGTCCGATTTTTTCTGAAGTCCTGTGATTGTGAGGTTTACTTGAGTGCGGCTCACACACCATGAAGCGAAGGCCTTGCCGCAGGTGCTTACCCAGACGTAAGAGAAGCACGGTGCGTGAAAACCGTTGCACTGAATGTCGTGTGGGGCCTGTCTACTGAGGGCTTGCAAGGTGGTGGGTAGACGTCCGGGTGAAATGTCCTATGTGGCCATGCTTTGTTTCGATGGTACTGTGCGTTCTGACAGTGCAATCTTGAGTGATTGCGAAGACTCCTGTCGTTGACGCGCTCCGCGGTAGACTAAGGCACATCCTGAGGGCTTGGGCTTGGATACCTTGGATTGTATTCAGTTTAGGTCTGCAGGTGTCGAAAATGACCGGTAGGCTGTACCGCAGGAATTCAATAAAGAGGACCCTGTAGAGTTGCAGCATAAAATGTATTGACACTCCCCACGTCTTTGGTGATAGGAACCAAAGATATGGTAAATTCCCGTCAGATGTTTTATCACGTACTTCACATGAGGGCTCCAGGAGAGATTTCTTCAATAACCACCCCCAAAAATCTGTGACTTGTACTGTACTAGATCAGCTGTCCGTCGACAGACCTCCCCGATGGAGACATCACTTCCCTGGTAAATGCCACCACTGCACACTTTCCCCATCATATTTCAAGTCCTTGTTCCCAAAGGTAGGATGATGTTGAAGTAGCTGCCTTCTGAAGCCACGCGCAAAGCTAAGTCTCGTCACACTCGATGTCCCAATACAAATCACTCTAACGCATGAACTACTTTATGAATTTGCGCCGAGAATTCCTATATAGTAGCGCTGTCGTGGGCTATAAGCTGCTGTGCTGGGCTTCACGCATTACGTTCAGACAAAAAAAAATGAAATAAGTGTGCGTCTCTTCTCGTTCGAAGTATTCATCTTACATCGTGAACGCATTCTCAAGCAGCCGAAAGGCTGCAGTGTTGCTAGAGCGGCGCAGGATGCATACACCCGATCTCGGCTTGTCAGGCAGCCCGTGTGGACGGTATAGCGAGGCATGCGCCCTCTGGGTCTTCTTCTTCTTTGTGGTATGCGCGCGTCGCTTCACCCCCCAAATCCAAAAACAATGTTCACAACGGTGTCAATCTTTACGCCTTGAATGAGATAGAAATCAAGAACTATGTCTGCATTTTCTAAACAAGAAATATGCGTCATATGCTCCCTCCTCTGCACGAGGTTGTTGTGTGCCGAGACCAAGATGCTAAAAAGGCAGTTGACATGAAATCATTAGTCACAGCACGCCGCTATGCAGATGTGTCTTTCACACGCAAAAACACGAAAGTGATGGGGAACCGCAGACCAAAAAACGCCTATCTCCTCCTTTGGAAAAGCTCTTCGCCATTATCTAACTGTGGAAAGTGGAATGAAATGCCACTAACATAACTTACCCGTGCCTGCGTTTATCAACTGAATAGCACAGGAGGGCTGCTTCGCGAAATACGAGCCCCTATACTAGCCAAGGGAACTACGACTGTGCACCCTTCTGCTGAATATTGCTGAAGCCATCAACTCGGGCTATGGAATCTGGAGCGCCCGTGTCGCAGCCACCGACCATGGTAATTTTGCAGTAATGCAGAGTACACGCATTTCTGATTTTTTTTATTTCATTCGTATCTTGACGATCGTGGTCTTGAGATGCATTATGTCATTGTACTCTTGCGAAATAAACCGCATGCTGCTGAATACTACTACATCGAGTTGCTATATTGTGCGTCATGACGCTGTTTTCGTCGCCTATGGTTCCAGCACTACATTTCTGGAGGCTAACCAACCCTGCTAATTCACTAAAATCATATAACACATAATGTAAACTTATTTTCTGTAAGTGGCGTCCACAATGGGCCATCGTCGTGGTGATTGTGCCGTTATCATCCTCATTGTTATCATGAGTGAGTGGTACGAGGTGAAACACCGGCCAACGACCAAACGCTTTTAAGTAACAATATTATTGGGAATAGGTACCCATTTCCCCTCCCTATCATTTGTTTAATTGCAGTAGCCAAAGAAAAGCATGTTTCATGTCTGTGTCCGTTCTCCCTCTGGAAAGCCATAATTTTTACCACTGAAAATCCTGTGTACAGCGCAAAGGGCAAAAAAGACAGAGAGCGAGAGAGAGAGAGACAGAGCTGCGCGTTCTCATCTCATCTGTGTGCACATTGCTCCAGGCTTAAACAAACGCATAACGTCGAAGCCCGAGCGTTCAAGTGAACGAAACAGACCCCCGTCATATAGACAACTGCAAGCCACTGAGATTATGCAATGAATCGACCGGAAAATAATGCGACGCGGTGCGTGACTCCCCACTGTACATTTGTTTGCACAAATAAGCTGTAGTAATCGTCTCCATGAAACCGGACAGTGAAGTAATCAGTTTTTCCTGAGAAGAGTCGCGCGTGTATTGCCATGGCACGGTGGCGTGTGTAACGATCATCTACATTGCGGCCCGTGCAGCTGAAACTACAACAAATACTTCTCGGGCGCTTTGCCGTAATGATTACGAAGTGCTGCACCATGTGCTGCCGACTTTGCCAGTAGCTTGTGCGATGAGCACATTGCATTGTTGGAGCTTCGGCTTTCTTGTTCTTGTATCGTATCCCTATTAAGGCTGTTTCCTTTCAAAACGGGTTGCTGACACGCACCCTGTTTATGCTTCGACGACCACGCCCAAAGATTATTCTTTTTGTCGAATCGATAACCAAGCGCAGCTACCAGCGATACTTCATTTCGAATTGGATGTTGTACCGCATTTAGTGTGGCTAAATCGGGCACGCAGCCGAAGTTTTGCAAGCCAAATTATTGGTGTCGTTTATCCAGTTAGCGCGTGCCTAGGGTTGGGCTCTGTATTAAGCACGCAGAACATGAAATTGCCAAAGCGCTCCGCGGGCGCTCGAAAACGACGCACTGTTCTTGCTTTACTTGAAATTTATATCTTTCTCACAATTTGTTCGATTTGTTTGGTTGTCGTCATATGTATTGGAATGAACGGTTCTCCTGTAGCGCTAATTCAGTCTCGATTAAATGATTGATCAAGCACTTTGATTGACCAAGGCTTTATACGCACAAAATAAGTTTCGCCAAGTGCGCCTTTGTATCACATACTTTGCGTTCCCACTTTTTAATCTGCTATTCAGTCTATTCTTTCTCTCACTTGAATTAGAGAGCGATTGAAGATGTTGAGCTTAATCCAGGTCCAACCACCCGCTCCGATTCACTTCTTGACTTAGAAAGCTTACCTGATAATCCAAAACAGCAAATGTCAGTTATGTTCCAGTTTCTAAAGGGAATCCATGCGCGCTCATTGCAAACCAGTAAATCTCACGCAGAGCTCGGCACTGATATAAAAGCAATAAAAAATGGACAAGAAGCATTGGTACCAAACTTGCGGCGTTTCAGAATCGCTTGGACACATTAGAACAACAAGCTAAACAGGATCAAGACCTGTCACACGAAGTATCTTGCCTTAAAGAGGAAGTCCAAGATTTTTCTTCACACAAATACTCATTTCAGTCACGACTTGATGAAATGGAAGACAGGTCACGTCGTGACAACTCAAATTTCTACGGCCTTCCAGATTCCAAAAAGCCTTGGAATGATACTGAAAAAAAAAAGCTAACAGACGCAATCATTTCTGTATTTCTCTCATTTTCTGCCGATTGTATCCAGGGTGTGTACCGGTTAGGTACAATCTCTCCTGCCAACGCCGTCTCATTATTGCTGTTTTCCAACTTTAAAATTAAAAAAAGAGTGTTATCACTACGTCAAGAAATTAAAAAACAAATGACATATCCATAAGTCGAAACTTTTCACCCTAAACCCGCGTAGCTCGCCAGAAATAATGGAATGCGCTCGTAGTCAACCACAATTTTCTTTCCAGCTGCGTTGCAACATAATGGGTATAAACAAAATTTGCTGCGGCTTCGCTCAGCTAACCCTGGATATGCAAAGCGAAAGCTTGGTTTAGCCTGGTTAAGTATTCGTTTCGCTTGGTTAACCTTTGCTTTAGCTGTAATTATTATACTTTTGTATACAATCATCGTTAAGCCAGGTATGACAGCTGTGCCTAGGTCGGTGGCTAAACATGACTGTGATTAGGCTTGGGTAGACACCCATCGTTCGACCGTGCGACGCCTGTTCTGCCATAGGGAAAGCGCAAGTGCTAGACATGCGAAGAGGCGCCGCGAACAGGGGCAGCGTCGAAGCACAAACGCACAGGGCGCGAACGCGGTCGCTACATTGATCTCGATGGTGCGACGCCTGTTGCATTCCGGACCTTCTCCAGTGAAGCAGTTCGCCGAGCAAAATCTGCGGGGTGGTCAGACGCCGCTTAATGACGACGGCTCAAAGCCTCCCTAGTGTTCCGGTATGTGCTCCCGCAAGGAGCAGAGTTGCACATAGGTCCGGCATTATGTTCCAGCTATGCAGTGAAGCCACTCCTCGCGCGCGCAGGAGGCAAACGCCGCGCGGTGTTCCATTTGCTTTTTTTTTGTCTGCTGGTCGCGAGCTAAATGCGGCAATTGTTCGCAAGTGCTGAGCAAGATGGCACCTTTTAATACAGCCTATATGCTCGAACCATTGGCGCAGACGGAGCGAGGAAGGGTTGCAACCACCCCGAAAATAAAATACGGACTGCGCCCGTGGCTCAAACAGCTCAAAAGCTCGCGTGAAAACACGCAGTACCTTGCAACAAAAAAGCGTTGCAATGTTTTTCAGCATGCATATGACGTTTTCTTGACAAGGCTGGAAGGCGAGAAACATTTTAAAGGATGTTTAAAGAAAACTTCACACACGTAAAGTGGACAATTATGTGAGCGCAATTATGAGAGCGCAGTCTGTCCGCACGGCACCGCGTGAGAAGCTTTGCCACTTTCCGCGCGTTTTGTGTGCTTTGGCACGCTGAACTCCGCCATACTGGTATACAAGTGTCAATATGGTGTGTTTCGTATCTGTTCAATAAGGTCCTTGACTTTATATCGTCGAATACCGTACCTACAGCCCGGAGACGATGAATGCCACGCACGCTCGACGGTCCGCTGATTGTAATGTCGATGGCACTGGTGGAAACTACGAGTTGGCGTCGCACCCGTAAAGTTGGCTTCGCAGCGACGCAGTTGAACATTTGACGTCATTTAGCACCACGTGTTAGTGCTCGGCTAATAGCGGTGCGAGCGGCGCCGAAAAAGTTGTGCGCAACTATGCTCCCTGCGGGAGCATATACAGGAACACTAATGGTATCTTCGACTGGTCGCCTCCGTCCCCCGAAGCAGAGTTGGGCAGATCCGGCGTTCCCCGAGCTCAGAGGTAGAGGACAAGCGCTCAAGCCGAACGTGCTACTCGCTCTCAGAGGAGGAAATGGCAGATGTGAAACCACGTGACTCCTGCCAACGTCCAATGTTTCGCCTATTAAAAGCTCCCGGCGCTGCCGAGAAAACCGGCGGACGCGCCTGCGGCACGAGCGTTCGTCGAGATGCCAGCATGCAGCGGCCTAGGTTGCCTAGGTTACGGTGGGCCGTCGCCAACAGCAGCGACGCGGCGCTGCGATGACGTTTCAATCTCGACGACTGCTCCGACGACACGGCTCGGAGCGCCTCAGAGCGCTCGAAGATGGAGGAGAGCAATCGAGAAGAACCAGCCGAACGCAGGGCGCGCATCCTCTTTCAACCAGCCGAAGACAACGCCGCTCGCGAGAGCGCTCCAGAGCGCTCAGAGGCGACCAGCCGAAGATGGCATAAGCCTCCCGCTCCCGCGCAATGCTCAGAGAAGACGGCCCGGCCTCGCTTTCATCCATGGCCAAACTCGCACTGACTAGGCGAGCGTGGCGCTAGCTCTTAGCCAGGCGCGCGGTGAGTCACGTGGTCAGGCGGCGACCCAGTTTCGGAGAGCGCATGCGCCAAGCCGGAGGTAGCGGCGGAGCTCGGCGCGGCGAGTCACGTGATGCGTTGCCAAAGCTACGGCGCAGCTGCGGTCAAATGAAGGTCAAATTGCTGGTGACGGCGAAACTCGACTCGACGCGGTTAGTAAAGCTATCGCTTTAAGAAATGCTTCATGAATAATCCTATCTACGATAAGACAAGAAATCGAGCTACGCGGAGAGCCTGCCACTGCGGCACCTAACCTCGGCACTACAAGATAGGAAAGCTCGAGGGATGATAGGCACTCAAGTTGTTCTAGTGTGGCCGTCCTTATTACCAATGCAAGAAGCGTATTAAAGAAATATAACTCAGCATTATCCGCAATAGATACATTTTCTGCTCATATCATCGCACTTACCGAGATGTAGCTTCATGATAACGTTCAAGACTTGGAAATCTTCCAAGATGCATATCGTTTTTCAATTTATAGTTCTGACAGAGATGCGCGCCGAGGTGGCGGCGTCTCTGTCACATTACCCATTACCATTACATTACCATTACAACGAGTCTTGGCACAACGGTTTGGTTCCACGTGAATGGAAATGCAGCCGCTTGGTTCCACTTCTCAAACCTGGTAAATCACCGTTAGATTTGTCATCGTACCGCCCCATCGCTCTGGCCAGTTGCATAGAAAAAATAATGGAAAGAATTATTTTGACTCGCCTGGAATGGTACCTGGAAAATTAGAACGTGTACCCAGATGCTATGGCTGGCTTCCGGCGTGGGCGCTCATCCATAGATAATGTCATTGATTTGGTCACGTTTGTTCAACATCACAAACGTCTGAAACGACTCACTGCAGCATTATTCCTTGACATAAAAGGCGCCTATGATAATATAGCACATTATGCCATTATAGAGGCTCTAATTGAAGCCAGAATCGGTGGCCGCACTTTTCAGTGGCTGTGCAGTTATTTGACCAGCAGGAAGTCCTTCGTGATGACCGAGGATGGCGCCACGACTCAACACCAAACGTTCCGTGGAGTACCGCAAGGTGGAGTGTCGAGGCTGACGCTATTCAACCTAGTGCTCATTGGCCTAGTCAGATGCTTGCCCAACACAGTGCAAGCATCAATCTATGCAGACGACATCTGCATTTGGGCATCTGCTAACACGACTGCAGGTACGAGCACGGCTACAAAAGGCAGCTACCTTAACATCACTGTACTTGCGAAAACAGAACTTAGAGCTGTCTTCAGAGAAATGCTGCCTTGTTACTTTCACTCGGAAGGCAATGAAGCGTTACTCTGTAAGTGTCAACAGACAAGCAGTTGCAAATACACGGAAACACCGCTTTTTAGGGGTAATTATCGACCGCGACCTATCATGGAGCCCGCACGTTTCATACCTACAAAGGAGGTTGATGACAAAAATACATCTCCTCAAATTTCTCGGCGGAAAGTCATGGCGCACATCGGTGCGGTCAATGCTGCAGCTTTATAACTCCTTGTTCCTCGGTTTCGCAAGATACAGCCTCCCTGTGCTTGGTAACACCTGCAAAACAAACCTGCGTGTACTCCAGGGACTACCAGCTCAAGCGCTAAGGACGTGTCTCGGTCTTCCGAGGTGTGCGTCTACAGCGGCAACAATTGTCATAGCTCGAGATCACCCAATATCAACGTACTTGGTAACCGACGCTCTCAGGGCGCATATTCGCCACGTTGCCCGTCTACCTTCTCACCATCTTGCCGCTCTACCCGCAGAAAGGCCACACGCAACGATCAGTTGTATAATTGTTGCCAATCGTACCTCATTGCCATCGAACTACATGCCCGCAGCAAGACCATTCTCACCTTTATGGTGCCTGTACAGACCTGAAATACGCCTCACCATCCCAGGAATCACGAAGAAGGCTAACATGCTGTCGTTTGCCCTGAAGCAGGCCACATTAGAACTTTTACATGAGGTGCACGGTGCCCGCGTACACGCTTACATTGATGGCTCAGTCACAGCTGCAAGTTCAGCTGCTGCTGTGGTGATATCAACAAGATCCGACAAAATACAGCTAAAAACGTCACATGTATCATCAACGACAGCTGCTGAACTGGTAGCCTTGCGTGCGGCTCTTCATTTCATTCAGGAGGAACCACCCCATGCACGGTCAGTCTTCTGTATTCCAAGGCAACCCTACAGAGTGTACTCTCAGCACTGCGCCATGGATCACATGAACAGCTCGTCGCAGAGATCAGAGAAGTACACCACCGCATAGTTGACGAAGGACACGATATCCTATATCAGTGGTTGCCTAGTCACTCTGGCATACATGGCAATGATCGAGCTGACGCAGCTGCCCGATCTGCCCACGACGGCGTCAACTGCGTTGCCGTTCCTCTTTCGAGAGCCAACGCAGCGAAAAAACTTGCCATACTTGCGCATGACCTGACATTAGCTCAGTGGAATTCATCCGATTTTACAACTTCACGCCTTCATACCCTGGACCCTAATTTACAATTCCGTATTCCGCCCGAGCTTCCACGACGCGACTGCACCCTTCTAGTTCGTCTATGGCTTGGAGTAGCATATTCAAATGCGTACTCTTTTCTTATCGGAATGTCCAACAGCCCACTTTCTGACTTCTGCGGGTGCAATGAAACAATCGCGCACCTTCTTTGTCAGTGTTCCCGTTTCAACCCGCAAAGAGGAGTCCTCTCAGCCACCCTTGACAAACTGGACAAGCGCCCAATGACAGAAAACAAGATCCTTGGAAACTGGCCTACGCGGACATCAGCGCGATCGGCTATGAAGGCGCTGCTGCAGTATTTAAAAGACACTGAACTTTCTGACAGATTGTAACTTCACTGTGTGACGCAGGACTGTGCGGTGACACTGCATAACACTAGGAACGCCTTTGCGGACTGCGTGACAGTGCCCACAGAAACAGTTTGTGTATACGTGCATGTGTGTGTAGTTTTTTTTCTCTTTGTTTTAATCCTCTCTCTTACCTATCGCATCCCCTTGCCCCTCCCCCAGTACAGGGTAGCCAACGGGAGATAATCTCTGGCTAACCTTCCTGTCTTTCATTTGCCTTTCTTTCTCTCTCTCACTCCCCTCTGTAATGCTTCGGACCTGAGGGTAAATAAATAAATAAACTGCGTCGTGTCCAAACTATATCCTTCCTCATTCAAAAATAAGAATGAATTCACCCTTTTCTGAAATAGCTGTTAGTAATTTTATGTATCAACGATGCATTAAAATTGCATCACGTGACGACGGTACAAGTCATGTACTTGATTTACTATTGCGCAATGTTCCCAAGATTAAAAATAATGTGAATTTGGTGCTTGGTCTGGGTGACCATCGTATTTTTTACTGCTGATGTTAACGTTCAGAATGTGTCAGTGCCGAAAAAGTCACCCAGAAAAATATACGTATAACAGGGCTAATTTTTGTGTCGTGGTTTTGGCAGCTGAGTCATATTTTCCCACTTTAATGGGTTAGCACATGAATTAAGCACAGAGCACTTGTGAAAACTGTTTAAGGACAAGCTTTTTGAGTTGCGTGACGCTTTTCTTCCTACCCACGTCTTTTTCATCTAAGCGGTCAAGCGACAAGCCTTGGTTCAATCATCCGTTGCGCTCAGTTCAAAAGAGGAAACTCGCTAGAGAGTTGGTTAGAGCCGCCTTAAAAGTTTGAAAATACTTTCTAGAGTCAAGCGGGAATGGCTCAGCAGTCTCACTTTAAATATCTTTGCGAAAAACTAGTCAAAGATGCTACAAAGTTCTGGAGGTATGTTAGGTGTCACGGCAAAAGAAAAGAACTCTATACCCCCTCTAAAACACTCGGAAAGCGTAACCGTTGACGACAAAGAAAACGTTTATTTGTTTAGTAATTTTTTTCTCGTTAGTGTTTAGTCCAAAGTGCTCTCGTAGTGTTGACATAGTTCTTCTGAGCAGACATAAAACAAATGCCTGAAGTCATATTTGGTGTGGACGGTGTGCGTAGACTACTGTAAAAATATGAAGCCGACGAGAGCTTGTGGCTGGGATGAGATTTCGGCAGCATTCTTTAAAACTGTTCTGGAATTCTATGCTTTTATATTTCAAGATCGTTTCAAAATTGCTCAGTTGAAAGTTCTTTAACCGGGGATTAGAAATTGGCACGGGTTGGACCCATTCTTAAAAGCGGATTACGGAAAAACGTTGAGGACTACAGACCAGTGTCGTTAACAAGTATCACATGTAAGACAACGAAACAAGTCATTTATTTTTTTTTATTTCTTGTTTATTTCATACTGCAGATCATGTTGCAGATCCAAGTAGATCAACTACAGAAATTGATAATATAGGCTCAAAGGTAGCAACTAAAATCAACTAAAAAACACACGCAGCATCACAATGCTTTGTCACTTATTGTGTCGGCGAATTCCACTCTCTAATGGTACGCGGGTAAAAGCAAAATTGGAATGTGTCCGTGCGCGCAAAATAAGGGGTTAGTGAACCGGGTTGATGGTGACGCGTGTAGTTAGAAACGATACATAGGGTGCAGGATCAAGCGACAATTTGATATTTATTAAGAAGGAAAGAAATTCTCGACGCATACTTTTTTTTTCTTGTTTCAAGGGGTTGTATACTGTTATTTTTCATTAGCTCAGACGGTGAATCGAACGGCGAAAATTTTGAATAAGTATACCTTATGGCTTGCCTTCGAATTCTTTCAAGTTTTTTAATATTGGTTATAGTATATGGATCCCACACCACGCATGCACACTCGAGCTTAGGCCTGATTAGTGGATTATAAGCGAGTAGTTTAAGCTGAGCGGGTGCTTTCAAAAGTTTATTCCGTAAAAGACATAGTTAGCAAAAGGCGGATGAGCCGATATTTTCAACATGTGAATTCCAGGAGAGATTGCTAGTTATTGTTTCACCTAATTAAGTAATTAAAACTGGAGACTTCATGTAAGGGTGTTGCCCAAGGTGATACCTGTGATCGAAAATAACTTTGCGTGATACACGACGGAAGTTTGTTTTGTCTTTGTTTAGAACCATACCCTATTCCTGGCACCATGCTAGGATGTTAGTTAAAAAGTTGTCTAGGTCATTCTGGCGATTAGAACATGTAATTTCACGATATAGCACGCAATTATCCGCAAGCAAACAAATCTCTAGGCCAGGAACGACTGTGTCAACAATGTCGTTAATATAAACAAGAAATAAGAAAGGGCCTAGTACACTCCCTTGAGGCACACCAGAAAGGACTGCAAGACCGTCTGACTCTTTTCCATCAATTGAAACACGCTGCTTAAGGTTAGTTAAATAGTCTGAAATCCAGATAACTAATATCTCAGGAAGGCCTATAGTTTTCAACTTTAAATTTAATTTATCATGAGGGACTTCATCAAAAGCTTTTCTAAAATCTAAGAATATGAGATCAAGAGAAAGAGAGAGAATGGAAGAAGGAAAGGCAGGGAGGTTAACCAAATCAAGTTGGCCATTACTGTCTAGGGTAAGTGCGAGCGAATGAACGATTGTTATTAATTGGACTGCTGTTGAATACACTTTACGAAAACCATGCTGAAATTTGGGTAGAATACAATGCCGATTTAAGAATTCATTTATGCGAATAGCAATGACGTGCTCAATTAATTAAAAGCATGATGAAATTTGGAAAATTGGGCGATAGTTAGTTAACAGCAAACTATCACCTTTCTTGGGTGCAGGAACGAGGCGGGCAGCCTTCCGGTAATCTCGCAATTTCCCAGTTCGCAAAGATGCTTGAAACATCACACACAAAAACTTTGCAACTGATTCAGCATAACGTCGTAGAAAAATGTTCGGAATGTTGCTGGCCCACATGTTCTTTTCGTTAAGTTCAGTAACATTGAAAATACCCCGGCATAAGAAACAAAATTTACTTTTGTGTCATGGAACTTTGCGGCTGTAGGGGTGCACGGATTGGAATTTGAGAAGACGCTTTGAAAATAGGTATTACAGTTATGCGCAATGGCTCTCTGGTCAGTGATTATGAAACCGTTGACTGATATCTGAGACACAGTGCGCTTTTTTCCGCTTATGTAATTCCAGACCATTTCTGGCGCGTTCTTTATAAAGTTTGGCAAAGACGCGCTGAAATAGTGGTTTTTGGAATCACGCACTTAATGTGCAAGGTTCTCCTGTAATATCTTGATTAGTCCCGGTTGCACTCGCTGCTTTTTCTAATCGTTTTATTTTGCGCTTCTGATGTATAATATCCCGTGTCACCCATGGTGTCTGTTTGTTAACTTTCTTTCGCTTGTTCGGCACAAAGTTCTCAATGCAGTAACGGCACATGCGCTAACGGTCACATAGGACGCAAGCGGCTGTGTCATCGAATTCAGACAGACAGCTTTCCAAATTTTCGACTATGCAGGCATCATTGGAACGTGAGTAATCTTCAACAGATTTAATCGAGGAATTGTGACATTTCTTAAGCGATAAAAGAGGAAAGAACGCATTCACTAGATGATGATCAGAGAACCCCTGTTCAACACGCACAGAATATTCAGTGATATCTCGATTTATGAATACCAAATCTAAAGCAGAACTGCTCGAACCATGCACCCGGGTTGCCTTATCCTCCACTTGTATCAAATCATGCGCTAATATTAGATCAAACATGACGTCGATGCTTTGGTTATGATGCGAACATGTTTGCATTAGCTCCCAGTTGACGACAGGCAGATTGAAATCCCCGATTAGTAGAATTCGGCTCTTTTGGAATTTTTACATGGGTATCTAGAGTTTGCTTAAAGGGACCCTGAAACGCTTTTGACGATTTTCTACAAACGTACTGAGTCGTTAGAGTAGGTCCTTCTGATCATTAATTGACACATCTAAGTGCTCCGCGTAAAGCGTGTAATTTATTATAAGGTTTTAAAAATGCACATCGCTGCCGATCGCAGCACACTGCTCTGCGGAATTTTAGGCCGCCGCTACCCATATGACCGAAATCACCCAAATGACGTCAGTGGGGCGATCTATCCGATTGGCTGACGAGGGCGCGTGATCGATAATTCTTCCAACTTTATGGTAAACAAATGATCTTCGCAATAGTTGGAATGTTAGTTAATTTGTTTTTATAAAAAGAAAATAACATAAAGAGAATGCACAAGAACAAATTTTCAGTATACTTAAGCACTTCCGGCACACAGCAAGTGTCGTCTGCTTGTGTTACGACGTACTCCATTTTGACAAGAGCTCCGCGGTCAGAGTCGGTCTCAGTCTTTTCGCGAGCACTATGATTCGACTTTCTTGCCTTGTGGACTGTAAACGTAGCGACTGGCAATATGTCAAGCTGCGACATCGTGTCCCTCTGCAAGGCAGCGTACGAGCGAACTGGCTGCTGCGCATCGGACTGCCGCTATCCGATCGGCGCCAGGATTTGCGCGTTTGTGGCCGTCACTTTACACACGAAGATTACTAACGCAATAGCATTTCGCGAGTCCGGTATTAGGGCCAACGCAAGCGCAAGGGGACAGCGTCTGGCCGCTTGACTGTGCCGTAACGGGGTGAGCCATAAGATGAGCAGAGGGGCAAATGTGGATGACGTGAATGGTCTGGTGGCACAGAGCTCAACCATACACAGTAGCAGCAACGAAGTGTATTTTTCTTTGCTGCTGGTGTGTATTTTTCGCAGGAGTGTAATCATCAACACGTTGTTTTTATAAATGATTAAAATGTTTTACACTTGGTTAGAGCAATATTAGCGCTTTGTTTGGCTGGTTAAGCGCTGCGCGAACAAGTGTCTGGACCGTGCAGACCGATCAGGCCGCTCACGTACGTTTGCGCTAAAGTTCCTTCATCAGCTTGAGTTTATGCCTCCAGTCATTTGTCAAAATGACCAGCTTGCCTGTGGTTACCGGAATACCAGACACGTTCGGCGCTACGACAGAATGCTCACAACGCACGCTGCTTCGATAGCTCTCGCTTGGGGTCGACGGCCAAGCGGCTAGCGGAGAGAGAGAGTAAAACATCTTGATTAATAATATTTGAACGGCGAGAGCAGTGTGGGAGGAAACCTTAGTCCAGGGTCCCTAAGATGATTCCGTCGATGTTTCGAGCCCGTTGTATCACAGCTCGGAGGACCTCGGGAGGTCCGTCGCGGAGGGCATCGTCCCACAGCTCTTTGTTGCGTAGGGGGTAAAGGAGAGTTGGCAAGGGAGGAAAGAGGTTTGCAGTGCATTCAATCGTGACGTGGAAGATTGTGGGCGAGCTGCCATAGCCAGGGCAACGATCTGCATAACAGTGTGGGTAGAATTTATTGAGAGAGACAAGATTTGGAAAAAGTTGCGGTTTGTAACTGGCGTAATGCCACTGCTTCCACCCGCGAGAAGGACGGCGGTGGTGCGGTGTGGGTGCGACGAATGCGTGTATAATGACGGAGTATGTCTTTGTAACGGAGCAAGGGATCCCCCCACTCTGAACTAGTCGCCTCACCACGCCGAGTCGCCCGGAGGGAAATTTCTCGGGCAACCGCATGTGCGCGTTCGTTACCCGGCAGCGAGGTATAACCAGGGGTCCAGAGTAAATGGATTCGGGGAGGTGTGGTTGGTGTATTTTGCGGGATCTGTTTGAGAATTTGGTGCGCCGCTCTCGGGATGCCGTGTCCTGATAGGAACGCCCGGCAGGCCTGTTGCGATTCCGTCAATATATACACTTCCTCAGGAACACGGATGGCGTATCGAATTGCAAGAGCAACACCGAGAATTTCTCCGTAAGCGGCATTTGTTCCGCACATTGCAGCAGGGTCATTCAGGGATTCGGTGCCATCCAAAACTACCGAGGTATAGCCCTCTTGAGTGCGTGATGTGTCCGTGTATAAAGTATGTGTTTCTGGGATGTTTGCAAGCATGCGGCCAATGTATCGTACATGGGCTTTGCGCCGCCCTTTGTCATGCTCGGGGTGCATATTACGTGGCAATGGATGAATACTTAGTGCTTGGCGTATCGCTGACGCCAAGATCGTTGGACGGGTTTCAGACTCAAGGGGTGGGACAGAGTATCCTAGCCGTGTGAGAAGATGGCGGCCAGTAGGAGTGAGTAGCAGGCGCTGGCGATGGCTGACCCAGTGTGCCTCTAGCAGCTCGCCTAGTGTGTTATGTGTCCCTAAGTTAAGGAGACGGCGTGTGGAAGTATAATTCGGGAGGCCATGGGCCAGCTTCGTCGCTTTGCGAATCATTGCGTCTATGCGAAGTTGTTGCGCTTGGGTCAACCGCTAAAATGGGAGATGGTATGTACGGCGGCTGATCACGCATGCCTCCACCAAGCGCAGCAGGTGCTCTTCTCGAAGGCCCGAGCCCCTGTTGGAGACCCTCCGGATCATGGCCAGAATTTGCTCAATCTGTCTGGATAGAAGTGAAACAGTGTAGTTTGACGTGCTATCCGCTTGGACGTGTAGGCCGAGGATACGAGCACGATTAACCTGTGGTATCGGTGTGCAATCCACGTGCACAGTGATAGGGGGAGTAGAGGAACGGCTCCGGGGGCGAATGATTATGAGCTCCGACTTTTCCGGAGCACATCTTAAGCCGCATTTTCTCGAGTACTCGGAAACTGTATCGACTGCTTGCTGCAGTCGGTCCTGGATGGCTCCGTCGGAACCCCGTGTCGACCAGATAGTAATGTCGTCCGCATAAATAGCGTGGGCGACATCAGGGATCTGGTCGAGTAGCCGGGGGAGCCCTGCGAGCGCGATATTGAATAGAGTAGGGGAAAGAACTGAGCCCTGGGGGTGTCCCACGTCCTACAAGGCGAATCGTACCGGATCGATGCGGTCCCATTCCTACGATGGCTGTGCGATCTCGAAGAAATGCGCGGATATAGTTGTACATAAGAATTCCATAGTGTGAATGTGCAACATTGCGAAGGATGAGGTCATGTTCAACATTATCGAATGCCCCTTTTAGGTCTAAGGCGATGAGTGCTCTCGTTTGGGCGCACGACGGAGGTCCTATGACCTCCTCCCGCAATTGTAAAAGCACATCTTTGGCAGACAGATGAGCGCGATATCCGAATTGAGAGTTAGAAAAGAATGATTTTTCTTCGAGCAAGGGCTGCAGACGCCGCAAGAGTTCATGCTTTATGAGCTTACCGATCAGGATGTTAGGAAGATGGGTAGTAAGTTTTCAACCTTAACAGGCTTGCCCGGTTTGGGGATCAGTGTGATGTCGGCGTGTCGCCATGCTTGGGGAAGCATGCCCTTGCGCCAGCAATCATTGAAGATATGGGTGAGGTGGTTAATATCCGCGTCACTGAGGTTACGAAGGGTGGCGAATCGGATGTGGTCGGCTCCCGGTGCCGTCTTGCGGCGTAGGTCTTGTAGGACCACCCTCACCTCGTCAGATGTGATGTCTGCATCGAGAAATTCGTTCGCCTCGCCTATATAAGGGTAGTCAGGGTACTGCGGCGGCGGGCCTGTGGGTATGAAATGCTTCTCTAGCTCTCTGAGGAGTGTCGAGACATCGTCCCTGTACTCGTGTATTAGGATGTGCAGCTGTTGAAATGTTTTTCCCTTTGTTGTGGTGGGATCTGTGAGTGAGCGAAGAATCGACCACGTTTTTGCTGTGCTCAATGTGCCTGAGAGGCGATCGCAAAATCCTCGCCAGTTATTCCTCGTAAGGATCTCTGCATACTCCTGAGATTCCCGTGTAATTTGATCTATACGATTTCTAAGTTTGCGGTTGGGGCGTTGTCGTTTCCATCGTTGTGTCAACCCTCTGCGGGCGTTCCAAAGATGAAGTAAATGCGGGCCTATGTCTGGTGTCTCGGTTGTGGTGCGCAGTGTGCTCGTGGTGGCCTCTAGATCTTGTGCGAGAGAGTCAAGCCAGCGTTCTTACCCTTGGCGCTCAGGTGGGTCCTGGCGACGTTCCCTGAATTTCGCCCAATCCGTTATGCGCACATTTCGCTCGGGCCTGCGCGCACCCCGTAATGAAAAGGTGGTCGCCACAATGTAGTGGTCACTACCTAGGTGCTCCTCTAAAGGCCCGTACGCAACGACTGGGCCAGTATTGCGCACGAAGGTAGGGTCAGGGCAGGTGTCACGAGATACGCTGTTGCCTATCTGAGTGGGGTGCTGTGGGTCAGTGAGCAGTGTGTATCTCATGTTACAGATGGCATTCCATAAGCGGGTCCCTTCAGCCTGCGATTTAACGTAACCCCATGCAGTATGCTGAGCGTTAAAGTCGCCGGCCACCACACAAACCCGTCCAAGCCTACCAAATTCTGTTAGTAGGTGCTGAAAACATTGCGTCCGCGAACGGGGGGAACTGTATGCATTGAGTATAAACAGACTCTCACTGCGTTTACCTTGCGTAATTAT
The DNA here is from genome assembly GCF_023375885.2 of Dermacentor andersoni. Classification (NCBI taxonomy): domain Eukaryota; kingdom Metazoa; phylum Arthropoda; class Arachnida; order Ixodida; family Ixodidae; genus Dermacentor; species Dermacentor andersoni. Next base: position 215,482,451 of record NC_092814.1, on the reverse strand, counting down.
TTCCAATATTTGGTGAGGAATGTCAATGTTAGTGGTATTCATGCAACATGTAACATGTTTCGAAACTAAGGCTCCCACAAGAGGAGAGACACCCGAGAGCGTGCTGTAGCTGGATAAAGGGGTGCAATTGACTTCCTGTAAGAGGATGACATCGGGATGGTTCGTGGATGTGGCGATATACTGCTGTAGGAAACCTCGTTTTCGGCGGAATCCCCTACAATTCCACTGCCACACCACTAGTTGCTCCGCGTCACGCGGCGCCATCATCAACGCGAGAGGAAGTAGGTGGTCGTGCATAGGGATGCGGGCGCCGGGTGCCCACATTTGAAGGTTGCGGCCGAGAGCCTTGGTCGGAAAGCGCGCTTTCGTTGTTACCGCTAAGCTCAGGAACTTGCAAGCGTGCGAAAGTACACTCTATACATGATTTCACTTGCTCCGTAATCCCTATTTGAAGGGCCCCCATTTGGCGTTCTATCCTGTCCAGAGCCGCCTGCATACTAGTGCTCATGTCTGCCACGAGCGCATCCATTTGTTTTTGCAGGCGCTCACAGCGCGCCTCCATGTCACGACGTAGGCGGGCTATTTCTATTAGAGGATCGGGGTTTGATAACGAATTGGTAATAGGGGAAGGGGTAGGGAGAGATTTACGGGGCGGAGCGAGCTGTGGGGCACCCTCCGCCCGACCTACCTCCCGAGGCGCCTCCAGTGCTGTTTTCTTCTCCGGGGCCCGCTGCACCCCTGAAGGGACCAGGGTCACCTTGGCTGGGGCGTTGGTCTGCAGGGCCTTCTTGTAGGGTTGTTGGGAAGATGGGGAAGGAGGGCGCCTCTCTGGGAGGCGCACCGGTGCCTCGCAGGATCGGGACCGAAACTTGGAGCGGGTCCGGAACTTGCGACGGGATCTCTAACGGGTCTCCGACCGGACTTGTCTGGTCTCCTTCGTTGGGGCGCGCGACGTTCGGGTCTCCGCCGTATCTGTGGTAGTGGTCGGGTCGCTGGAGGGTTGGAGTTCACGCTGCTCTTTCTCGAGAGCTTTCCGCACCCAAGCTTTGTTCAGTGACTGCCTAGCACGCCGCGGGCAGTTTGGATCCACTGTAGGGTGGGTCCCGTCACAGGATCTGCAGTGTGGGGTGCACGGATGTGACGGGGTGGGGTTGTCAGTCCCGCACGTCGCGCAAATGACCACGTGCGGCGTAGGACAGTAATCAGCCCAGTGGCCGAGCTTGTGACATATCTTGCAGACCAGTTGGCGGGGTCGATGTGGGTAGCAGCGGAGTTCTGCACCATAGAAACGCACGTAGCGAGGCACTTTAAGTCCTTCAAATGTTACCAACGCAACGTTGGTTTGACCCATCATTCGTGCTTGAAGTATTTGAATTCCAGGAGCCAAAAGCTCATCCACTAGCTTGGAAGACGGTATACCGGGCAAAAGACCAGAAACAATTCCCTTGCATGAGTTGTCTGGGGCTGCAAAATATGTTGTGATGGGATAGACCCGCTGACCAAGGTTCAGCTCCCTCACCTTGTACAATGCGTCGGCTGCGTGTGACTGGGGTGCGCTGATGATTGCCAAGTTCTGCTGAGGTCGCAGTCGGAATATGATGTCCTGACGATCGTCGGTGGTCAAGCCAGCTGCACTCCGTAGAGCACTGGCGAGTTTTGGGCGCGCCCACTTATCGAGGCAGAGTCCTCCGTGAGGCCGCATAATTATCTTTTCATCGTGCAAACGAAGTTGACGCAGGTTCTGATTCCAACTGCGCTTGCGTACGGTAGGCTGGGAGGCGTCCGGAATGCCCAAGATGTTCTCGAAGGGTTGCGTCTTAGCGTGCGTTTGACGTATGCGTCGCTTATGTATGACTGTCTTCCAATAGCCACCTGTGTCGTCGTCAGTTTTGTCGTCGTAAATCTTCGGGGTAGCATCTTCCTCCATCCTTTCCCCGGTCGGAGTGTCCACCTCTCGTTGTTGGGAGGGATAATTGGCGACGATGGGATCGGCGGCCACTCCCGCGGTATCCACCTCAGGCGTCTTCGTTGTTGTCGAGGAACGCGCGGCGGCGTTCTCCGTCGCCGATTGCGTCTTTTGCTCGTTGGAAAATGACGTTGCGGTAGATAAATGCTCCATCAAAACAGAGCGGTGAATTGGCCGAAGGCCCTTTGCACGCCCGTTTAGAACATGGGCCTCGGAAGAGCTGGTCGCTTGGCGCTCTTGGTTCATGGTGTAGAAAACACGCCAAGGCAGCTATGGCCCCGGCAGGGGCAGCCGCGTTGGAACTGCTTCAGAGCTGTAGAGGCGCGGGGAACGGCAAAGGAGTCCCGGGAAGAAAAGGTGGTCGGTGGGAAACGGCAAGAAAGCCGCTTCTCATATCGCTAGCGGAGAGGTCTCGCGCGGGCGGGGGCGGGCTCCAAAACAACCGGAAGTGGACGATCTGACGTCGTATCTTGACGCAGAACCAGTGAAGGCGGAGCTTAGCCCCGCTTGCTCGGCGAACGAGTTGAGGAGGAAAAGCATGGCTAGGGAGGAGAGTAACTTCTAATCGCTTGTAGCTCCACTAATACGTAACGCTTCACTTAAATTGTGGTGCGAATGTTCTACTTAAGCTGCACCCTACGCGTCTACAAAATTTGTCTGAACCGTTTCAGGGGCCCTTTAAGAAGTTCGGTGGAGATTCAGGAAGCCGGTAGATTGCATAAAGAACAAATCTACAACCCCAGCATGCCAGTTTAAGGCACAAGCACTCAAGGTCAGGAACATCGTCCAGTTCAATCATGTCGCATTTAGCTGAAAACAAGCTTTTTAATTCTGCTCAGCATGGTTTTCGACAAGGTTTTTCATGTTCAACGCAGTTGATTTTTTTTCACGATCTGGCTCTGCAATAGGCAAGATCAAAATTGATTGCATATCTTTAGACTGCAAAAAAGCATTTGATGTAGTTGCACACGATTTTCTCATCTCGAAACATCGGGACTATGAATTGGATAACACTCTCTTTGATTGGATTACCGAGTATCTTTCCTCAAGACGGCAGTCCGTGGTTCTTAACGGTGTTTCTTTTCCATATGCTCCACTGACTTCAGGTGTCATTCAGGGATCCGTCTTGAGTCCCCTTTTGTTTTTACTCTATGTTAGTGACATGGCAGTGATGTTACGTCTTCGTTTAGAATGCTCGCGGACCATTGTGTAACTTAAAGCGTCAGAAATAATGAGTGCGATATTATATTATTACTGTTCAATTTAGATTTTATAGGAGCTTGGTGCAAAAATTGGGAAATGTCACAGCACAAAAAGAATGGGTTACAGCAGCGCTCCTTAAGCGAATAAAAATGAAAAAGAAATTGCTCATTTTTTGTACACAAAGGAACCAGGAGACCTTTCAGAATATAGAACATTTAGAAACAAATTGAACATGGGCCTAAAGAAGGCAAAAACCGATATTTATGCCTACAAGCTTTCCAAAATGAAGGGTAACTCAAGATTAGTTTCGGATTAAGTTCATTGTTTGATAGGCAGGAAAAAAGCTACAATCCCTGTGGAGTTACATATAAGTGACGTTCACTACAGTGGCAAGTCACTTGTGGATAAGTTTAACTTGCATTTTCTGGATGCCGGTTCATTAGGTAATATGATACAGACGGTCGATATTAAACTTGCCGAGTCATATATTCACAGTTCACTGCCTAGCTCTGTATTTTTATCTCCTGTTACTCAACTCAAGGTCTCCTCGATTTGGCTGCACTTTCTGCACTAGTTCAGGAGGTGCAGCACTTTAGCACTCGATTTGCCAGTGCAGCTAGCGCCACCTGCACTTCGGCACTCGATTTGACGTCGTGCTGCACGAGTTCATGTACACTTTGGCACTAGACTCTCCGCAAGTTCTTTTCTCGTGCACGTAGTGCAAGGCTTTTGATAGCAGACGGCACATGCGGCTCCGTGGCCATGCAGGTGTTGGTAGACGGCATCGACGGCGCCTGCTATTAGTAACGCAGCACGGACGCCAGTTTTCTTCAGGATGTGTACGCAGCATCTTGTTAAGGGCGCTTTCCGGGTTCAACTGCTGCTAAGTGCACTGAAGGCCGGGATTTTCCCTCAGGTCACAGTCGTTTGTATTAATTTTCACGAGCTTACCGCTACCTCGACGTTAAGAGGAAGCTTTAGCTCGGGCCCAACTCCGACGCGGCCCATTCAGATACATGTAAAAACGCAAAAACGTTTTTCTGAGATAACCCCTGAACCGATTTTAATGAAATTTGTTGCATTTGAGAGAGAAAGTTAAATTCTAGTGACTGTTGGAAGCGGAATTTTGATTTAGGGCCTGAATTTTGTTAAAAGGATTTTCAAAAATTGAGACGTATGAAAAAAATAGAAGCATGAAGTTTACAAACTAATAGCTCTGCATTGAGAACTGATATCGCGATTCTGTAAAGGGCATCCATTAGACCATTCAAAGCGGACAAATTTGATATTTCAGTTTACATCTTACGTGAGTTTGTTACGTTGTTTACAAGGGTTCTGCAAAAGTTGTAATTACACATTACTCCATTTTTCGAGGTTCATGTGTAACATACCAATTTGGTCCGCTTTAGACGTGCTATCAGGTACAATTCACAGAATTGCGATATCATTTTTTCTTGCTGAGTTACGGAGTTGTAAACTTGATAGTTTCGTCTTCTGAAAATTTGCGATTTTTGCCAAATTTTTATAAAAAATTCACGACATAACTCGAAATTTCGAAACGAACAGTCACTAGATCTTAAGTTTTTCTTTTAAATGCAACAAACCTCGTCAAATTTGGTGCAGTGGTTGCCGAAAAAAAACGAATTCTCCTTTTACGTGTATTTAGATAGGAGCACCCGAGCTAAAGCTTCCTCTTAAGTTTGCGCGAAACCACATCGGTCAGTCGTTTGAAACGTTGTGCCATATATGGTTCTGAAAGATGTGGAAACCACGCTTGGTCATGCTTTCTGAATAATGACACACCAACAAAAGAAAAGCCACAGCCACCCAGTCGCAGCAGACGAAGGCCTGTACGTTTCTGCACTTTTGTCCTCGATTTGACCGCTGCACCGAAAGCGCTAGCGTCGCGCTACACTCACACTTCAAGAACTAGCGCTGCACTGGCATGACACTTTTCTGAACTAGTGCAAAAGGTGCAGCCAAATCGAGGAGACCTTCAAAGTGGCGTCTGCTACAAGCTCACTGAAGGACAAAAGTTCTCCAGGCGATGATGGTATTACTGCTGCTCCTATTAAGGCTGTTATTGATTCGATTACGGAGCCATTCACTCACATTTGCGATCAGATTTTTCTGACGGGCATTTTTTCAGATGATATGAAAATATCCCGCGTAACCGCCCTTTTAAAGGAGGAACTAAGAATGAATTAAATAATTATCGTCCAATATTCATACTGCCTATTTTTTCTAAAGTTGTCGAACGTTTAATATATCAGAGACTATATTGCGTTATTTAAAAAAAAAAAGATGTCGCTTGTGAACAACAGTACGAATTCCAGTCTGGTAGATCAACACAGACAGCACTACTTCACAATAGGGATCGCATACTTAATAACATTGAACAAAAACTTGCGGGGTTATTTCTTGGTTTAGGCAAAGCGTTTGATTTCCTACAGCATATTTTGATTAGGAAACTCGAATTGTATGGTGTACGTGGAACTACGCTTGCTCTAATGAAAGGTTACCTTAGCAATAGAAAACAGCATACAAGGATGATATTAAATCTGACTTAGGTATTATCAAGTATGGCGTACCGCAAGGGTCGATCCTCCTTAGCTCTCCATTCTATACATAAATAACATTAATGAAATTATGTGCACAGTTCACTACACGGATACACAACATACAGAAAACACAACCCTCAACATACGACTAAAGTTGAGACCAGTGTCTCTAAGGAAACACAAAAGTATCTTCGTTGCGCTAGATTCACTGGCATCGCTAGTCCATGGGCGGAGGACGTGCGTTAGTTCAAAGGATGACTGTTGCTGAATGTTGAGTGCTGACATTAAAGTCGTTCTTTGCAGTGTACACTATAGCTAGCGTTGTTCATTTTCGGATAAAACCCGATTTTACAAGATTTTTACACCTCGAACATGTTTTCGGAGAATCGGGTTAAACCCGATTTCTCCCCGAATGTACCTTCCCATGCAGTAGCGATCTGCACAATCGTGCGCCGACGATTCGCCGTTCTCTCCAGGCGCCCCGCGCAATATGCACAAACGGACGCATTCTCACCCTGATGCTTGGAGAGAAGATATTGCTTTCTAGCGCTGCACTTTTTTATCCCCGCTTTCTCGACAGGTCGCCGTGAGTTCGTACGTGCACACCCCCCCTTGGTCCTATGGTTGAGCTCCGCGGAAATATTGACGCTTGTTGAAGGAATCCACACTGCTATGGCGGATGAATTCGTCATCACAGAGCCGTCAGTGCAGATATGGCGACGCTGTTCGTAGCAGCAGGAGATGTGTTCTAGCGTGAAGTATACTTTAATGGTGGCACGGGGGTTTTTTGCCTGCATTTTATGCCGAGTACGACTGTAATAACACAAAAGGCAGAGAACGTCCAAGGAAGCAGTTAAGGCGCATAACGACCCTAGTAGAGAGACGGAAGCAGGTCCATGACTTCAGAAAGATATGTGCGCCAGCAAGAGGGTGTTCAATGACTCTGGCAACATATGGCACACAAGCGCGATTTAGCTCCTGATTTTATAAAATTGCTGGTGAGAAGCCACTGATTTCCGTTATTGTGCCCGTTATTGAAGTATTCCTTAGGAGCCCAAGACATATATCCTTAATACTCTCGCTTGCATTCCTTCCACTGTTCTCTTGTTCGTTATGGAGAGGCCTTGCAGCGCAGGAGGGCTGTATCGAAGGAGACGTTCGCAAAGTACTGTGTACAATCTAAGGAAGGATTCAACATTTCTAGCGGGTAAAAGGAATGAGAAAAGGGACGTGGCGGGACAGAAACACGGAAACGTACTGGTACGTCAGTGACACTGAACAGGTTAAAGAACCTCGCTTTTACGCACACATATTTGTTACGTTACAGCCGCCTCTTCGCATTCAATGTTATCGACTGCAACATTGGTGGGCTCACGCTAGCCTTTAGGTATGAACACCTGTTGAACTTATCTGATTCAGTTCGTCCATGCGTCGCACGCGTGTGTGCTTATCTATCCTTAGCAGTTTACGCCTAAGATTTACGCAGGGCTGAATCACTTGAAATGGACACTTATGGCCAAATTCAGAAAGCTTTTTGTTCGTAATGCTCTTTGCCTTTGGTTGGCCGCCTTCGGGAATGATGATGTCCCAACGTCAAAATTTGCTCTTACGAACAATTTCCGAATAACAACTTTTTTGTGAATACAGGCCCTGAAGCATTTCGTGGCAGAACAGTCGCCTAGCACACGGACCCTCCTGAGACCTTTATCGTACTTCGTACTTTATGAACGATTTCAGGTTTATTTGTAACCCGACCTTTAGAGAGCCCAGGTAGTACCGGCAAGCACCTCTGTATTACAATAAATAATCAAAGTGATGGAGCTACATGTCCATAGCGTTCTCTATGCACATTTACGCACAAAGTTGTGCCAAATAAATGTTACTTCAACATAATGAAAAAACAATAGCGTTATGTATAGAAGAAGATTTTTAGCGACGAAAGTAACAGAAATGAAAGCGGCTGCACACATACTCAACGCGACCGGTCTGCCGTCGCCGCCAGTCTGCCGAGTTGGCACTCCTCGTCCCATGCAGTACGCTGAAAACAATTATTGGGCGAGCATGGAATTGAAGCGGCGGGCTATTGCTGCGTGTGCGTTTCTGCCTATAAAGCAGTGTCTCTGCCGACAGCGCTGTCGCGGTGCGCTACTTCGCGATTTTTCTTCTTTTTCTTTATTTTTTGCCTTGTTTCTTATTCTTTCCTTATTATTCCTCTTTGCTGCTGACTTGGAGAGCTTAATAAATCCGTCCCGGTGAAGTGTTTACCAGCGATCCCGCTGCGTAACTCAGCGCACAGGCGCCCCGAAATGACAGAAAGGCCAACTAGCCAGCAGCCGTGCCTGAGAGAGTTGCGTAGACTGGGACTTCTCGGAGAAAGCCCCTTAAGCCCCTCGACCCTGGCGGAATAGACAAGGCGCTTCGCGCTAATTAAGGCGTCTCTGCAAAGCAAAACTGCAAGCACTCGTTAGTTTTGTTGGTAGCCTGTCGCTGAGTGACCAGCGCCAAAATATGTTAGCGCGCGAGGCATTAAGGTTATGTAGGACGCCATTAACGAAGCGTGTTTACATATTGCTGGAATCTGGTTGCTGGTTTCCTCAAACTACTAAAACAGGGGGAACAAGAGGAAAATATTTATTGAAATAGGCGTTTAAAACCATTTAACGCTGATAGTGCTCGCTTCGCTCGACTGTTTATAAATATCTTGGTTTCAGGTTCTTAGGGCGACGTAGTTGGAGGGAAATTAAGCCGAAACAAAATATTGACGCCTAAGTTGCTCTTTCACTGTATATTTATGCCTCTGGTTCTGCTCGTAAAACTGTCAAGTATTGCTGACGTCCGGGCCATCAGGAATCCTGAAGGGGAAATAGAATATATTGGCTCGTTAGAAATACAACAGCGCTTTGGGTTCCATCATCTGACTCAGCAGAAAGAAAAAAAAGTTATGCGTGCAATCTGCCGTCATCTGTATACCTTTCTGAGGTATCTCGGAGTTTGAGTTGTAAATATTGCCCATCGAAGTAATTCCTGTGCATATGGAGCTGCTTCTTCTCACAGCGAAGTAGAAATGTTAGCATGGCTGGTGATGTAATCTTGCCCTCTGTGTGAACAAAAAAAAATTATGACTATTTTATTTCTGAACCAAAGTAGGTTACCGGAGAAGCTGCGGCCACTAAGTACCACAGAAAGAGTGAGGTTAGTCACAAATAGGTTTGGCAAGTGTGTCTCATATCCAGCTTTTCTGGACACGAGGGTTTAGTTCGCGTGAGCGCCGCCACGTGGCGTACTGACCTTAAACTTTTGACACTTCCCGCGGTGACCAGATTGGTAACCGCTAGCTGCAGAGCAAGTTGAGAAGTTGTGTGCATAATTAACGAAGGTACGTTATTTAAATTTTCAATAATTGATCTTAGGTGGCTGAAGAAAATGAGTAGTTTGGCCCCCTTCCTCGTGATTATCTAGCCAAGGGAATCATTTTTTATTAAACATGCTTCTGTAAGAGCTATGCGAACAAAAATTTTCCAATTAAACGCTCTTGGAAAGCATTACTGACGCAGAAAAAGAACATCCGTAAAGTCACAGAAAGAACAGCGCTTCAAGACGGAACACAAAGGAGCAAACACACACACACTGCCCTTACAACTCGAAGCGCTGTTCTTTCTCTGATACTGAACCAACTAGCCCATCAGTCAATCCTTGCAAACCTGCAAAGTCAACTTGACGGCACCTAGCCTTTTGCGATGTTCCTTGTAGCCAGTCCGCTTTCGATTTTTATTCGCCATTGACTATGATTGTCAATGCAAGCGAATAGCACGAACGAACGAACGAACGAACGAACGAACGAGCGAACGAACGAACGAACGAACGAACGAACGAACGAACGAGCGAGCGAGCGAGCGAGCGAGCGAGCGGCCGAACGAACAAATAAACGAACATTTTCCTTGCCGAGCGCTCCACTAACGCATCTAAACCTTCAGGCACATCAAAGCTCTTGCGCAATAGCACGTGCCTATCAAAGAAATATAAAGTTCGTGTGCAGCGTCGCACGCGCCCCGCAAATCGGTCGCACGATAGCACGCCCCCTTTGCACTGCCGCCTTATCGCAAGTCCGACCACCGACCACCGACCAACCACAAAAACGGACAACAGAGGCAAATAAAGCTCTTCGATGTAACTAACTCTGGGGCGCAGGTGATTCTTTGCCACAGAGCAGAAACGCACGTTAGTCCAAGGTACAAGTAGGGCCTACACTCTTTAAGAAAGGGGAGCGAGAAAGGAGGAACTAGCCGTTTTCCTCTCTCAGGACGGTGAGTTCCTCCTTCATGCGCACTTCACATGTCGCGCTCTCTTGTGGCAATCAAAAGGGGCGGAACGTGTCTCCCTGGCGTGCGCATCTTGCGTCGCCGCCGCCAGTGACCCGTACATCGCTACAATAACTTCTTTTCGACGGAAACTAATGCTAAGTAGCAAAACCTGAGGTCCAAACTTTTCATGAAAAGCGACCACCAGTGTCAAACCTCTGGCTCGAACGGGAGCTGCGATACGATAATAGTTCCACTCGAAAGCAGCGTCCGGCTGCCGACGCACAGCGAGACAAGCCCGTACTCAGGCATCTCGGCCTAGATAGCGCAGATATCAGCCAGCCTTTCTCGTTTTGATGCCTGAAATTAGGATGAAAAGGTTAAGCTCTCTCAAATGTATGCATTAGTGGTCGTTTTGAAGCGCCATCCGCGGCGACTTCGAAGCGAAAGCAAAATACGTCTGCTGGCGCCGTCGGCACGTAGCTGGGTGGTGTGAGCGCATCACAGCCGCAAGCGACGCCGTCAAATCTACAGCTGGAACTCAAACCCTGCCGCAGAGCAAGGAGGTGCTCGAGCGCACCATGCAACGAGATATACATCTGCATATCCAGTGTCACTTGCGTGCCGGTTCGTCTGCGTCTCCGCCCGCCAGCGGCGGCTTCTCCGTGATGCATCGTGTAGCGCGCACTTCACTACAGGGACAGGAAGCACCGACCAACAATAGAAGACATATTTTCTAAAAGGCAGGGTACAAGCAGGTGTACAAACAAAAAGTGTCCAGAAAATAAATTTGAAATAAGCTTTTACAAAGTGCCAACTTCCGCGTTGCAGTTTTGCGAATACGGCTGTCGGCGTCTGTGAAGAAAAGAAGGCACTCCCGAAGATAACATGTACAGGGACAATTGAAACTACAAAGTACGAAAACCTCAATGAAAGGCACAAGGGTACGGGGCAAACGGATATACCCAGACGTGAACGGGGGGGGGGAGACCAAGCTTATCATCATCAACATCAGCCTGGTTACACCCACTGCAGGACAAAGGCCTCTCCCATACTTCTCCAACTACCCCGGTAATGTACTAATTGTGGCCATGTTGTCCCTGCAAACGTCTTAATGTCATCCGCCCACCTACCTTTCTGCCGCCCCCTGCTACGCTTCCCTTCCCTCGGAATCCAGTCCGTAACCCTTAATGACCATCGGTTATCTTCCCTCCTCATTACATGTCCGACCCATGCCCATTTCTTTTTCTTGATTTCAACTAAGATGTCATTTACCCGCATTTGTTCCCTCACCCAATCTGCTCTTATCCCTTAACGTTACACCCATCATTCTTCTTTCCATAGCTCGTTGCGTCGTCCTCAATTTCAGCAGAACCCTTTTCGTAAGCCTCCAGGTCTCTGCCCCATACGTGAGTACTGGTAAGACACAGCTGGTATACACTTTTCTATTGAGGGATTGTGGCAACCTGCTGTTCATGATTGGAGAATGCCTGCCAAACGCACCCGAGCCCATTCTTATTCTTCTGGTTATTTCAGTCTCATGATCCGGATCCGTGGTCACTACCTGCCCTAAGTAGATGTATTCCCTTACCACTTCCAGTGCCTCGCTACCTATCGTAAACTGCTGTTCTCTTCCGAGGCTGTTAAACATTACTTTAGTTTTCTGCAGATTAATTTTCAGTGGTTCAGTGGTAGAATACTCGCCTGCCAGAGACCAAGCTAATGGGACACAAATGGGTACGGCGGCGTTGTGCACTGCTTCGAGTACCGGGATTCTAGAAAGCTGCAGGGCGCTGTCGAACTCGAACGTCGGTACGAAGCGAAACCACCTTCTCTCTCGCAGAAAGAACGGCTAGCACGGTGCAGACACAGCTTTGCAGTAGAGGCGCTCGGAGAGAGACGGCATACTCCAAAGTCGGAGCTATCCTTCCCGGTCCCTTGTCGCGACGGTTATGCTTCAGCCACTGTATTTACGCTATGGTTATAGTAGTTGCAGCCTAGTAGACTGTACCGCAACAATCGTCGTCACCACGACTGTCCTGGAGATGGATATAACCCAACAGACACCAGCAGTTAGCAGTCAAGGGTGAGCGGGGCCAGTCACGCGGTTGGCCCCGGCCGCCGGCAGCCGGGTGCACACCCCGCTCCGGCTTGCACGACCAGCTTTGCAGCGGCGTACGGACGCCGCGGATAGCAGATCGTTTGCCTTTTCTGTATGAAATTAGGCGAGAAGACGTTGCAGCGATCTCACAAGAATGTATTTTGTAAACGTCAGTGGTTCTTGAAGCGCCATCCGCTACGGCTTCCAAGTGAAAGGCTTAGATCGCCGTCGCCACCGTGTTGATAATTAAATGTCCCAAGTCAAAAGCATTCATTATAGCGCAGTTTTATATTAACAGGTACATGTGGATTTGTCGTGCCTATCAGGTGATTATATGCAAACAAGTATTCTCTCGAAATTTATTGCTGAATTACGTATAACAGAGAGTCACTCACTGACACTACAGTGCTCGAAACATCATGGCTATATAACAAGGTTCCAAGGCACGTGGGTGTAGGCAGCTCGAGCCGTGTTTGTGTCATCTGTTGTAGGTGCTCTGTTCTGCACAGTCTGCTATGTTGTGTTGCTCTGTCGCGACTCGAGCAGTGTATGTGCTGTGCATAGTATGTCTGTATTGTGTGTTGCTGTGTCGTGACCTTCCCTAACGGAGAGTGCAAAATAGAACAGCTTTTTTGGATGGATGGATATTATGAGCGTCCCCTTTGGAACGGGGCGGTGTGTTGCGCCACCAAGCTCTTGCTACTATACTGCCTAATATCCTACCTAGGTTAAACAATGAAAAAAGAAAAAAAAACACTATGAACTACCACGCCCAAATTTTCTGATCCCGTATTGCGAACTGTGCTTTTGTACGTCTCCGTCTTTTGTCGTTTCCCTACTTCCACCAATCCTCCGTAAAAGTTTTCTTCAACTTTTAGCACCATCTATCAAGCCGCTCAGCGACTATATGGTTCATTGATTTCAAGTCTCTCCAGGTGGCGCTACGCGCGTTTACATACACGTGTGTGTGCGTGTGCGCGCGGCAGATTGATGTAGGGATATCCCTATGTTTACGTAAGTTCAACGCCGCGATGTTCTAGCGATGCCATTTCTTTTCGCGCTTGGACAGTGGTTAGAGCGACGCTCCGCACACGTTATTAACATGATCAACCGGCCGTCAACGGTGGGCGATAAGCGGGGCAGTCGAGCGGAAGGCATTGCTACAAAATCGTGTCGTACTTGCACCTCGTTCCTTGTATGCGCCTAAGAAAGCTTAGCGAGAGTGTTCTTTTTTTTCTTTTTTTGCAGATACCAGTAACGTACACTATGCTTATGACGCGTACGTTGTTTTCCACCTGCGAACTAGCACAGTTCATAGGCCTAGTCGCATCCGTCGTTTCGCTTGCCTGGAGTCGGCCCTGTTGGTTTTGAAGAGGGAGGAACCGTTGCTCCCATACATCAGGGAGGAAACTTGCTCCATTTAAAGACGACCATAGGGGACATCGCCGTTCCTCCTTTAATGGAGCAAGCGTCACTCCTTTCTTTCTTAGGGTGTATGGACCGTATTTTTATGGGCGCCACCATAATGCTACGTAGTGGCACCATCTATGGGCAGTCGGCATGCTGGCTTGTGCGAGCGCTCCGTCTTGCATGGCAGGTATTCGGGGCAAGCTCCACTACTGGAACAGCTGGCGCCACCGTCGGCATGACGTGGCATGAGGGATCACATGGACACAGCGGCCGCGTCGGCTGCTTTGGAAGCGCCGAAGCGGACTGAAAACAAGAGCTTAAAGTCCCAGCTGCGCTACGGTTCTGATTAAGTGGTGAGGCTTTACCGCCTTGCGTGTCTGCATGACAACATATGAAAGTACCATAATAGGTAGTGGCTGCTTTTGGAGGCGTGCAGCATGGTAGGCTACTGCTCGGTGCCGCAGTGCCGGACGTACGCAACGGAGCCCGGTGTCAGCCTTATTCACACGTAGCCGCAGGACAAAGAGCTGCGTGAAGCTTTGCTCGCGAAACTTAGAACCGGCAAACAGCCATCGGCTAGAACTAATGTATGCAGCGAGCACAAGCGCGAGGAAGATTTATGCTACGGCGTCGGGACTGCGATGTTCGGAGAGTAGCGGAAAACACGCCCTGAGACGCTCGCCCGTGCCCGCTGCCCGGCTAATGTCATGACGGTTTGGTCTATGAACTTGTTCATGCTAGATACTGGCAAGTTCACTGGAACGGGAAGGAAGCGGTAAGACGCACATAAAGAAAGTCATCGCGTATGGTCATGTTTGTGTTATTAATTAATGCACTGGATTACAAAAAAGAAGCAGAGGGATATCGCACGCTGAGAATCCCGATAAACATACAGTGCGATGCAACTTGAGAAATAATATTGAAATGTTCAAGAATTTAGAAGACAAGAAAGATTGAATCGTCGCGACGGCACATCACAGTCGCCGTAGCCAGGCGTCGAAGTCTCTATAACGGAATTATTTTTGAACAGTTCTGACAGCGTTCACGCAACAATGGTTGCTTGTGTACTTTCAAATGCACATATGCTGCGGCCTAAAGCTCACGGCACGCGCTCACATCGAAAGCAAAACATTGTGCGTGGACATGCATGCGGAGGCGCAGTCGGTCGCTGCGAACCCGAGCGATCGCTGCATTGAGGCTTCATTCTGTTACACTTTATTTGGTTATACAGACAACCCACTATGAGAACATATTTCACATAGTTTACTCTCATCGTTTGCCTACCTTTCACGCAAGAAACCAGTTCGGGAGACTTCATCGCAGCGATCGCGCGCAATGGCGTTCACTGTACGTATTCGGTAAAGAGAGAGCGTCTGCAAACAATTCTTTGCTTTCAGTTTGCCCAAGATTCTTATATCGGCAGTCAAAAACTTCCCTCGTTTTGAGAGTACTTGCATAAACGTCCAGGAGGGCTGCCGCGTGGTGCTTGTATTGAGCGCCGTAAGCGTAACATGAGGAGCACGCCGCGTGATCCCTCATACTACGCAAGGAAGGCGCTTCCGACAGATGGCGACTCCGTAAGTCCTCGACCCCAATACGCTCGGCAGTAGTTTGTGGCGTTTCTTTTCTCGGTCGTGCGGTCTGTTTAGTATGGCGTGCGTCTTCTACGTGGTAAACGGTTCTGTGAGACGTGCTGAAGTGGTTTAAGGTGTCACGGCCGGAGTTTCTGCTTGCGTTGAGGTGGACAGAACACGCAGCGCGATGTGTGCGCGCATATTTGAGCCTACAACCAGCCTCGGAGATCAATTCTGCATTTCTGAATGTTCCATTCACTAATGTGACCTTATTGCAGTATTATCCTCTAGTTCTAAGCTGCGGTTTAGGGGCAATGAAACATACGCGACGATCGTAACAGCGTGGGTACCGTTCTGCTACGATAGGAGCTGTACTGTTTTACTTTGACACGCGTTCAAACTGTTAGCTGCGGATTACATTGCGTTACTACTTGGTTCGGTGGATGAGGTTTCCACCCATGAATAAAATAGTTTTGGTTAGTAAAAACTGCATACCCTACAGTGTGAACTATAGATGTCCAGCAAAGCGACCGTTTACGAAGTGCGCGAGCGTCCTAAGCAGTGGATTACAGATATATTTGTTCTATATAGCGCATGGCCAAAGCATGCAGCATCAACGTTTATAGGTCTATAAACGTTTGGCGGCGTGACTATGCGAGCTCGTATTGCAGCGTTAGCCTGTTTTCTCTTTTTCGAGAAAGAGGATGATAACCGAATTTTTTTTTCGATTGTGTTCGTTCCATTCTCTTTTTTTTTTTTATTGAAATGAATATTAGGAGAGGTTGGCGCCTTTATGGTGGCACCGGCTACTCCTTGTCACTTGGCAAAGGAAACAAATTTGCGTAAAAAGGGAGAATAGCGACACGAACTATGGCACTCAATAGAACACTGGATGAATAAAAAGTGTACAGTCCAACAGTACATGAGTCGCAAAGTTCTGTGCATTAGTTCAGTCCACGCACGCATATATAAAGTCAGATATTTCGAACAGCCAAAACACACAACACATGTAATGCACTGCAAGTACAGAACAGAATTATACATATTGGGTAAAAGTTGCGATCACCACCTAAACCAATTATGAACCACGAGCAACGTTTGTGTTACTCATTTAGCGTATTCGGATCATCTGATACCTAATATTTTCCCAAAATGTTGGTCTGCTCTAAAAACGTTTTCAGAGCAAGAAGCGCTCTTTTTTGAAGTCCCGCAGTTGGCCATGGGCCAAGCATCTTTTTTAGAGTGAATGGTCTTCTGTCTAATATCAACAAATTTGCTTGCAGTACCCTCCTTTGTGGATCGTATTTTGTGCACTCGAGGAGAAGATGATGCACATCTTCGTCTGGATGGCCACAAGAACACTGTGGACTAGAGACACGTTTTATTGTGTACAAGAAGTGTTTAGTGAATGCAGTACCAAGACGCAGGCGGTGTACCAATGTTTCAAATTTTCTGTTGTCTCTTAGATTTTCCGGCATTGATAAGTTTATACATGGGTCTATAAAGTATAACTCACGAGTTTTTAGTTTGCTGATCAAACCAAGTAGTTTTGCTGAGGCGACAAGAAATCTGTCTCAGGAGCAGACGGACTTCACTACGCAATAGAGGAAGATTGGTTGTCTCCGCGTTATTGTGCGCCCGATTCGCAGCTGCGTCCGCTGCAGTATTACCAGGAATATTGCAGTGCCGAGGTATCCACTGGAATGCAATTACGTGGTTCATTGCGCTTGCTTTTGTAAGTTCTTTGAGTGTCTCATACAATAGCAAAGTGTTCAAAGAATTTTTCTTATTGCTCTGTAGTAATGTGAGAGCGGCTTGCGAATCGCTCAAGATAACCCATTTTTGTGAATGTTTTTTTTTGATGTTATGAAAAGCACTCACACGTATTACGGAAATATTTTCCTCAAAAATAGCTATCGCATTCTTTTTGCGCGATCCCTCTCATATATTATGGCTTTACAGGCCAAAAAGGCGATGCCGAATCACATAGCCTATATATGTATCATGCTGGTTCATCAATATGGTTCCCCAATATATGTATCATGCTGGTTCACTGCGTTGAACAGCGCCATCGGCCTCATGCAGGAAGGCTAGCGTAGACATATAGTGATTTCAGGCTTACTAGACTTGAAATACGTGAGAACGATGCCGGTGTATCCCAAATATTTGATAGCGCCTCCCGAATCGCTAAAGATAACCCATTTTTGTGAATGTTCTTTTGATGTTATGAAAAGCACTCACACGTATTACGGAAATATTGTCCTCAAAAATAGCTATCGCATTCTTTTTGCGCGATCCCTCTCATATATTATGGCTTTACAGGCCAAAAAGGCAATGCCGAATCACATAGCCTATATATGTATCATGTTGGTTCATCAATATGGTTCCCCAATATATGTATCATGCTGGTTCACTGCGTTGAACAGCGCCATCGGCCTCATGCAGGAAGGCTAGCGTAGACATATAGTGATTTCAGGCTTACTAGACTTGAAATGCGTGAGAACGATGCCGGTGTATCCCAAATATTTGATAGCGCCTGCCGCTTAGATGTTTCGTGGTTGCCTTAGGATGGCCGTACACGAGCATGCGATCTTATGTTTTAGTCCCTACGCTAAGCGATCAGATTGTGAGCAGATTTACCATTTCATGCTGGTAATACAGAGACACCGGTTCTCTTCGTTGAATTAAAACCGATATACGCAAAATGGTTCACGACACATACACACACCGTGGCTGATAATGCTGATACCAAGAGATATTTCCGCGTACTATGCATCGGTAAGATGCATAGAAAGGCTTCCGTGACGATCTTATATCAACGGACATTGCGTAAATTTCACAGAGTACGTTCTAAAACATCTCGAAATCGTTCCGCAGCACGTGACAGCAATACTTATAAGCAGTGCCGCGCCAGATCGCTCGCCGCGCGCCCTTTCCTCCTCGCCCGATGAAAAGGTCTATAAACACAGTACAGATTTTACGAAGAATGTGCGTCAGACAGGCAGCGGCAGCAAACACAAATCGCGTGATGCCACTCCCCCGAAGCACTATATGCAATACGTATGTACGTACATTTGCATGTAGTATTGCGGCTGAGTTTTGAAAATGAAGTGTCTGATACAAGCCCTTGTGAATATCAACACACCAGCTCAGGCCACACAAGATGTGAGAGTTGCATTTGGATTGCCTGCGCTGCTGCGTGTTATGAAAGAAGCGAGCGACGGAGTACTTCTGGTTACGTTTTTATGTAAACGGAAGCATGCCGAAGAACGCTAGAACTGATCGCTCCATTCTGTAATACAGGTCACTTCTATTGGTGTCACTCAAATTCATCGAAGGCAACAGCGTCATTTGTCAAGTTTGATCGGGTAACGTTACTCAAGCAGAGTCTCATAGTTATATGAAAGTTTACCGACGACATCAGAAGCCAGTGTAAACAAAGTAGCACGCTCAAACTGGCTATGATGCGGGCGGGCGAAGAGGTATACGTCAGCAGAACGCCGTTCTCCGCTGATATAAAAGCCATACTTGCCACAGCGGCAGCGCTTTCACCTGAACTTTAGAGACGAGTGCCAGCTGTTGGGGGAGGCCACACAGAGATATGAAATTCCAACTTGAATTACGAGCACTTATGTGGACGATGGTAGAAAACAGACAACCGAGGATGGAAGCGGTGAGAGGCTTAACGACGGTGCAGTACTTGCACTTGTCGTTTGAACAAAGCGACAAACGAGGAGAAATTAGATGAAAACTTTGGGGTCAATCTACTCGCCCTCGGCCTGCCGCCGCTTACGTCGCTGCTCTGTCCTTCTTGCTCGGCACTCGGCCTCTCGACCACGAGGCGAACCCGGTACGTCCATAGCGCACACAACCCGTAGCAACAGCCACAGAAGGTCAACCCAGCGTGCCTCCGCCTACCCAGCTTTTCCGCAACGCTTCGCCTCCTCAGTGGAGCTGTTAGAACCTCGTTGGGTTTTCTTGACGTTCGCAGTTTCGCCGAGTGGGGAGAGAGAAAGCTGAGAGAGAGAGAGTGAAAGCAGAGTATAAAAATAGCATCGCGCAGCATAGCGACGGGGCGAGGGTGGGCGGAGCCTAGCGGGGGAGAAGGAGCGACGCGCTGGGGACACAGGTGGTGTGACGTCATTGCTCTCCAATAAAAACCCGCGCGCTCGTTTCGGCGGATTTCAAGAAGCTACCAGGTACACGGCGTCGGAGCTGGGATGCATCAGAACTAAGACGCGGTGGTTGCTGCCGCGTCGCGTCGGTGCAGCGTCTGGCACACGACACCGACGCATATGGCATCTCAACAAATCGCTTCTGTTGCAGCGGGCGCCTCAAATGACGCGCCGTGTCCCAACCGAAACCCCCAAAGAGGAAGAATGCGTGCATTTTTTTGAAGCCTTAACTTTGACTTCAGCACGCAGCCGATCCGACGCTTCACAATATCGGAAGCGATTGATAGTCTCTCCAGGTTTAGCAAATTCGATCAATAATGGCCCCTGACAATCGAAAAAAGTCAACAACATCTTTCAGGCAGAAATGACTGCCTTTGCTTTCCTTGCGGTGGTGAATTCAAATGCTTCCATCCTAAGCTTTGTCGTCGTGTTTCAGGCTCGTGGTAGTGGCACCAAGATTTGTTGCCAGTCGCAATTGCAGACAAGAAGTCGTCCCCCTCATTGTGATACCGGATCAGATAAGTCAAGGCAGCGCCGAATTCTCCATCTTTTGGCGGCGGTTCAAAATCTTGGGCATCCATTGCGAACACAAGAGCCGATAACCGAGATGGTCATGAATTATGGTGTGACCCGAACCGCGACTGCTGTACACACGCCCTGCCAATTCATCGATGCTTATTCTCCGTTCTTGTCTAATCGGCCTTTGCAATTGTGTTGGGGTGATTGCACGGTGGCTTTGGCCCGGTCTTAGATCGTTTTTGCAACTGTCACATCCTTCTTTGAACCGTTTCCTCCAACACTTCACAGCGGCCAATGAAATGCAATGTTCAACGTAGACTGCAGCCATACGGCGACTAATTTCTTTTTGAGAGACACCTTCAGCTGTCAAAAGCCTCACGACACCACGCTGTTCAACTTTTGGAGCCTCCATTATGTCACGCAACCATGTTCAACCCAGTGTATGAGAGAAATAAAGGACATTTATCCTCACACCTGCACGTCACTTTTGTAAATGAGATGCTTATGTGCTATGAGCTGTTAGGAATGGCCTGCCGAGGTGGCAACATGCAAGTTTTCGCAGCCAGCTGCAGCTGCGAGCGTGGCGAGCTTCCCCGAAGATACCATGGAAGCTTTCAACACCTGCCGCGGTGACTCGTTTCGCAGGGGCCGCGAGGTGCCGCGTCAACAACCCCTCGGCTCCGCATGACTAAACGCGATCAGCTCTTGTTAGTGAAATCACCAACGCCTTCACGGTTCGACTGAAGCAAGGGGATTTCCTGGAAGGAGATGCCTTGCGGGGCCTTTTCATGGGCCTTTGAAGATGCCAGACAATGGGCAGCGGCGGCGGCCACTGTGCGAGGTCCGCCCTGGCTTTTAGAGGCGCTGGCTGGGGTGGGGCGTGACCACTTGGCTACGGGGACGCAGGACAATGGACAACACGACGGCCGCGTTGCGAAGGTCAGCTCCGAGTGCAGTGAAAGTGCGTACGTGTGTGTGTAAACCGTCCCGCAGAGAGGCGGCTTGTTTACGATGGCATCGAACGTTTTGCCTCACCTAGGGATCTAGGGAACACGAAGTGGATATAACCAGCTGTGGTCGGCGGCTACAGTGTGCTTGTCGTCGTGCTCTGTGCTCGTGAGTGCACTCGTGAGCTGTGTGCTCGTATGTTGTATGCTTCGTCTTGCGTGCTCCATTTGGGAGCCACGCTAGACTGTCGATGTAGCTCTTGTTTAAAATGTAAATACTGTCAATAAACCCTGTTCACCTAGTTCCTCCCAAGTTCCTCTCTATGACCTCCAACCCTTACAAATGGTGGCAGCGGCGAGATCGTCCGACAAATCTTACAGCGCATTCCTCGCAAATAATGAAACGAACCATTATGCGCGAGGCAGGTTGGCTTACTTTCATTTGACTCGCCCTCGTACATCAGAAATGAAAAGATACAATGGAATCTACAAATGCGAAGATACAGCTTGATAAAGGGCAAAAAAGTGTTACTGGAAACAAAGTTCACTGTACGTATACACAAAACATCCCAACAAGATATTTAAATATACGTATAAGTCTCCAATAAATCTACTTATCTAAGAAAATGTCACTGTATATAATGCGTCAAAAAAGGCAAATAAACATGTTGGGCAACCACAATTTCACAAATCACAGCCCCCTCTTCCTGCACTCCCCCTGATATATCGCGCGCGACAGGAGGTCTCCTCGCTTTTCTCCCTCGCGCACACAGGACTGCGCCACCATAGCCGGCACTCCCATGCCACCGCCCCCCCCCCCCCCCCCTTACGCTTTCACTCGCACATACAGCATGCGTCGCGCGGTCACTATGTTATAGCCCTTAGAATTTGTACGGAACATGAGGGTGACAGCGACGTCAAGAATGCGCCTGGAGTGTCCGTATAACTGCTATCGCAACAATATATTAAGAGTATCCGGCAGCTGAAGCCTCCCGTCGCCGATTACTTTCCGCAAAATGAGTAAGAAGAAGAACTTTCACCATGCGAGAATTTGCTGCGCCGCAACAATGTCTTTTTTTCTTTTGTGGGGCGGAGGCATGGAAATAAAAAAAAGGCCCAAAGAAAGCATGTTGGCCTCAACGGAATGCCTACTTTGGGCACCTAATGTGGCTACCGAAGGAATATCGAAGAAAACGTGAGACGCTTGGTCCGCAGAGAACCATACGCATACTGCTCGGCATCCTACACCGGCGAGACAAGACTTTCCGGAGAGGTTGCGATAAAGCAGACCCGTTGCAATCCGTCGAGTCCCCGTAGTGATGGCGGCGAGCGACAATGCATTTAGTTTTCTAGTCTGCTTGCCAGAAACCGTTCAAACCTCTGCCAGGCGAAAATCCACTGGGCCAGAGAAAAACGAACGCGCATCGAAGTGGGCCGCGCGGTGGTCGGGGCAACGCGAGAAAAACGCATGCGCTCTGGCTGGTCCCGGGTAGCGAGAACAAAAACTAAAATTGAAGAGGCTCAATGTGCCCTCGCGTATAAAAGTCAAAGTATAAAAATAAATAAGAACGTAGTTACCTTTGCTGGTTTTAGTGTCTCGACATGAATGCTTTGGCGCAGGTGAAAAGAACGTTGATATTCTTTTCTGTGACATGACGACACAAATGAACCACCACAACGCTTTGGCTCATCGGACCTCGCTGCGTACTTTGTCAACTTGTCTAATAGTGCGTTGATTTGGCTTGTCTCGTTGCATGATCCGATGTACGACTTTAGAAAAATCAGTGCACATCAGCCAGTGCAGATCAGTCAACTTATGAGAGCTTTATACCTATAAAGTTTCAGAATTGAAATCCATGGGCTCCGTAGATTCCAAGGCCTCCGCGAGACGCCGTGATGAACCCGCTCGCCATCAAAACGGTGCTCGGATGGGGCTCCTTGCTTTACGATATGCGACTCCCGGTGCATGGGCGTTGCCGCGAAATCGAGCCCGATTTCGCAATGTTCGCGCTGAAATGTTTTTTCGACCATCTAAAAGGGCATTCTAGACAAAATACAGCTTGATTTCCGGCGCCGTGGGTTGTTTTGGTCGGCGGCACATGACAGCACGAAAAAATTTCGGGGTGGGGGGCTGAATCCCCATAGCACCCCCGCCCCTGGCTACGCCCACTGCTGATAACCATATATAAGTAAAATGAAATAGCAAGAATCACCTGCTCCTAACCTCTCTACCAGATCCTCCAGTTAAATCTCTTATATTTCTTTTATTTCATTCATACCTCAAAAGCACGAGGGCGTTAGGGATAATCTATTTATCTACGATGGTACATATATTCGACATGATAATCGACAACACATCCAGCACTGTATGACACATCCAAATATCACCTTTACTGGGGTGTATGCCGGGTGTTTAAGCGAACACTTTAAAGAAATCCGCCTCGATTCCACCCTCTGAAAGGGGACCTGCAGCTAAGCTAGTGCCGACGTTATGCAAGCACCGCCACCTGAAGGGACGTATGTCACGCGCGCACGCACGTGTCCGGAAGTGCAGCTTGCATCCTCATTCCTCTATAGGCCTCCGCCAAGCGCGAGTACCTTAATGAATCGAAATAATGTTTAAAAGCAAATTTCGTCTGAAAAATGCGTAAATTACAACTTACACACAAGCTGCAAACATGATAGCTTCGGAATGTAATACGGATATACGAGAAAAGATAGTTCTGTAACGCGGAAACTGAAAGACAAAGCCCTTTTACATCTGCCGTTTGAGGTCGGCCTGAGCGGCCGCCAGCTGGCGGTACTGTCTTCGGACAGTGTTCGTCATAAGGTCGAATATGGTCGCAGCACACGCTGTGCGACAGATGCGCCGGGCAGAGCGACCACGAACGAAAGGACACATTGTGTGCCACGGCCGGTCTCGAGGGGTGCGCGCGCTCCCCTAGAGACCGGCCGTGTGTGTGCACACGCTCGTCACGCGGGCACGCACGTGTGCGGAAGCGCAGCACGGATCCCTTCGCCGAGCGCAGGTGCGTTATTGAACTAATTGAATTTCTCAAAGTAACATGCATTAGAAAATTCGTAAAGTACGATTTACACTTTAGAAGAGTTAACGACACCACGGGCGCCCGTGGTGTCGTCGTCTTTCTTGTGTGTGTTGTTTTTTTGGCGCAAAATCTTTTCAGTATACGATTTACACACAGCCTGTAGACATCGCAGTATCGGATTGTATTTCGAATATACAAGAAAACATAATTCTGTCACGCGGAAACACAAGCACGAGCCCCTTTTCCAGCTGCCGCGTGAGGTCTGCGAGTGACCGCGGACGCTAGGTTGGGGTGCTGTTTTGGGGGGGAAGGCAGACCGAAAAAGAGAGGCGAGAGGCTAACAGCTTCGCTGTGAAATTTTTAAAGGTTGCCTGTGGCAGACAGCAAAATTCCAGTCCATGAGATGGTCTACTCGAAGAAGTGGTAATTATTTGCGCAAAAAAATTAATTGCATAACGAAAAAATTGACAAAAATTCACTAATTACGTTTCTAATTACTTACCTTAGGGCACGTAAAGGCGGATTCGCTTGGAACGAATTCTCAGGATGACACCAGTTTCGACATATTATTGACAGAACTTTGCGGAAAGATGCATTGGCATTCCAGTTACTTTTGTACTTCAATGCAAAAAACGACGTTTTGTTAAGGAAGTAAGTGGAACGACAGTGCATGTTTACCGTAAGCTTGCCGGCGCATATCTCGTAAATGGTGTCATCCACACAATTCTTTTCAAGTGTATATGCCCTGAAGTCTCACCCGATAGAATTTGTACTTTGCAATATGTGCCATAAGATAGTTAAAAACATAATTAGTGATTTTGTTAATTAAAGTTTTTGCTTTTCTTTCCTTTCTTCTTCCCCGCCCTTAAACTGGCTCTCTTAACTACTACACGCAGAGACAAAGCAACATCGCGCGCATGCGATCCCATAGATGAGATGAATATATATATATATATATATATATATATATATATATATATATATATATATATATATATATATATATATATATATATATACATCTATATATATACAGAAAACTATCAGTCATAGCTCTCGTAGTATAGCCCTCTGGGCCGTTTCCTTTTTTTTTTCTTTCGAAAGTAGTCCTATTAGCGTTATTATAATTACACGAAGGTATTTCGCCCTCGTCAGCAGCAGTCCTTGGTATAGTTATTCTGGCGGCTAGCTTCCCACGCTATGCGTGCCGCCATCGCACCTGGTTAAGCTTTTCCTAGACGCTAGAGTTATGCTTTGTCCGCGCAACCTTGAGCGATCGGAAAGCGCGTTTTCCCCTCTTGGCCGGCGGAGAGGGGAGGCTTCGTTCCGGCCGCGAAGCTCTCCACATCTCTGTAAGGTGCCTTGTGGTGGTCTCGTGCTGACGATGCCCTCTCGGTGAGCGCATATTTCCCCCCTCATCTTTTAAGAGGTTCAATACATACAAGCATTTGTCTCGCAAACCAGATTTTTTTCAAGGGAATTTTCCACGTCTCAGTAATTTCTCTCGTCGTATTCGAGTGCTGATTGCCGTGTTATAGTTTGTTAACGAAGCTTTCCCTCAAGTCTAAATATTTTAAGGCAGTTTTCCTAGCCTCTAAAGCCGCTCGAGTTCGCTCTTCTCCTCGAGCGGCCATTTTTCCTAGAAAGTATGCCTTCCAACCACTCGGAATCAGCAAAAGCCGGCTATCGCGGACAACATGAGTCTCTTTCCACGTAAGTGTGAGGCTCGGAGCAGGAGCTGTGGCGCTTGAAAGTAGCCTGACGAACCAACCACCTGAGCTATCTTTCCGGGCAACATCGAAGGGTCACGAGTTCAAATCACCTGTTATGTTCTTTTTTTTCGCCCCTTTTTCTTTCTTTTTTTTCTTTCTTTTAATGTCTTTTCCTTTATTTTATCACTGTACGGGAACCCTCCTAAAAAAAAAAAAGACAGATATATATCTTCAAATATGTATGGCCTCACATGTGCAGGTCATAAATACCAGGTTCTCTAGCCGAGTGCCATCCATGCGGTATAACCGAGCTCAGATTGGTCCACCTTGACTGATCAAATAGGGCACCACTGTATGTTAAATGAGGCGTACAACTCCTGCGGCACCCGCCGTGGTTGCTCAGTGGTTATGGTGTTAGACTGCTGAGCACGAGGTCGCGGGATCGGACCCCGACCACGGCGGCCGCATTTCGATGGGGGCGAAATGCGAAAACACCCGTGTACTTAGAATTAGGTGCACGTTAAAGAACCCCAGGTGGTCGAAATTTTCGGAGTCCTCCACTACGGCGTGCATAATCAGAAAGTGGTTTTGTCACGTAAAACCCCATAATTTAATCTTTAATTTAACTCCTACGGGGACGGTAGAGTATCCATCTCCAGTGCAAGAGGACCGCGATTCAAATCCCGGTGCCGCGCAATTCTCCACCGGAAAATACAAAAAAAAAACGTGTGTTGAGAAAATTGCACAAACAGGCCTGGAGTGCGGCCTGATCCCGGTGACCAGAACCGGTAACGCACTCTCCACCAGAGCAGGATTGGCCACCCTGGTGCAGTACTTGGCCACAACCTCCTATATGAATACAACAATCGAACCCCGGCCCTCAGTCCCCAGCAGCCGCGAAGCAACTGACCACGGCGGCGGTCAGATCTGTGACGCTGCAGAGGGTGCTAAGAATACCTGGCTCCGGACAGGCCGCCATTGGAATCTGAACCTGGCAACGTTTAACGTTAGAACGCTATCTTGTGAGGCGAGTCTAGCAGTATTATTGGAGGAATTAGAGGGTAGTAAATGGGATATAATAGGGCTCAGTGAGGTTAGGAGGACGAAAGAAGCATATACAGTGCTAAAAAGCGGGCATGTACTGTGTTACCGGGGCTTAGCGGAGAGACGAGAACTAGGAGTCGGATTCCTGATTAATAAGGAAATAGCTGGTAACATACAGGAATTCTATAGCATTAACGAGAGGGTGGCATGTCTTGTTGTGAAACTTAATAAGAGGTACAAAATGAAGGTTGTACAGGTCTACGCTCCTACATCTAGTCATGATGACCAGGAAGTCGAAAGCTTTTATGAAGACGTAGAATCGGCGATCGGTAAAGTCAAAACAAAATACACTATACTGATGGGCGACTTCAATGCCAGGGTAGGCAAGAAGCAGGCTGGAGACAAGTCAGTGGGCGAATATGGCATAGGCTCTAGGAATAGCAGAGGAGAATTATTAGTAGAGTTTGCAGAACAGAATAATATGCGGATAATGAATACCTTTTTCCGCAAGCGGGTTAGTCGAAAGTGGACGTGGAGGAGCCCGAATGGTGAGACTAGAAATGAAATCGACTTCATACTCTGCGCGAACCCTGGCATCATTCAAGATGTAGACGTGGTCGGCAAGGTACGCTGCAGTGACCACAGGGTGGTAAGAACTCGAATTAGCCTAGACTTGAGGAGGGAACGAAAGAAACTGGTACACAAGAAGCCAATCAATGAGTTAGCGGTAAGAGGGAAACTAGAGGAATTCCGGATCAAACTACAGAACAGGTATTCGGCTTTAACTCAGGAAGAGGACCTTAGTGTTGAAGCAATGAACGACAATCTCATGGGCATCATTAAGGAGTGCGCAATAGAAGTCGGTGGTAACGCCGTTAGACAGGAAACCAGTAAGCTATCGCAGGAAACGAAAGATCTGATCAAGAAACGCCAATGTATGAAAGCCTCTAACCTTACAGCTAGAATAGAACTGGCAGAACTTTCAAAGTTAATCAACAAGCGTAAGACAGCGGACATCAGGAACTATAATATGGATAGAATTGAACAGGCTCTCAGGAACGGAGGAAGCCTAAAAACAGTGAAGAAAAACTAGGAATAGGCAAGAATCAGATGTGTGCGTTAAGAGACAAAGCCGGCAATATCGTTACTAATATGGATGAGATAGTTCAAGTGGCTGAGGAGTTCTATAGAGATTTATACAGTACCAGTGGCACCCACGACGATAGTGGAAGAGAGAATAGCCTAGAGGAATTCGAAATCCCACAGGTAACGCCAGAAGAAGTAAAGAAAGCCTTAGGAGCTATGCAAAGGGGGAAGGCAGCTGGGGAAGATCAGGTAACAGCAGATTTGTTGAAGGATGGTGGTCAGATTGTTCTAGAGAAACTGGCCACCCTGTATACGCAATGCCTCATAACCTCGAGCGTACCGGAATCTTGGAAGAACGCTAACATAATCCTAATCCATAAGAAAGGGGACGCCAAAGACTTGAAAAATTATAGACCGATCAGCTTACTGTCCGTTGCCTACAAAGTATTTACTAAGGTAATCGCAAATAGAATCAGGAACACCTTAGACTTCTGTCAACCAAAGGACCAGGCAGGATTCCGTAAAGGCTACTCAACAATAGACCATATTCACACTATCAATCAAGTGATAGAGAAATGTGCAGAATATAACAAACCCTTATATATAGCTTTCATTGATTACGAGAAAGCGTTTGATTCAGTCGAAACCTCAGCAGTCATGGAGGCATTACGGAATCAGGGTGTAAATGAGCCATATGAAAAAATACTGGAAGATATCTATAGCGGCTCCACAGCCACCGTAGTCCTCCACAAAGAAAGCAACAAAATCCCTATAAAGAAAGGCGTCAGACAGGGAGATACGATATCTCCAATGCTATTCACAGCATGTTTACAGGAGGTATTCAGAGGCCTGGAGTGGGAAGAATTGGGGATAAAAGTTGATGGAGAATACCTTAGCAACTTGCGATTCGCTGATGATATTGCCTTGCTTAGTAACTCAGGAGACCAATTGCAATGCATGCTCACTGACCTGGAGAGGCAAAGCAGAAGGGTGGGTCTGAAAATTAATCTGCAGAAAACTAAAGTATTGTTTAATAGTCTCGGAAGAGAACAGCAGTTTACGATAGGTAGCGAAGCACTGGAAGTGGTAAGGGAATACATCTACTTAGGCAGGTAGTGACCGCGGATCCGGATCATGAGACTGAAATAATCAGAAGAATAAGAATATAGTTTGACAGGCATTCTCAGATCATGAACAGCAGGTTGCCATTATCCCTCAAGAGAAAAGTGTATAACAGCTGTGTCTTACCAGTACTCACCTATGGGGCAGAAACCTGGAGGCTTACGAAAAGGGTTCTACTTAAATTGAGGACGACGCAACGAGCTATGGAAAGAATAATTATGGGTGTAACGTTAAGGGATAAGAAAAGAGCAGATTGGGTGAGGCAACAAACGCGGGTAAACGACATCTTAGTTGAAATCAAGAAAAAGAAATGGGCATGGGCCGGACATGTAAGGAGGAGGGAAGATAACCGATGGTCACTAAGAGTTACGAACTGGATTCCAAGGGAAGGGAAGCGTAGCAGGGGGCGGCAGAAAGTTAGGTGGGCGGATGACATTAAGACGTTTGCAGGGACAACATGGCCACAATTAGTACATGACCGGGGTAGTTGGAGAAGTATGGGAGAGGCCTTTGCCCTGCAGTGGGCGTAACTAGGCTGATGATGATGATGCATTTCAATCTTTTTTTCTGTCAGTCCCCCTCTTTCAGTAGTCCAGGTCATGGACTAGATTGTGCTATCTGCCACAGGCCTTTTTTCAACATTTTGAAGTGTTCGCTGAAGGCACCCGGTATACTATATGTATAGCGATGCTATGAGTGGCACGACTGGCCCGTTGAGCCGTCATCTCTGTTACAAAATTTAAGTCTAATTGGCTCACGCATATGAGATCTCTTTACCTGGATTTACGTGGGTGGCGAAGCTGCTCACAAGTGTTGAGAACAGTCAAGAAGCGAACAAAATTAATTTCACAGTATGAGTGGCAATGTTTTCACGTTACCGTATAAAACAAATCCTATAAAAATAAACTCGGGAAGTCTTTCAGGCTAAACGAAAAAAAAATGATTTTTTTAATCAAAGAATCTCTATTTCAGTTAAGAGAATTTTTTTGCGGTAAAAATGGAAATTTGCTGATTTCTGCTTGTTTCCTTTAGTTTATTTTTTACGGTTATGTCAAGTGTAGGAAACATGTAAAGAGGCAAGAAAATGGGTGAGAACGGCAGTTGTGTTCGGAAACAAGTTAGCAGTGTTATGAGACAAATTAATTAAGATGATCGGGATGATACCAGTATGGGTCATTAGAGAAATTCCAAATGGGAACAGCGGTAGAGGTATTAGTTTTCGTACTGACCAGCCCTGCTTACTGGCCGTAGAGATAAGAGTTAACGTAACGGGAAAATTTTAGATCGCAATTATTTCAGCCTTATATTAAAGAATGTAACAACTGCAGCAACAGAAGCCAGTAATGCTTCTATATAGCTGTGTTGTGAGCATACCATATAGTTGCTTACATGCCGCATGTTTTGACCCTGATCAGTTCTTTCGCTATGGAAGCGTGACTGAACAAAGAAGTGAAAAAAATTGATAATGCAGCACAAAGTCACTTGACGTTACAACATTCAAATACAACTCTACCTTCTTTTCCTCACCGAAGTGCTAATAATCATCTGAGATTATTTTTTATGTATATTCTGAGCACACTGGAAGTATTCCTAGGTGTAAAAATGGTAAAAAATGTTCCCACCGCATTTCTATCTGTTTAACTTACAACCAGTGCCCAGACAAATGTTCTTTGTTTCATGTTACCAATTCCAGACACAAATTTGTGCGCAAAATATACATCCTCTTGTTTAAATAGAAGCATCGCAGCTGCAAGCTGTTCAATCGACGTGAAGCGATGCAGGGGTTCCGGCCAGCCTTACCCGAAACTATAGCCCTTAGACTGCCAAGGGTAATCAAGAATGCTTCGAGACCCACGCATTCTATATTGTAACAAATGCAATTTCCACAAGGCGGCAGCCACAGTTATATGCAAATAACAGAGTCCTTGGAGTTCCCCACCAAATTTACTCAGACGAACACGCAATGAGGCAGCCGTTAACTGCTGCTTTGGCAACTATATGAGGCACTAACAAAAAATGTGATCAATCATCTCTGGTACAGCGCACAGCTCACTATATTCAGGAGGGTGAATAAGCTGGAGATAGGGGAGGAAATTCCAGGTTATTACTCTAGAAAGGTGTGCCAGACTTAAAAAAATAAATAAAGAGAGCCCCGCGGGCTCTACCACGAGTGGACCAAAGGTGTCATCGTTGCATGCAATACCAAGGCTACAATGTAGACACTCAAAGATAATTTCGTACCCCTTACCTTGACCGTTAGGTTCAATATCCCTCATTAGGATAACAATTGCTCCTAACCTGCTCGATGTTAAGCTGACCGCCTGTTTTGAAGGGACATTTTAGAGTCGCGAAATCCCGTCCATTTCCAATATGTTTTTTTCACGGTAAATATCACTTATTTTATTAAAATGATGCGGCAGCCCATCACCACATAATGCCTGTTTCAAGCGCCACTAATCAATCGTGGTTCTTCGCTTCCAGTGAACTATAGACGCCCGCTCTTTCGTTCCGGTGTAACATTTATTTCTCTTTTTCTATATACATATAGTGAATGCGGACTCCATAGTAGAAGCACCACGCAGCCTCCTATTGTTGCACCCGTCCGTGCAACGGGCTGACATCGCTACGCCTGCGCCTATTAAACTCTCGCTGCAGGCGGTGAGAATGCCGCGTCTGAGGGCATTGTCACTGGCACACAAAGCGCACCAACCTCTGGCATATACGCGCAGTTTCATATATGTCGCAGTTTATAGTTCTGCGGATTTGCGCCACCGCCCCGCCAACCCACGCAGAGCATCGCTGAAAGCGCTCTGACAAAAGACGAGCCCGCAGGCGCTGGCACTCGTGCTCCGTGCCCTGTGGCCGGGACGGCATTGACACAAAGAATGCGTGAGAGCGAGATTCGCGTCGTCAAAAACTGCGTAGCTCTGAATTTCAAATGCGCTGTTATCGCGTCGTTAGGAAGTTCGACCTTTGTGCTAATTAATCGAGAAGGGGAAAAGGAATGGTGCACCGGAGGTGACTCCGAGCGGTGCCATGTGAGCACCTACCGCGGACTCAGATTGCCCTCTATGTACTCTGATCTGCTCTCTCTCGTGAGAGCAAGGAGAGAGTCTGCTTGATTTTTCTTGAGCCGCTGGTATGCTGGCCTCAAGTAGACGGCTAACGTGGCAGCAGGTCATGAACAGATGCTATTGCAAGTATAAAGTAAACCTCCGTAATGGAAATGTATCGTTTAGCGTTTACCAGTTAGGATCGTTGGTGCCCCGATCAGCTCACGTCTGCCCCGACACACTCGTCATGGAAGAAAGACGCGTTATTGCGCTGCGCCGTTGCAGCGCGGCGAAAGAATTCAGGTGGCATTATTTTCCGGGCTACACCTCCCGACGCGCCACCAGCGAGGAAAAATGCTCATCGCAATCATTCGGTCTATATATAGAAGGCAAATCAAGCATTTACTCAAGATGTGGTGGAGTAATCCGTAATAATAGTAATGTGCAGGTTTAATTTACTCACTTTTTAATGTCACACCCCTAAGTTATGAATAAAGCATTTCTAGAAGGTAAAACTCGGGTTCACTTTCGCCAATGATGGCTTATTTTCCACGACTTAAAATGCTTGTACGCTGGCCTTTATGCCTGTAACGTCTATCGAAATGAGACAGTAAAAGGCAGGAGTTGATATCTACAACATTCAGTACTTCAGCTGCTCAGCCATCATCTAACTTGACGGGCTAGTTTTTAAAGGGACACTAAACGCAAATATTAAGTCACGCTGAAGGGATAGATTAATGCTCACGAACGTCTAAAATGTCAATATTGTCGCGAACAGAGCTTTAGTAAGCAAGAAATTCATGTAGATGCAGGACACAATTTGCGACTACCTCGCGACATTCAGGTACTAATCCGATGACGTAGGCACTCCTCGTTATAATTCTGTCGCTAGTAATCAACCACTGGTAATAAAAAGATTATTTCATTGAATTATCAGACCGAATAAAAATGCTACTTGTCCAGTTCTATTCAATTTTTATAGAAAATAATGCGTTGACGTTACCTTTGACAACGACGCCGACGGTCACAAGGTTTCGTTTTCACTCGTATCAGCGCCGCCCGCGCTTTCGTGTTTTAGTAGTTTCCTTTTTCCGTAGTGCTGCACTTATTTTGCTGGCTCACGAAACTCACACAATATGCAAGTAGCAGAGAATGCCACGTTAATTTGAAGTCGCGAGATGCCCGAACTGTCCGTGGCACTTGATCAAGAGCGGCTGCCGCGGGAAATCCAAGCCTTTTTCTTGGCTCGGTTTGTTCACGGCCGCACGTTCGCCTTTTGCGCAATAAACCGCAGCCCCGTCTGTCGGATGCTGCTTTACTCACCGACGGCAGCAAAGGGCGGTGATGGCGCATGCAACGTCACCACTCCCCTCTCGGGGGCGGGCGATTTGAATCGTGCTAAAGGCATGTGGACCGTTCAGACGCGATTTTCTCGTGAACTAATTCTTTCTTGGCACGAAACAAGCGGTGCGAGGTTTCTCGAATGGTATTTTATCATTCCACGTTGAGTTGATATTAGCCTTTAGTGTCCCTTTATGATACGTAGTATGCCATGTTTATGCATGCAATACACCACTGCTGTTCGGGCACGCTCCGGTGGCGATATATAGCGATGCCTGTTGAAACTTATGTTTTCTGGAACACGAGCACAGAAACGGGATCTATGCCACGTCGCATGCACAGAAAGAAATTCTTTCAAGCTGGGACCCACCCGTAATTGTCGGCAACACACTCGGGAGCACTCTGCTTTTATCCCTCGTAGAAATGTGTACCGTCGTGTTTAGATATTCACTAGTGACATTGTGCGGCAACCCATGCTATCTATGGCTTTTTTCTAGCTTAAGAGAATAAAACGTGATAAGAGAGACTCACTGCCGATCTAGTTTTTCCGAGGGGCACGTTCTGTAAAATATGTTTCTAAGTATGTCTAATGAGGTTAGATGCGAAATTGCAAGGCCATTAGAGACCAGTCCAGCGTACCGAGAAACTGTTTTCAGAAATGAATTACAGTATTATATTCAATGGGGTCACATGATCTTGATGAAGTAAAACATGTTTTTCCTGTTCTGAACACATTGCAAAGAAAAAGAGGCAGCCATGAGTGCTCCCAACCACCATTCCATTAACAACAGGCTGATGAACCTTCAAAAACACTCTCCAAATTGGCACAATCTTAGAACAGGCAGGAGCGATTCTTGTACGCACCTCGCTCCAAAGCACCTACTGGCCCAACTCCTTTTAAGTTTTTTTTTGTTTTTTTAGGTTCACCGTAAAAGGCCTGTTTCCTTCCTGCATCTCCCGATTTCGAAAACCTCGCTTGACAATGACGAGGGGATTCACGTGGTACATTATTTCACGACGTTCCTATAGCTCTGACTACTGCCTGTCTTCGTTATTTCGTCTTCTAACTAAAGTAGACTATTTCCATTGAAAAGCGTTGTTTAAATGTATGTTTCTTGTTAACATTAGGACTTTTAAGCGCTTGTAAAAAGAAAGAACGCTTTTGGCGAGATTAGAAAGGGAGGATTACAACACGCAACAGATCGTGCACTGATCTCGCATTTGGTAAGAATGCATCAAGAATCGATGTGCAACCAACTGCAGTTTACCATAGCCACCATAAGACAATGATCAATATGGTCACCAAGTGAACGGAATTTAAAAAAAAAAGTACAAGACAAAAGTAAACAACGAAGTTATGTGTTGTGTCTTTTCAACCAATTTAATATAACAACCAAATTAAATAATTCAGAATATAATTAAACAAAACCAACAGCTTCGCTGGTCTTCCATCTTCACATTGAAAGGGCTCTGATTCTTTTTTTTTTTTCATAATGCGGAACACAGGCAGCGGACTTCGTCTCATCAACACATCGGGATAGTGAGGTGTAATTTGTCGATCAGGTACCCACCATGGGTAATAGAGGAGCCCCTTTCTCGAAAATATGTGTCTTGGTTCAGAGTGTGTGTGCTAAGAGAGGACTGATTGTCCGCGCTTTCTGTGCAGCCGCCGAAGTAATTATGAAAAACCTTAGCTGTGTAAAGGAATGAACTGTACTAGAAGGGAAACTTCGGGGAGTTGGTGGAAAACGACATGCCCGTGTCGTGTTCTTTGCCTAAGTCCTTGGACCCGCCGTGGTCGCTCAGTGGCTATGGTGTTGGCCTGCTGAGCACGAGGTCGCGGGATCGAATCCCGGCCACGGCGGCCGCATTTCGATGGGGACGAAATGCGAAAACACCCGTGTACTTAGGTTTAGGTGCACGTTAAAGAACCCCCGGTGGTCGAAATTTCCAGAGTCCTCCACTACGGCGTGCCTCATAATCAGAAAGTGGTTTTGGCACGTAAAACCCCATAATTTTTTTTAAGTCCTTGTACGTTTAGCGCTGTTACTTTCCAAAGCTGTGTAAAGGTTTTCGCTGTGTAAAGCTTTTCGATTACATGCGCCAGAAATATACACAAAGGACGCGTTCGTCCCGCACTCGAAAGTTCGAAAGCATTGTGTCAAGGTCGAGATTACCCTTCTACGGGCTAGTCGCGTCCTCGGGAAAAGAAACCTAGAAGTGACAAGTCATTTTTCAACGACGGGTTACCGCTTTTATCGTTATCACAGATGACGACTCGCGCCAACGTACCGGGCTTTGTCGTGGAGCTGTGATGGTTCATCCTTTAGAAACTGCATTTATTTTTGTTCGACGACATGACTTACGTCATCGGGGCAGATTGAAAACTATAAAGGTTATGAGGCACGTAGTGGTACCCAGGTGAAATGAACTATACCTGAGGACTTATACAGTAACTTTCTTTTGGAAGCGATGATAACGTTGCAACACACTACAGAACTTCGTACACAGTGTTTTTCCAAATAACCCAACAGAAGGCTAATAAGTCCTAATATTATTAAACATAACTTTTTAACGGACACGCTCTCAGATGTCTTTAACATATGCAATAAGGGGTTTTGTAATTTCGACCGTGACTTAACGTAGGTGCCTTGACGTACTTCGTGTTATAATCTCAGTCAGCCTACTCACATATAGAGCATTATCAATAATAATAATGATAATAATAATGATAATAATAATAATAATAATAATAATCATAATAATCAGCGTATTTCATGTCTACTGCCGGACGAAGGCCTCTCTCTGCATTACGAATCACATCTACCATAACCACGGCTACATCCCAAGAAGCAACTGCCTACCTCGGTAGGCGTAAGACATGTAGGCGTAAAACAGGCCAAAATTTGAATAGGAATGCGCAGTACCAAATTAATATGTAATCTTCAGTGTTAAGAACCTATGCAGTACACGCAAATCTGTACATTATCGGACGGTAATATTCACTTACTCTGACAGTCCATTTCATCATCAGTGTCACTAAACAAAAAGCATGCTGAGCTTCTATCACTAGATTTGCGTCGTCAAGTCGCCTGACCTTCTACCATTCTACCCTCCAATATTCCATCACCAAGAGCTCGGCGCTTGTCATCACGTGTAAGCCAAAAAGCAGCTCCCCTTCCGAACGTATAGACACCGTCAAAAGCTTATGGAGCGCGCAATCTGGAAAAAAATTTTTTTAATATTTCTGCTCTCTCGGCCCGCAGCGTCGTATCCGGATTTTCAGCATGCACTGGTCTAGAGTAACCAACGGTTCTGCATAATTTTACTGGCTCCGGGCCTAGTTACGTTGCAAAATGAACTTATTCGCAGAACCTCGCCGCGTAAACTTTAGACGGCGACTGGGCCAATGAGCACATTCATTTTCTTTATTCTGCACACAATTTTTTTAATGAATAGCCTTCCAGCCAACTTCATGCAGTGCTTCTGCCTGGCTAATTTTCAGGACAGCTATCGTAAACATGATGTTTTGAGTAAAACAGCTCCTCTCGCATGTATTACATCATTATTAGCACGAATGAGGTATAATGAATATGTAAACGAAGGATAATAAAATTGCCTATGAAATTTTATTCAAATGTCAGCACTACTACAAAACTTCGCCAGTTCGTCTCGTGTACCTGCCTAAGCTTTCTGGGAAACTGAAAGGGCCAAATTCGAGGACGGAATTGACGCGCCGTGTGGCACCATGGCAGACGAGGGAATGTGTGGCTTATTGAGTGCCTATGAAAGGCTCAATTGTCATTGAGATACTCACGCACAACGAACAACACCTTTAGATTTTATTTACAGGCGGCGGAGGAACTGATAAATGATGCTCAGTGGGCGCTGGCGCGATCATAACAATACCACCGTGCCGATATGGGTCGTGAACGGTTCTAATACGAGAGCATTTCTAGCAAACCCTCAATTCCCTTTCTCATGTTCCTTGAATTCCTCAAACACGTTAAATTTAGGGTAGAAGAATATTCTCACAGAATAAAAGAATAACCTGACTCGGCAATAGAGTGAGTCAGGAACGGAAAAGCAGAATGCGTTAGCAGCTGTGGTGATTGTAGCCGAGAACACGGTCTTGTAGCACAACTTTGTGGGCATAACTCAATAAGGATGTGCGGTTGGATTCGTTCTCCCTTTTTACGCGACCGGCTACATTAACACGTCCCTGTGTCATTTCGCATAATTTCCAATACTACCCTGCGTGCATCGTCGTAGAAAGACATGAAGACCTTCAGTATTTCTCAAATTTCGTGAAGCTTTATTGGAATGGTTCAAATTACAAGACACGTGCGCTGCACATTGAGGATAGTAGATTTAAGGTTTGGAGGCACTGGTTTGTACGAAGCGGACAAACTTGTGCAATAATTCCGACAGGCTCCATTTGCACCCTATATCAGGTACACAGAAATCCTGCTTTGATATAATGCAAATCTACTCCGTCAAATAGTTTCTCGACTATATTACTTTGTACGAATACTACGTCTGCGGCTCTATAGGGCGATTTTTCTTTTTACTTCTGTGTGCTATTTGCGCACACTGCGCGCTAATTCTTTTTTTCTGGTGCGTTTCAAGCAGCGCAAAAGTCGCACAAGCACGCCTTTCCCATGACACAGCTGCAGAGGCAAAAATATTTCTAAGTAATATCTTCATGAACCTTCGCCTTAAAAAAAATGATCTTTAAAAACACGTTATCTGAATTTATTGTCAGAAATACGTAATATCTAAAGTGAAAAAGAAGCTTGGAAGCAGGTTCGCATGTTTTAATCAGCCAGCTATTTTTTGTGCGAGAAACAGACAGACAGACAAAGAACTTTATTAATGGTCCTGAGGAACCGGCGTTAGGGTACCTCCCTTCTCAGGGAGTTCCCGTAGCCGTCGCGGGCCGCACCCACGTCGGGGTCGGAAGATCGTGGTCCTCCGCCCTGTCGCAGGCCCTCTGGACAGCCCGTAGTTGCTCTGAGAGGTCGCCACTCTCAAGGGCTGCCTCCCAGTCGGTTAGAGGGCTTGGCGATGAGCTGCGTAACGCAGGGCATTGCCAGAGCATATGGGATAAGGAGCAGTACGCCTCCCCACAGTCTGGACAGTGGGGTTCTACATTAGGCGCGAAGTGACTGAATCGGCCCCTGGAGGGAAATGACCCCGTTTGAAGCATGCGAAACGCCGACGATTGTGGTCTATTAAGTTTAGGGTGTGGTAGCGGAAAGGCCCGCCGAGCAAGTTGATAATGTGCCAAGATTTCATGGAAGGTGAGAAGCGAATCCCTGTACAGTCCTAAGTCGCCGCCCGTGAGTCCACCTGAACCGCCGCGGTGTGTAAGACCTTGCGCACAGTCATGGGCCAACTCATCGGCGTTAACAACCTCAGAGTGTACATTGATTCCCATATGGGCCGGGAACCATTTGATGCTATGAAAACCAGCAGCCTCCTCGCTGCCGAGGATGGCCTCCGCCTCCTTTGAGATCGAGCCGGAGGCGAAAGCTCGGGCTGCAGATCTGGAGTCTGTAAAGATATTGGGACGTAGAGGGTCCTTCAGTGCTATAGCTATAGCAACCTGCTCGGCTACTGTTGCAGAAACCTTCCGCACGGATGCTGAGTTAACGAGAGTGCCATTGGAGTCAACCGAAACTACGGCATAGTGATCAGAGCGCTCGTACTGGGCGGCGTCAACGAAACATGCCAGATTCGGAGTGGCCGCAGCCGCTTTTAACAGGGAACGAGCCCTGGCTACCCGGCGCCCTACATTGTATTGAGGGTGGGCGTTACGTGGCATGGGATCTACCTTGAACGTATCTCGGACCATGGGTGATAGAGTCACGTTGCGCTCCGTGATTTCCTGGTGACCGCATCCAACGGATTCGAGGATGCGTCTCCCCGCTCGCGATGATGAGAGTCGTATTATTTGGGCCACTCGTTGGGCCTCGATCACCTCTGATAGGGTGTTGTGCATGCCTAGTTGCATGAGACGCGCGGTGCTGGTAGTGAGTGGTAAACCCAGCACGCGCTTGATGCTTTTGCGCATGAGGGCGTCGATTTTGGCCTTATTCCGTTTAGACCAGCGCAACGCGGAGGCTACATAGTTAACGTGGCTCATCAGAAACGCGTGGTAGAGTCTGAGTAGATTGCTCTCGCTTAAACCCCCTCTGCGGTTCGAGACCCTGAGGATAAGCCGAAGCATATTCTCCGTCTTGGAAGTAATGCGGGCTATAGTCTGTGAGTTGCCCCCGCGAGATTCCAGCAAGAGTCCGAGGACCCTGATGGTATCCACTCTGTGGATTTGTTGTCCGTCCCTCGTATAGAGGGCTATGGGAACTTGATCTAAGGGTGTGGAGCACCTAACCCCCCGTCGGGTGGGCCTATACAATAGAAGTTCGGACTTGGTTGGTGACAGACTCAGGCCCGTGTCTAGTAGGAAGTGTTCTGTGATGTCGAGCGCCTCTTGGAGCGCACTCTCAACTGCAGCGTCAGACCCTCCCATGCACCACACGGTAATATCATCCGCGTAGAGGGCGTGACCCGTTCCTCTTACTGTGGCCAGTCTGTCCGAGAGGCCCTTCATGGCGATGTTAAACAGCAGGGGAGAGATGACCGCCCCTTGCGGGGCGCCTCTCGCTCCCAATGTAAATTCCTTCGATTTGATTTGCGCTATTTCGACAGTGGCCTTGCGATCCCTTAGGAAGGAGCTAACGTACGCATGGAATCGTGGCCCCAGGCCCAGATCCGAGATGGCGTCTAGCACGAACCGGTGCGAGATGTTATCAAAAGCCTTGGACAAGTCTAGAGCAAGGATGCCCCGAGTGTCTCTAGTGTCGACATCAATGATTTGCCTCTTTATAAGTAACATGACGTCCTGTGTGAAGAGTGCCGGCCGAAAGCCGATCATGTTGTGAGGGAATAACTCATTATTTTCTATATGCCTAGATATACGGTTGTGAATGAGATGTTCGGCCACCTTATACACGCAGGACGTGAGCGAGATGGGCCGCATGTTCTCCGGCGCAAGAGGTTTGCCTTGTTTCGGGATGAGCACCACTGAGGCTGTCTTCCAGGAGTCGGGGACGAGGCCCATTTCCCAAATTTTATTGACCTCCCCGGTGAGCAGCGCAACTGATAGTTCGTCCAAGTTGCGGAGGAGCTTATTGGCGATTCCATCCGGGCCCGGTGCAGAGCGACCGTTGAGCGTTTGGAGCACCTCCCAGATTTCGGATTCCGTGAAGGGGGCGTCGAGCTCCCGCACCGCTCCCCCCCGATAACGAGGATAATCCCCGTCACCGGAGTGGCCCAGCGGAAGACACATTTAGGCCAACTCTTGCAGGAGGACGTGTTCAAATACGCCCGCCACTTTTTGATTATGAACTATGCGATCGATGGCTAGTCTCTGATTGCTTTTGCTTTGCGAATCGTCGAGTAAGCGTTTGAGCAGGTTCCATTTGCCCCCCGTTCTCATCTGCCCATCAACTGAGGAGCACACTTCATTCCATTGTTGTTTCGACAGTTCGATGGAATGAGTTTCCATTGTACGATTGAGCTCCGCAATTTTCTTACGGAGTCGGCGGTGGAGTCTGTGCGTTCTCCAGCGGCGCAGGATGGAGTTTCTGGCTTCTAGGAGGTGCGCAAGGCGCGCGTCCATACGATCTACCTTTAGGTCGGTCTTAACCACCTTGGTCGCAGCTTGTACGTCCTTCTGTAGTTTTGTGAATAGACTATCGAGATTATCGTAGTCGGTCTGGTCCGCCTTTCGTATTTTCCGGAAGGCATCCCAATGCGTCACTTTAAATTCCCTGGTAGGGGCTGTGCTAATCGTTAGGGTAATCTCCACAATGAAGTGGTCGCTGCCCAGGTTCTCTTGCAAATTTTGCCATCCTGCTCCGGGGGCGTTCTTGACGAACGCCAGGTCCGGAGTGGTGTCTCGGACTACCGACGTGCCGGTTCGCGTCCGGTATTGAGCATCCGTAATCAATTCCAGTGAGCAGTCAGTAACTGCCTGGACAAGGAGATTTCCCTTGGTGGATTGACGGGGGTATCCCCAGGCATTGTGGGGGGCATTGAAATCACCCGCTATCACTATGGGGGCCCCCTTGCTCAGGGCCACCGCCTTTGTCATGATCGTGGCGAATGCCTGCCGTTGATCCGACGGCGAGCTGTATATGTTTAAGAGGAATACACTGCTCTTAAGCCAATTGTTAGGGATAATTTCGACCATAATGATTTCCGCCCTAGTTTTGCCAATTGGTAATTTGTGTACTTGAAAGGAGCACTTCCGTGCGACCAAGGTTGCTAAACCCCGCTTTCCTTCCTCCCGTACCGATACAACCCGGTATCCCGGGAAGGTGGGCGCGTCATCGAGAGTTTCTTGTAAAAGAATTACGTGCGGTTTGACCGCCTGTGCCG
The DNA here is from genome assembly GCF_023375885.2 of Dermacentor andersoni. Lineage (NCBI taxonomy): Eukaryota > Metazoa > Arthropoda > Arachnida > Ixodida > Ixodidae > Dermacentor > Dermacentor andersoni. The sequence continues at coordinate 215,440,847 of NC_092814.1, read as the reverse complement.
AAACGAATTGCTGCAGCGGAGCTTTGCGCCGTTGGAAACTGGCACAGTTCCACTGCCACACAACCAACTTATTGGGATTGACCGCCATGGTGATTGCCTTGGATTGGCCATTCCACCGTCTTGTTGATGGGGACGGCGCTTGCGGGTAAAGGTGCCCGACGCGGCTCCCTCGAAAGCTGTCTAGCCGTAGCTAACGCGGCCTGTGCACTTTCCAGGGGCGCCATCCTTTTAAGGAGGGCAGTCACGCTTTCAGCGAGCTGCTGAATTGGCCGCTGCATGCTTTCTAAGTCTTTGGTACTGGACTCGGTCTCCATAGAGTCAGCGTCCTCCTCTGGGGGCGCGGCCCTACGTTTACCCGAGCGCGCCTGTGGCTCCCCTGAGGGGGGCACCTGTTGCTTCTCGACTTGCGAGGGGTACGACTTACGGAAAGACTCAAAGTCGGCCCTCATCTGCTGCATTTCTGCTTTGAGTCGAGCGTTCTCTTGCATGAGTTGAGCTACTCTGGGATCAACTTTAGGCTTCGGCAATGCTATCTGCGTTAACTTTGAAGCCGGCGTCGTCTGGTTCGACTTGACACGATCGGCCCGGGTTGGCGTTTCCTGGATCCGAACCCGGGAGGTAGAGCGCCCTCAGGAGCGAGAGCGCCCTCTGGAGAGGCTGCGTTGTCGACCAGAGGGCGTGACGGAGCGCTCCCTCCTGGGGCCTGCCGCCCCGCTGTAGCCACGTGGCCAGTTCTCCTTGGCCAGCTGTTGCTGCTGGTGCTTGTTCTTGGCGCGCTTACGGCGCCGTCGGCGTCTGCGTACGACGTATGGGACTTGAAAGCGCTGCTTACACGTTTTGTCCGCCGTAAGATGCGGGCCTCCGCAAAGGGCGCACTTCGGCGAACACTGGTGGTCATCGGGTGGTGAGGTTAGTCCGCAGCCCCGGTAATCCTCATTGGTGGGGTTGGGGCAGACGTCCGTGCGATGTCCCAAGCCGTCACACGCGTAGCACACCTCAGTTTGGCGTTTGTAGAGCGTGCAGCGGAAAAGGCTGACGCCGCACATGACATAGTTAGGCACTTTCATGCCGTCGAAGAGGACGACCACTGTGGTGGTGTTCTTAATTCGTTTGACTTCCAGAGCCTTCGGGTTACGATGGTTGACGATCATGCGCTGAAGTTGGACCTCGCTGATGTCTGCGTCGACCCCTCGTATGACCCCTTTGCAGGTGTTGTCTGGGGCCGCTATGTATGCGGCCACTTTGTATAGTCCTTCGCTTATGCGGATTTGCTGGATTCCTGCATAAGCGACAGCGTTCTTCTTCTCCGGGTGGAGACGACGAGAACGTTTTGAGTGAAATTAGGGCAGATTACGTCGCCCTCAGTTTCTGTGGGGGCTACTGCAGCCGCCATGGCCAAGGCTTGAGCCAGCTTGATTTCGCTTATCTTCTTGACGTCCAGCCCGCCCCTTGGGCGGACAATAATTCGTATGTGCTCCCTAGGTAGTCTGGGGAGCCTCGACGAGGCTGCGAGACGTTCCAACACGCCTTGCGGGCCAGCCGTGCGGCAGCCACCCTTCGAGCCCACGTGGGTTTTCTTGCTCGTTGAAACTGGTGTTTCTTGCCGGGCTTTCTTGTTCTTGCCCAACGCTGTCGTCCAGCCTGGGCTGTTGGCTTCTTCGGAGGAGATTTCCTCTTCTACCATCATTTCTACTTCGGGCATAATGCCCCTCTTCGTCGGCTTAGGCCTAAGCCTACCCGCGTCTAGCGTCGCCGCGGCGTGGTCGACACAAAAAGTTCCACAATTTCCGCGCAAAGGCCACTCACCGTAGGAAGTCCTCAGAAGAAACCGTGTCGAATGGCGTGCATTTCCGCGGTAGGTGACACAAAAAGCAGACCGAAAAAAAGCGGGAGCCGATCTTTCCACGTCCGCACTAGTCGGCGCCTTCTTCTTCCTGTGGGAGAAAGTTGGTACAGACAGAAATAAACAAAACACTAACTTACCTGCAATTCGTGATGTGCTATTTGGAGGTGAAGTGTCAGGCTAAGCAGCGACGAAGTCACAGCAAAAAAAAAGCAAGGCGCAGCCTGCTTAGAACCTGCTAACTCGTGCTCGCGGTATCAGTGGTTTTGATCTGTCGTTGTTCAGAGCGCTTAGGTATCGCTTCGACCGGCTGCTCCAGGCAAAAATCAGGGCCGCTATCTTGTGCACGTTAGAAAAGCCGGCGTTCGATTTCGCCTCACACGATTCGACTAGATTGGCCTAGGCCGCGATATCGGCGCAGCCTGGACAATCACGCGAGGCGAAATCGAACGTCGGCTTTTCGAACGTGTACACGATAGCGGCCCAGGTTTATATATCTACCACATTAAGTTACCCGACCCTGTTATGAAAACTGCGTTCTTGCAACGACATTTTTTTTTTTTTTTGCCATTTCAAGAGCTGCTGCTGCAACCAGCTGAAATTTGAGCCGTATAAGTTAATAAATGTCCGGGAATAAGCCAGGCTATGCAATAGCTTCATCGCAAATCGCTTTTTACAGGCCAAAAATGCCTCCAGAATTTCATCGTTTCCAAAGACCACCATACTTCGAAGTTCGTCCGCAATTTAGAACGAGTTTTTGGTCGTAAATAATGGTACATGAGATGTCGGGCTAGGCACGTAGAGCCCATTTCCACGAGAATGTCTTGAAAGATGGCTTTTATGATTAGCTATTCGCGAAAAACGACGCACTCCCATAAACAAACGCTCATACTTGAAGGGGCGGCCGCTAGAGACGCTGTTGGGCGATGTCCCGATGTTCGGCGAATTAACAGAGACACTTAATTGGATGCCAAAAATGTAAACAAAAAGGACCACGCAGTTTTAGAATAATGAGAAGAAAGAAATTAGAATAGAAAATCTGTGCGATAACACAAAGGGCAGTGCCCTCCTATTTGAAGCTCGAGCCGGCTGCCTAAGAGCAAAAACATACCGCAGCAAATATTCGGAAATAGATGAGGCATGTGTGTGCTGCAGCAAAAATCTGGAGACCACTCAGCACGTCCCAATGGAATGCGAAGGCATTCATCCAGCGCGAACCGTGTGTTACGAAAGTGTTTGGGTTTAAGGTGGACAGAAGCGTAAACCGTTCAGCAGTCGAGATAAGCAAGATACGTTTAGAGTATTGGTGGAAAAAAAGCAGGAAAGAGATTGATACGACCGGATCTCTTACAGTCGTAGCTAGTGGTACAGTATAGATTTTGCAGGGAAAAAATGATTAAAGAGATGTATGCAAAAATGCTAGATAAAAAAAACATCTATAGAATACCTGATTAAATCAAGCAGGCTAGGTGATTATATGTCACCACTCTGCTTCAGAGGAAATCCCATTAAATCACCATCGTCATCATCATTATCTCCTAACTCTTGGTCATATTGGGTGGTGGAACCACGAATCATACGTACATAGAGAGGCGTCAGGTGTCTCGAGTTTCACTTTAAGAGCAACCTTCTGCATTTGCGCGACGCTCACGGCACAACTTTAGCCTCACAGATTTCGACGTGTCAGTTATTTGTTCAATTATTCTTCACCTACTCCTCAATCATTCCTACACTTGTTCTTCAGATATTTCTTCAGTTATTTGTTATTTCTTCCTCTTGAAGTCCCAACAGGTAATGTACGAAGCATCGAAACATTATGCTGCCAAATTCCCCGCTTTCAACTTCCGCCTTAAATAATTGTTTTCTTCTGTATGTTAGCATAATACGAACGCAGCATGCTCGTGCATGCAACTATTCTCTGTGTAATACGTGGTAAAGTCAGCTCACAGAAGTTCTATTAGCGCCACTGCGCCTTCGGTGTAGAAGCGAGCCAGCACCCGAGCTTTACGTGCTTCGTCCACTTCGGAGGTCATACCAAAAACGAGGCCGTACCGACAACGATGTATTTGTTAAAGAGGTTTCTGAACATGGGGGCTGATTCGCCACCGCATACGATAAACATAGAAGATTAACTTTGCCGATATTTCCGTGGCCGTAACGTCTTCATTGCTGTTCACAGTTCTCAGAACCACAGTGACGTACGTGTGTCTGACAACGCTTCATTATCTTAGCGGTTAATTAAACCTAAGAGGCTTTCCAAAAGAAGAGACACGTTCAGGCAAGTAAAATCGCCGTAAGCTTTTATGCAGATACGAAACCAGCGCATCATTTGCGCAGGATGCTTAATTAGCGCAGTGATTTCCATCAGACGGTGAAAACATTTAATCACAACATAGCTTTTGTGAATGTTTAGAAAAAACTGCGCTGGGCAAAAAAAAAAATATAGCTAAGAAAAAAAAAAGATAAGCTCCGCAAAACGTGCATGTTAGTACGAGACGGTGGTCCCGAATAATGAATAACGTATAAGAGAAAACAAAAAAGTGAACGTGGCAACGATATTGTCGGAAAACGAGGCAATACGTAAAAAGCGTGTAATACTTTCAGTGTAGCAGAAAAGAACGCGAAATGGCAGGAAATTAGACGCGACTGCGAAGAGCATGGTAATGCACAAATCCTCCGAGGCAGTCGAAATCATTTATCACCCGCTGTTTTATTTTTTTATTGCAGTACGTATGCGTTCATAATCTCATGGATGAAAATGTAATTAATTTGTGGAAAGACACTCCTGTGTGTACATATAGCATAAAATCCAGCCAGTCTAATAATGCCGAAAATCCGAGGGATAACGAAAGGAAATGCACTCAGAGTTTCCTGTGGGAGTTATCTAAACGATGCGTAAGAATTTGCTACTAATGCCCTGCTGTTTCACCGTCGTATGTCGCTGTGTTTTGTATAACAGCGAGAAACACCGCCAAAGAATCATGAAACTAGAAGCGGGGTTGCAACACCGAAATGTTAACTGAGACCAGCATGAGACAACGAAGAAGAGGCGAGAAGTAGCAATGTTCGCTCATGTTATGTGATGATGCGTTTGGATGATGTCGATTGCTTCGTAGAAGATGAGCACTGGTCGTTACGTTCTGTAGCACGTGACGTAATAGAACAGTGTCACGTTTGGTAAACCTCGTACGTAGACGTGGTCGATGACGCTGCCTCCTCTCTATGCGAACCATTATCAACCGCGATCAACCGCACACCGGAGTTGGCTGCGTACGGCGCGGCCATGCGGGCTCTATCTTGAAAGCGATCTGCGATTGGAACAGAACTAGACGAGTGCTGATAGCTTCGTACGCGCTTTGCTCTCGCTGCTTAGCTCGTGTTGAAGCAAGAGGCAGCACGAAGGTCAATTCGCTCGCTGCTGCGGGCCCAATCATGATAGCGATCGTATTATGTGACGGACGGACGGGCTTCCTCTTTTGGGTAGGCATTGAAATGCTTACGCATTTAAAATTTTCTCGACAAGTAGGCGCGCTCCGTCGTTCGTAAGTTTTAATTTCTCGGGATCAGTCCTACTCGCTACCCTATAGTGGGTGGCCCGCTACATGCCAGATTTACAAGATTTTGATATATTCGGGCACAGATGGCTGTACCTTCAAGCTATTCCAAACTGTTTCTATTCCATGTCTACAATCAGTCATTCACGGTTCAACGAAAATTTTTCGGGCCACCCCCACTTAGTTTCTGTCACGCGACGTCACGAGAAAAGCGAGAACTCTCGGTTTGCTATGCCGTATACATACTGATTATGCTTGATTAGACCGAACAAAAGAAAAATTATTATTTCCGATTCTACGCCTTACTCGCCATTAGCCTTCCTATAGTGGCCTAAAGTTTTCGGGCTGCACCCACTTAGCCTATCTGTCACGCAACGTCGCATAACCGCAGAAACTCACCTCGTCAAAGTGACGTGCACGCATTAAGGATCCATTATTATGCGGAACAAAACTTAACTTCTTTCGGAATAGCCGAAGAATGCCCCATTCCGAAAGAAATAGAAGATCGCTCCCGGGGTAGTCTCCGGCTATTCCGAAATTTTTTTTAGAATTTGTTCGGCACATTAAAGCACCTTCAGTACGTACACGCCATTTTTGCGTGTTGAGTTTTCGCAGCTTTGTGACGTCGCGTGATGGACAGCAGGCCTGGGGATCTGCAAGTGATAACCCTGCAACGCGCCCCAAGTGCCCGGCATATGTGTCTACGGCGGACAATGGTCAACTTTTGTGGCTGTGCCCTGGTACTAAGTACATTAGGCACAATATGTTCTGGGAGGCCAAACTAAAGCCGGATGTGGTAGAAGACTTTGAAGCCGTTGGATAACGGACAAGTGCGCTAATACACTGCTGCACTACCAGCACCAAACAGGACTGCGTGCATTGCAGAAGGCAAATGGCATTTGATGCCTTTTGGTAATTTTTTGACAGCTGTGTATTGCGGTAAGCGCCCCGATAAAATAATAAAAGACTCCCTCCGGCGGAAGTGAGGTTGGAACGTACATTGTAAACAACCGCGATCGCAACGCGCATGCGTGCTGGCAGAAACTTCGGTCGCCGCCATGCGCGGGACGAGCTTATGCAATTTATGCACCAAACGGCAGTGAAAACGGTCGCTTTAGAAGCACCTATCTGGAAGAAACACTCCTTGCGCAAAGTGAATTCCCGATTTCGGGTGCGGATTAGGCCCGACCGAGAAGCGCCTTGTCCGTCGTACATGTTCCTCTTTTAGTCCGCGTCTTCGTAGCGCTCTTTTCTTCAAGTATGCAAAACCAACTCGCCCACATCAAGCTACTGCTGCAAGAAGCACAAGAAATAAATCCTATAAAATGAAACGCCGCAATAATACCATGTAACAACATTTCAATCTACAACCTCAATCGGCTACATTAATTTTCCTATTAAGGAAATAAAGCTCCTGGTTTGTCCGGTCTAAAACAAGAACAAGGAATCTATTGGTGTCTTCAAGTCAGAGATCAGCGACCGCTTTCCCCAATGTGGGAACAAATAGATGTTTTCTTTTTCTTTCTCTCTCGTTCTTTACTTTCTCTGGACGCATACCCGCGCCCATCAATAAGGCAGCAAGTATCGCATGTAACGTGTCCATTACGTAAGCAAACTATATAATTACGCAGCCCATCTTTCAAGAACATGCGTCATGAACAAAACAAAAGGAAAAAGAAAGAGGAACACAAACTTCGCATTGAACATGCTGAAATGCAAAGCACATTTGCGTGACAATCGCTTCACGCTTCCTTACAGTCTAGCTGGCGTAGAGGGCCACATTTTTCAACATGTTCAGTGGAAAAATAAGGAAAAGTATAGGCTGAGTAGAATTCATGGTTTCCGACGTTGCTTGGAGCGTTCCATCGCGCCCCTTCCGGGAGCGAGCCCGCAGCAAGAACAGTGGGGACCGTCTTCAACCTCACAACCCCTCAGCTTTCCGCGGAATTCTCGAAAGAACATTTTCCGCATCAGCAGTACCGAAAGTACAAAATAAAAAGAAATTCTCTCTCCCGAAGCTTGCCCTCATGACGAAAAAAGTTCCTTCCTCTCTTGTTCTGGCACGTCTCACATTTTTCGAATGGCCACGGCTAAGCGACACATGAACGCAACGAGCTCTCCTGCACATTGGTACCAACGCCACCGCCGCTCTCATTTCGCGCGAGAATAGCCAGAGAAATACCTCGATCGCGCTGCTCGCTATATTGCGCCGTGCCGCCATTACCTTAGAAATGAAGCAGAAAGTTACAGATACCAATTCACATTCCAAAGCACGCCACGATGACGCTTTGCAGAGGTAGCGCTTTGTCCTTTTTGTTTTTCTTTTTTGCTGTGACAGCGATCTCACTTTCTTTCTATCTTTTCTCTTTTTATAGGTCGAAAACGAACGACTTCGACTTACTTTCCCGCAAGAGAGAGAAAGTGGGGAAGGGGTATACCAGGTGTTTCAGCGAACAGTTTCAAAAATTTTCTGAAATTGCATGTGGCAGATAGCGCAATTCTAATCCATGAGCTGATCTGCTCGGAGAGGTGGATATTACTTGCACAAGGAAATTATATGCATAATCTACTAATTAACAAAACTTTACTAATTAAGTTTTAACTCATTACCTTATGGCACATACTGCAATTTACAAATTCTAGCCGGGGAGTTCGCAAGGCGGATCCACTTGGAACGAATTCTCAGGCTCGAGGCAGCCGCGATGAGCTACGACCGAGACGAACAGCTCTAGGCCGTCCAGCAGGTCTTCGAGGCGCTCGAAAGGCAGGGACCCAGTGAGCCGGCAACTGCGAGCGGAGACCCGCGCCGAGTAACGGTGACTTCGTAGATGACGTATAGGCCCTCGTCGGGGTGCGCGAGCGCCCAACTGCAGGCATAAATAAAGTTCCCTCCAATCCAATCAGGATGATTCCAGTTTCGAGATATTAGTTACAGAACTTTGCGGAGAAATGCATTGGCGTTCCACTTACTTTTGTGTTTCAATGCCTAAAACGACGTTTTGTTAAGAAAGTAAGTGGAACGACAGTGCATTTTTACCGCAAGTGTGACGACGCACATCTCGTAAATGGTGTCATTCACACGATTATTTTCAACTGGATATGTCTTGCAGTCTCACGCGCTGGAATATGTAAATTGCAATATGTGCCATAAGGTAATTAGTCAAAAACTTCATTAGTGATTTTTTCTAATTAGTCGATTATGCATTTAAATTTTTCGCACAAGTAATGTCCGTCTCTTTGAGTAGACCAGCTCATGGACTAGAATCGTGCTCTCTGCCACGGGCAGTACGCAAAAAAAGGTAAAGAATGTGTTCCCTGAAACGCCCTGTATTGTAGTGATGGCGTCGCTCTTGCCAGTCATATAAAAAGCAAAAAAAAATTACAAGCAATGGCTCGCACTAATTTCCAACATTCAGCTATAGACCACTGGACGTCGAGACCTACGCAGCAACGTAAGAGAATGCAGACCAAAAGCAGCCATCTCCACGTGTTTACTCTTCTGTTCGCTAAAGAAACACTGGCTTTACGACATACGATAGCCACTTTTGCGGTAACCAGTGGCAACCCCGCTGGCGAGAGCCGCAGCTGCTAGACTGCGCGCTGTGCTTCTCTCGGACGAACTGAGGCTCAGCGGAGAGAAGTGCCTGCTCGCGCCTGACCCAGGGGCAAACAGAGGGTATGGCCACGAAACAATTTCCATATACGTCGCCCCAAGCCATCGAGTGTCCCCCATCTGCGCTGATATTAGCGCATCCCATTACGTCCTTCTCTTGGCGAAAACAACGTCCGCGTCCAAGCACGGGCCTGCACAGAGACTGCGGCGGGGCGCAGCGAAAATGTCATTCCCATCGTTCTTCGGAACGCACATGCTACCACGCGATATTAGCGCACCTTTTCGAGAGCATGGAAAGGTACTGCGCGCATAGCGACACGTCCGCGAGCTCGACAAAACCGTACTGCTGAACGTCCGCAGTAGTAATCCTAGCGCGGCCCACGGAGATGCAAGAAGGATGCGGGCCGCTATAGCTTGCTGACGAGCCGTGCGACTTGCGCTTCCGGTCACTCCATCCGCCCGACATTAAGCGGAACAACGAGGGAGATCCACTATTTCGAGAACCTTCGCTACATGCCGAGCTGGCGTTCTGTCTCATCTAATTATGTATCAGATCCTGGTAATACTGCAGAGGCAGCACAGCAAAAACCTCAGCCGCTTTGTTTTGGTCACTAGGCTGCGTCAAACAGTGCGATTTCCGTATCATGAGGAGTAGGTACCTGGAAGCGGCTAACGGCAAGAACTTTCTTGCATCTGCTGCCTAAGGCAGTTAACTATTGCGCTTCCCCCACCAGCTTCCCCTCGAATACAAAGCAATTATCCTGAAAAGAGCGTGAACAATCGGAGCTGTAATAACGTAACGTAATGACTCAATGTTGTTCGCTGTTCTCGTGGACGCCTTGAGTGTGTGTGCTGTGGTTGCACTTCGTACACATGCATGCAGACTACATATATTAGGAAATATCTTACAAAGAGCTCCCTTGTGCATCATACATAGTTCGCCCCACGTAGGGAAAGTTAGCCGACGCTTTCCTATCAGCGAATTCGAAGTCTGTTGTTGTTGTTGTTGTTGTTGTTGTTGTTGTTGTTGTTGTTGTTGTTGTTGTTGTTGTTGTTGTTGTTGTTGTTGTTGTTGTTGTTGTTGTTGTTGTTGTTGTTGTTTCGTCACCCTTCAATAATAAATGCTACAGTTACCGGTCGAGGCATGATGCGCCAAACGTCTAATAAGGTATCCATAGTTTACAGCCGCCTTGTGTATGGCACTTGTGACACCCTTCAATAACTTCCCATGCGCACGCATATCATTTCGCTGTCGGTATTTCTGAACGCAGTCTTCTCCACAATAAGAGAGTATGTGGAGAGAAGCCAGCTTCTGTGGTTCCCGATAGGTCGCGTGCAATGAGATTGCATGATCAGGTGTTAATCGTGCAACTTGTGCCCCGCATTGTCGTTGGTGGAGATAAAGCAAAAAAAGAAATTTCCATGCAACTGAAATTGGCGTCCGACCAATCGCGTTCGAAGCCTGATTTCCAACTCGCTTTGCCCCACGGTGAGCCAATTTCTTCCTGTTCTCGCGACATTGCTCAAATTCACCTCCAATGCAAAATTTATCCTAACCAACCCTGTTCCCATGGGAGCTTCAATGGTAACTTGGACACCAGCCTTCATCCCGCCTGCACTATAGAACATAACATAATTACATACAATAAGGTAACTGCAGTTTCAAAATAGGGGCCATCAAACTTAGCAGACGCTAAACAGGGGTGCTATAACGTAAAGCTATTCGAATCTTTTTTATTGCAATTTTTTTCGTTAATCCCCTATCAAACTTAGCAGACGCTAAACAGGGGTGCTATAACGTAAAGCTATTCGAATCTTTTTTATTGCAATTTTTTTCGTTAATCCCCTATCAACTAGGAAAAAATGTTAGGGCACGCCCACTTCGCCTACCTTTTACAGTACGTCATTGGCGGAAAGTTTTCATTTCTCCGGGGGGGGGGGGGGGGGGGAAGTATCCGACCCCCCCATATATATATATATATATATATATATATATATATATATATATATCGCACTTGAAGAAACTTTGTGACCTTGCAGAATCGTTCATTGAAGTGAGGGCCTTATATGAGAATTTACAAGGCCTCATAGTAGGAGGTCTCGTAAATTTCACAGCCTGAGTCCTCTCCCACCACCACGAATTTGGGGTCTCGCGGTGGTGTAATTTTCCTTCGTGTAATTGTCGTATACTTCGCTATCACTAATATAGCTTCGCCTTTCCGGTGAAACTGCAGCCTCTCTATCTCGCTCTTATTGTTCCTTTTTTTCCTGTGAGTCCGAGTATAAGCCCTGCTGTGCATGACTCCGGTTAATTCTGATTTCGAGTGGATCCGGCTTGGCCTCATTTCGGTTATTGAGTGGATTATTCAGTGTGCTTCAACTATCATGGAACAATACTAAAAAAGAAGAGCAGTTGCGTTACTCGAAGGAAACATAGTCCATATTGTTTCTAGTGCAGTGAAGCAGCCGCCAGTAATTCTTTTGGGTAGTGAGATTTTATTCAGTAATTGCAATTAATTATCTAACTCGAGAAGTACTGTCCTAATTATCAAAGTGTCAATGAGGCATCTGTAGGCACCCCCAAATGACATCTAACTGCGGTGATTTCCGCGACGTAATAATTGCATACATTTTTTTTCTGAGTGGCAAATAAACTTCACGAACTATGAAAAATGTCTCGTAAATGTGCTAACAACCCTCATCATAAAGCAGCGCCCTCAAATGAGCTGATCCAAAGCAACTACATTGCCTGTGGCGAAACCGAAGAGACAACGCATCACCTTGATATTGGTACGGAAGGAGCACCAACAGCAGATTTAGCGGGTCCGTAGCTATTTCTTCCTCTCATTTCTACGTCACACTTATTATCCGACTGATCACATTGATAACAAAAGCCCCTTCATGGCGCTGCTGAAGCACTACTCTGACCACGCACGAAACTCGGAAGCATTGTAATAGGCATACCATGTTTCAATATCCCGGTTTTGCTCGCACCGCATCAAAAGACAGCACACACAGCTACATATCACGCCAAATTAAAGTGACGGTTTTATTTTTTATGAAAGTGTATGCGAGCTGCAAAAACTGCTTCGTGGCAAAAAATAAAAGCAATATAAACAGAATGGGAAGCGACCCACGTGTAGAGAAAAGGCAAAACCGATGCTTTCAAGAAAGTACCACTTCTAAATGACCCAAATTGGCCTGCAAACGGCTGCAAAAAAAAAATAGAAAAACACATCCGATTTCAGTGTGTACTTATTATCTATGAATTCATAAGCGCCGTTCAACAGCAGCGGCTGCCTAGAGGACGTGTTCGAGTAAATTTTGCAACTACGCAGTACAAAGTCCGCATTATAACATCGTCAGTGGCGTTCTTAATGACCGGCACTGGAATTCTACGGCAGACATGCATTATCCTTGCCTTGAGCTCATATCACGTCGTCGTCTAGATCATGTAAACACGACCTTTCACATAACCTCGTAGAAAAAAAATCTAGGGCAGAAAGGTCAGGTGACCTAGCCAGCCAATTTACAGGCCCATGTCTTGCAATCTATTGCGCATGAAAAGTCCCATCCAGTGACTTTCGTGTGCGGCTTCTGCTGTGTGCTGGTGCCCTATATATATCTTGCTGACACCACAGAAGTGGAAGACGGGACAGCGGGACTTCGCTGAGAAACTCATCCACCACACCTTCAAGGATTTCGTCCACGTAACGCTGTCCGGTCAATGTGTGTGATCGAAGAAGATGGGACCGATTATTGGACCGGCGTAAATTCCGAACCACATATTGAACCACCACTGGTACTGGTGCCGAATGCGCTTCACCCAATGTGGATTGGAATCACACCAATAGTGTACATTATGCAAATTTACCAAGCCGTTTCTTCAAAAATCGGCTGCATCTGTGCAAATGATGTTCCACCAATAGTCTGGTGACTCATAGGCTTTTGTGAGAACCCAATTCGAGAAATCTAGACGATTCAGCAGGTCCCTATCTTCCAAGCATTGGTGCAGGTTAAAGTGGTACGGGTGAAAGGCCGAGTCATTTAGAATCCTCCAAACTGATCACTCGAAAATTGGTACCTGGGCGGCGACGTCCCGCATGCTAGCATGAGGGTTTAAGGTCATAAATGATAGAACATCCGTGCGTAGGCTCATCCGTGCGGAACACCCGCCGAGGTTGCTCAGTGGCTATGGTGTTGGGCTGCTGAGCACGAGGTCGCGGGATCGAATCCCGGCCACGGCGGCCGCATTTCGATGGGGGCGAAATGCGAAAACACCCGTGTACTTAGATTTAGGTGCACATTAAAGATCCCCAGGTGGTCGAAATTTCCGGAGTCCTCCAGAAAGTGGTTTTGCCACGTAAAGCCCCATAATTTAATAATCCGTGCGGAACATCCGTGCGCGCGTGCGCAGGCACGTATACTTTGTCGACTTCGGGTGACCGCTTTTTACCGTCTAATAAATATTTTTTTTTATTGAAATCAATATTAAGAGAGGTTGGCGCCTTTATGGTGGCACCGGCTACTCCTTGTCACTTGGCAAAGGAACCAAATTTGCGTAAAAAGGGAGAATAGCGACACGAAATATGGCACTCAGTAGAAGACTGGATGAATAAAAAATATACAGTCCAACAGTACACGAGTCGCAAAGTTCTGTGCATTAGTTCAGTCCACGCACGCATATATAAAGTCAGATATTTCGAACAGCCAAAACACACAACACATGTAATGCACTGCAAGTACAGAACAGAATTATACATATTGGGTAAAAGTTGCGATCACCACCTAAACCAATTATGAACCACGAACAACGTTTGTGTTACTCATTTAGCGTATTCGGGTCATCTGATGCCTAATATTTTCCCAAAATATTGGTGTCCTCTAAAAACATTTTCAGAGCAAGAAACGCTCTTTTTTGAAGGCCCGCAGTTGGCCATGGGCCAAGTATCTTTTTTAGAGTGAATGGTCTTCTGTCTAATATAAACAAATTAGCTAGCAGTACCGTTCTTTGTGTATCGTATTTCGTGCACTCGAGAAGAAGATGATGCACATCTTCGTCTGGATGGCCACAAGAACACTGCGGACTAGAGACACGTTTTATCCTGTACAAGAAGTGTTTCGTAAATGCAGTACCAAGACGCAGGCGGTGTACCAATGTTTAAAATTTTCTGTTGTCTCTTAGATTTTCCGGCATTGATAAGTTTATACATGGGTCTATAAAGTATTACTCCGAGTTTTTAGTTTGCTGATCAAACCAGGTAGTTTTGCTGAGGCTACAAGAAAGATTTCTCAGGAGCAGACGGACTTCACTACGCAATAGAGGAAGATTGGTTGTCTCCACGTTATTGTGTGCCCGATTCGCAGCTGCGTCCGTTGCAGTATTGCCAGGAATATTGCAGTGCCCAGGCATCCACTGTAATGTAATTACGTGGTTCATTGCGCTTGCTTTTGTAAGTTCTTTGAGTGTCTCATACAATAGCAAAGTGTTCAAAGAATTTTTCTTATTGATCTGTAGTAATGTGAGAGCGGCTTGCGAATCGCTAAAGATAACCCGTTTTTGCGAATGTTTTTGTGATGTTATGAAACGCAAAGCACACAGGATTGCAAACAGTTCTACCACGATGGAAGATGTCTGTCGGGATAATTTGAGTGTTTGCTTTAGCGCTAAATGTGGACTGACGAATGCTGAAGTCGAGGAATTTTTATGACACGAACCATTTGTATAAACGTGGATGTACTGGGGATATAAGGAGTAAATTTGGAAGAGTGCAAGTTGTTGTGCGGCTACTATGAACATGTCTCTCTTAGATATAATCCCGTCAACCGATATTTCTATTTTAGGACATGTTAACATCCAGGGAGGGTAACAAACATCCCCTTTGCATAATTCAAATCTTGGTAATAATGCTTTATGTTCTCGAACAACATCGTGAATTTTGCTTTTGTTTCTTTCGGTAAGCGCGAGGTTTAATGGATGCTTCTCGTGTTGGGTTAAGATGAGATAAATATGTCGGCATGTTTCAACCGTTCGTATGACTGGAAATGGTGGGTGACGAGCTTCTACAATTACTAAAGAACTCGAGGTAGCCTGCGGAACCCCAAGACACACTGGCAGCCCTCTTGCCAGTAAACGTTGAAGACGTTCCTCAGAAGTTTGCGATAAACCATGGAGAATAGGTGCCGAGTAAGCAATTCTTTGTTTTATGAGTACGTTATGAACCTGTAGTAGTGAAGAGACTGATCCCCCCCACGTTGTGCCAGCGAGTTGTGCCAGCGTTTATTACTGCATTGGTCTGCTTTTCAATTGCGCGGATGTGTGAAACCCATGTTAACTGGCGGTCAAGAATAACTCCAAGAAATTTATGCTCTTTCAGAAACATCAAAGTTTGCCCATTAAGCGTAAGTTGGAAATTATTCAGCTGTCCTCTAGTGAAAGGAAGTACGGCTGTCTTTGCGTATGAAAGACTCATGCCTCTTTCTTTTAAAAATGTGTCTATACTATCGAGACCCTCTTGCAGCGTTCTTTGAATGTCTTGTATATGAAATCCAGAGGCCAACATGCAGATGCCATCTGCGTACAGCGAATACTGTAGACCAGACGGGAGTTTTAGTGGCAAGGCTGCCATGACACAGTTGAATAAAAACGGACTGAGAAAACTGCCCTGCGGAACGCCCTGCGTGATGCTCTGATAATTACTCTCTCCTTCGATTGTTTCCATAAATATTTTTCTGTCTTTCAAGAAATTTGATACCCATCGCAGTGCTCGACCGTGTAGACCAAGCTCTAACATGCCAGCAAGGATGTGTATGTGACTTAAAGTGTCGAATGCTCTTTGAATGTCTAAAAATACTGCTACTGTCACATTTACGCAACTACGTTCATGTTCGACGCATGTGGGAATGTCTAATACTGAACCCATTGTACACCTATTTTGTCGAAAGCCGGTCATGTAATTGGAAAACACAGAAGGTCTTGTGAGCAGAGCCTAACATATATACAGCTTGAGTAACGAAACCCCCGCAAGAACGTTGGAGAGCTGTCATTTAACGCGATCAGATTACTTTTTTCTGCGGCAGACTCAATGATGCTTCCACGGGAATCGTTATATTCACTGCCCCAGATGACGTTATGTGCGTTGAAGTCCCCACAAACCAGCACATGTGAGTTTGCGATACCAAACACATTCAGCAAGCTGTCTACTGATATTTTGCTAGCACATTGTAGACAAAGACTGATCACTGTGTCGCTTGTGTTCCTAAAAGATATCTTGCATGCTACGAACTCCGGTATATTTAAATCGCTCGACTGTATTAAACAGGACGGCAGGTCCTTTGCTCACGCATAACATCGCTCTGCTACTTCCAGCAATGCGCGATGATTTATATATAACATAGTTTGAAAGACAAAAATCATCTCTTACGCCTGCCTCCTGTATACACAAAACAGGAAAGTTATGTTGAGCTAGTAGTTTGCGAAAATCAGCTAACTTATTTCGAAGGCTATTAGCATTCCACTGAAATACGAAAACATTGTTGTAACAAGTATTCATTGTAAGCCTGCAGTGGAGCTGTTGGTGGTTGTGGAAGCACCAACGATTCCATAGAAAGCAGTGCTTTTACCTCTGGTAGGTTGTTTGCTTGTGGAATGGCACTTAGAATTCCACGCATAGCTCTAAATAGCATGGGCAGGATCATCTGTGCTACGGGTAAAGACGCGTAATCACCAAACGACGCTGAAGCTCCATGCGTGCTCGAAGCAGGTCGCGGAAAAGTTGACTGAGATGGTCGCTGGGATGACTGGTTTGGTTCAGGCGAATGCTGAGGTAGTCGTTCAGATGTTAGATGAGGTTGCTGTGTCAATGGCTGAGGGCGTTGCTGAGAAGGTCGGCGAATTTCACTCGAAGCCTGGGCAAGATGAGTAGCATTCTCTGAAGTTGGATCATGCCGCTCGCTGTCAGAACGTTGTCGACCTGAGTGCTTTAGACCTGCAGAATAGCTCGTATGGACCCCTTGCTCTTTTTCTTTGTTAGGAGTTGGAGGCGCGCATCTTACAGCATCAAGATTGGGTGGGGGTGCATTACGAGGAGGCAGCCTTCCGTATTTTAACTCATATCTGCGTAACCTTGAGGCAGCTCTACTCTGAGGGTACCCGGAGTAGGAAGCTGTATGGTTTCCGCCACAGTTGGCACGCTTTGGCTGACACACAGACTTGCACTCTGAATGGTTGTGGTCTTCTGAGCATATCTTGCAGCGACGCTGACTGCGGCAGCTCTTCGATAGGTGTCCAAATCTCTGGCAGTTGTAGCATCTTAGAGCAGGGCCATGATATTCTTCTACGGGGTGACTCGTGAAACCTAAATGCACTCGTTGCGGCATTGGTTTGTCTTCTCTGAAATGGAGGATGACGGTTCTCAGAGGGCGTGATTCTACCGCTCCGTCTTCTTGGTGATTGTAGCGTGCCTGACGACGGGCAGATGTCACTCCAAAATCCTTCAGGAAGTCAACCAGTGTTCTTCCGTATACTCAACTGGCACATGGCGTATCTTGCCAACATTCTTGGTATAAGACGCCGGGATGAATGGCTTGACTTCCAAACCAGCCACTTCGCTCATCGACAGTAGATGTCTTGCAGATGAGACTGAAGTAACGTTGACAGAGAAACTTCCATCTCTATTTACGCGGAAAGACTCTACTTTTTCTTTTGCCACGGAGACAATTTCCGACGCAGCTCGGTTTGGATTCACTTGCCAGAAGTTGCGTCCTTCCTGTGAGGGACGAAAAACAACTGGAATTCCCTCAGGCCGCTTCTTTTTAAATGTTACCAAGGAGAACGGCGTTTCATCGCAGTCTATGTCTTCATCTTCACTTAGATCATAGGTAGATGTTTTGCCGTCGTCAACCCGTGGTTTCTTGGCTTCACTTTCGCTTGTCTCATCCATATTCACTGAAGGTGCGCTGGAAGGTAGGGCAGCGTTGAAAACTAGCGTCGCCGGCTTGATGACATTGGGCACTTGTTGTGGCACTCCCGAGCGCGGCGCCGATTCTGCGGCCCTCATGCGCCTAGGAACGCGCTGTCGGACATATGGCTCGTTCCGGTGTTCTTCGCTGCCTACCGCCGTGGTAGACGTAGATGCGCTGCGGAACGCAGCCAAACCACGCGATATTGTGCGTGATCTTTAGCACACAGGAATCCCACGGGATGTCTGTTTTCCCTGGACAACAGTGAAGTCTGAACACAGCACTGATTCTTCGAAGAGAACAGAAAATAATATCTCACCGAAGAAGCAGCGGCCGCTCGGAGGGACTTCTTCTCTTCCTAATAAATATTATCGCCCAGCGCGTGACGCGCCCGCATGTATCGGAAGTTTCTCGAATGTTATGAATGGTTCTATCTGCTGTCTGTTGTCACCGAAGCTTGTGTATTCTGAATGCATGTGCGACGCGAATTGTGTAGAACTTTCTGGAAGACACGCGGGCACCAGCGACAACTCTGGAACCTTCGATAACTCATGTATAAAAGCCACCGCGCTTGACCGGCAGATCAGATTTCGACGATCGCCGACCATGCTCGCCCCTATTGCTGTGCGTTGAGTGTAACTTGCTTTTGTGGACACAAGTTCGCCCAATAAATAGTTAGTTTCGTCAACCACAGTTCTACCGCTGTATTATTCACCGCCACTATGACTTGGCAATATTCCATTCCGAACTGGGATAAAAATTCGTGACTAGACACTGAATTCAGTGGACAATGAGATTTGGCACTCTGGCAAGATTCTATTGTACTGGAAGTTATCAGCTGCCATCGCAGTGCTAAATCTGAACGTGTGAAAAACATTTTAAAGACTGACTTATCGTCGAATTTCTCACTCATATTCATGGTGGAAAATGGCAATAACGCATGGTAAACCAGCGCCCTCCTGACTTGCTTCGCAGGAATTACTTCTTTCTATAAATTACGTGCGCTTTCTGCCGAGATCGCTCTTCCCCTTCCACTTAAGCAACTGCATCACGTAAGCCGCTGTTCGACGGCTTTTTCAGGAAAGACCTGTTAGGCCTGAATTGAAGCTTTTGCAAATTCTATCAATTGAAGCTTTTGCAAATTCTATCAGCCGGGTGGCGAGCAAAATGGAAAGCGCAACACGTTCACAACGACCTTCTGAATGGACTATTTATAACTGATTAGGCGCAGCCACTCGAAGACCGGTGAATCCGCTTCGGAGGAGTTCTTGGGCAAATGCTCTGCGGCTCGCTGGAAGCTCATAGGCTCACCGAACATATGGAGGATCCTCCGTACGCTTCGCTTGATCGAATTAAATCGAAACCCCGGAGATGCTTTGTTTATTGTTCCAAATTTGTCAGCAAGAGAACTAGCGGATAGAATTACAGACTACAATTGTGACGCCTCCAGACACAGCTTCAAGTAGCGTTCTGAGAGAAAGCAAAAAAATGACGGCAGCCACAACGCAGATTTCGATATTCAAGAGTGCGACACGGACTTCAGCTGTCGAAGCGATACAGTGTACCAGCTGAAGAAAGAATAAAATATCTATTAGTCAGGGATCTTGATGTGTCCTTTCACCAACGACTGTTGGATGAATATAATGAAATTTTGCCCTCTGGCCAGATTTCGCTGTACTGGAAGACATCAGTTGTCATACGTGTGCTAAACTTGAACGTGTGGAAAATGTTTTAAAGTTTTATCGTCCAATTTCTCACTCATATTCATGCTGAAAAAGGGCAATAACCCATGGTAAACCAGCGCCTTCCTGACTTCCATTGCAGGAATGACTTCTTTCTAAAAATGATGTGCGCTTTCTGCCAAAGTCGCTGCAGTATGCTCTGTTGGGGACCGCCTATAGTCGATGGAGTCTGCTGGACACAGTCATCTGTATACGTACGTCCTCTTCCTGGACGTCCAGCATGCCTTTGAATTTCTTTCGCACATAGCCATTATCGAATCCCTCAGACAACGCAAGCACAGAGCTTCTTGGAACGAGTCAGAACTCCGCAATCTGAGTGCGCGTAGCAACGCATGACTGCACAGGAACAAGCCGAGCCCATATCAAGAGATTGGCGGACGAAATGTTCAAGCTTAAAATTTATTTCGCAAGTACAGTGCCGCAGCATTTCTTGGAACTGTCTTTACCATTCACAGGCTCCACGACAGTGTCTTTCTACTGTATCTTTATTTGGGTTTTCTCGTAAATATAGTGTGGAAAGATCTGTCTCGCCCTTTATGACTTAGAATCCTGATGACGGGTCGTGCATTTGGTTTCGTAACAGAATTTTACATGTCTCAAAGCTCCTTCATGAACAACATGATCGTCGTGAAATTATGGAATTATAAACAAAAATAACGGAATTCTGTGCCCAGTTTGTTTCGCAAGATGAAGTGGAGAAAAAACGCGGTTGCAGCCAAAGATCGATGAAGAGTGATTACAGCAGCATCCCTCACCCTAACCCTCACCTTATGTTAGTCGAGTGGAACATAGTGTGAAGAGGACAAACGAGGGCAGAAATGAGGGCAAAGACGTAGTGCGGTCCCCGTTTTTCTGGGGTCGCATCGAAACGTTTCTATGAAGGCAGCAAAAGGTACCGCCGCAACGCTATTTAGTTTCACGTTCACAAATAAAACGAGTAGATGATAACTTTATTTCTTCTTTTACGAAAAATAGCATGGAGTGCATGTGCTTTGCACGTAATCTGTCATCTCGTGATCATTTGCGCTGATAGTGTGTTGAATGAAAAAGAAGCTCCAGATTTCAGCGACTCTGATTGCGAACAGCGGTCAGGTGGCCCCGATTTTCGATGCCCTTCTAGACTTCTACTTGATCTTCAGAACACTCCCGTCCTTACATCCGGAAAAAATTGAAAAACTGAGAGAGAACTCTATTGCAACCTGAATACATCTGTAGGAAACTCGGACTACGCCGACGCTTAGATAAACGGAGGTTTTCTTCGAGCAGCTGTATTATCTGCACTCACAGAACGTAGCCACTGCATCGCGTTCGTCGAAAGCAAATGCAGTTTTCAAGTGCTTCTAAATCAGGTGTTGCTGCAGACGCCTGTTTCCGGTGTCACCTGAGCTGCAGCAGCAGCAAAGCCGCACTGTCCCCAGCGCCATTCATATGGCAAGTACATGCATGCGAGACGCGCTGAGTTAGCGAGTCCTCCGCGAAGTATCGCGAATACATGCTCCAGACTGGTCTTCTTGTATATGTAGCATACACCTGGACACAACTACAGATCGGACCCGCCGTGGTTGCTTAGTGGCTATGGTGTTGAGCTGCTAAGCATGAGGTCGCGGGATCGAATCCCGCCACTTCGCATTTCGATGGAGGCTAAATGCGAAAACACCCGAGTACTTTGATTTAGGTGCACGTGAAACATACCCAGGTGGTGCGAATTTCCGGAGTCCCCCAGTACGCCGTGCCTCATAACCAGATTGTGATTTTGGCACGTAAGAACCCCATAACTTTTTTTAATTTACTCCACACTGCAGCCTTATATGCTAAGGAGTTCGGTGATTGGGAGTGTTCAAAAGCACATGACATCGGTCGGCACATAGCGTACTCGAACATCGTCACGAAACGTCAGAGCATATCGCCGTTGCGCCATATACAGAGTGATCATATTTAAGTTTTATGGAATTTTTAAAAATTGTCTGTGGCAGATAGGATCACTCTTGTCCTTTAACTCGGTATATTCGAAGAGGCGGACATTACTAGCACGAGAAATTGAAACACATATTCAACTTATTAACAAAAATTCACGAATTAACTTCCTACTTAATTACATTATGGCACAAATTGCAATTTACGAATTATAGCCGGTGAGCTTGCAAGACGCATCCACTTGAAATGAATTTGCAGGATGACACCAGTTTCGAGATATTATTTCCCAGAGTGTGGAACGAAATACATGGACGTTCCAGTTAATTTTGTGCTTCAATGAATAAAACAGCTTTTTGTTAAAGAAGTAAGTGGAACAAGAGTGCATTTTTACGGCAAGTTTGAAGGCACATCTCTCCAAACTGGCGTCATTCTGGAAATTCATTTCAAGTGGATACGCCTTGCAAACTCACCGGCTACAATTCTTAAATTGTAAAATGTGCCGTAAAGTAATTAATACAAAATATAATTAGTGGGGTTTTGTTAATCAAATATGTGTTTCGATTTCTCGCGCAAGTGATACACACCTCTCTGAACAATCCGGCTCAAGGACTAGAATAATGTTATCTGCAACAGGCTATTCTTAAAAACTTCACAGGAATTAAGAATGATGACCCTGTATGTGAGCAGCGCGCCGTCGAAAGCGAAGCGTCCGCCGTTTCTAGATGCACGTGAAGAGCTGCGAGGTAAGGTGTTCGTGAAAGAACGCGTGGCCACGCAATCGAGGACAAACGTTCTCCGCCCTGAGTGAAGCAGCTGAGGACAGACGCGGCGGAGCGTTCGTGGCTGCCCGCAACATGCACAGCCGAGCTGGATGACGAGTGGCATTCCAGCGCGGCCAATGCACCGTGGCAGCAAGGCGCCTGATTATGCATAAATGAAAGGCGTTCCGTACAATGCGACGGTGCCTACTTGACTTCTCAGCATGTAACGTTTATGTTAAGCATATGTTTACAGACGCCGGGCCAGCTAGGCCTCGCAGACAGTCCTGGCGTGGCGTTCGGCCATCGATAGTCTGGGTTGCTAGCTACGGTTCCATATGTGATTATTTGACTGGGCATGACATTAGAAGTACATGTGTTGTCTATATGCATTGATGGTCCACCAAACTGTGCTCCGGACTCACGACGTTATTAGTTTCGCTCATTTTGAACATTTTTCGATGAGGAAAATGTTCGTTTGCACTAAGTGGACGCTACGTGCCGGTTACAAAGCTCGGCTTGAAACCCTTGTAATCGCTGGCTTCAATCCAGATATGTACCTGCTGTGGTACCTATTTTACGTCAAGCCGTGCCTGAACTAAAGCGCGGCTAACGCGCAAGAATTATTTCCAAGTTTTTCGTGCTATTTGCAGCACACCATCTTTCTCTCCCCTTCCTTCTCTCTTCGCCCCTTTGTCTCCTTCCCACTGTGCAGGGTAGCAAACACGATGCGCGCCTGGTTAATTTCACGGCCTTTTCTCGCTTCTTTCTCTCCCTTTTACTCTCTGAGAGGCGTGGTCGCACTGCTCTCAAGTCCTTATATAGTAGTGTGATCATGGCGTTCATGCTTCTGAGCGGGTTAAGCGGGGGAGTACTCTCAGTTGATAGCTTTCGAGTGTACTTTTCCACAAACGGGCCCACGTTTGTAATAATACACTAGTTTACACACTGCGTTGTAAAGTGTGCTAGCATTAGCCACAATGGTCTTGTGTGAGCAGTGCGGGACGCTTGCAGAAACAAGGGGACAGGAAGTGAGGGCTGTTCTCCTCTTTTGCGTGCGCATTCTTGTACATTTGTTTTTCTCAATCTTTTGTGGGCAGCAAGAGGTGATAACGTACATATTTTCGGTATTCAAAAGTGCACTTTCGTGCAAAACGCCCGACTGAAGATATATATTCAGCGCAGCGTAGTGTTTGTGTAGGAACAACGCCGAAGTTTCAAGAAATAAAAGCATCGCTTTGCGAGAAAAATTTGTACGCTTCACCGAAACACCACTATGGACGAGCATAAGGCTAATCCCATTCGGAGAAAAGTAAAGACAAGTAGATTATCACAGAATAATATGTAAACATGAGAACGTGGGTGCAGAAGGGTATGGGTTGATTTCCCCAAAATGAAGCCAAAGTCCTAATCTGATGCTGCCGGTTTCCATACACCGCCGTTTGTACAAAAGTTTTTGGTTATAGCAAAACAACTTGAATGTCCTGCTTTGTCGATAGGAGATGCTGCTACAAGACATGAACAATACGAACTACGAATCCCGTGTACCACGCTCCTCATCAAGCTTCACAACCATGATAAATGCACATAGCGCTGTTTCAGCACTGTCATCATGCTCATATCAGCAAAAGGACACTGAGAAACATATTTTATGTAGCCGTGTAATTCATCATTGTTGGGGGGCCCCCATAACAAAGTTACTATCGCGTTTCGTTTTCGTGCCTGACCGGCGTGTTGCTTATCTTTATTTCACCGTATCCTGTTCGCCACGGGTATACTGTGCTCGTGTCGAATGTTTGCGAATGTGCGTGTCTGTGTATAAATACTCCACCTCGGAATAGCCACACCATTCATTCCTGCGCCGATCGTCGAAGTGGCTATTCACCAAACTGCCACATCAGTTAAAAAAAAATAAATTATGGGGTTTTACGTGCCAAAACCACTTTTTGATTATGAGGCACGCCCTAGTGGAGGACTACAGAAATTTCTACCACCTGGGGTTCTTTAACGTGCACCCAAATCTAAGTACACGGGTGTTTTCGCATTTCGCCCCCATCGACATGCGGCCGCTGTGGCCGGGATTCGATCCCGCGACCTCGTGCTCAGCAGCCCAACACCATAGCCACTGAGCAACCGCGGCGGGTGCCACTAATTTGGTTACCGGGCACAAATTCACCCTAATAAAGAGGCTACAGAAATTTTGAGAATTGTCTACTAATGCGCAAGCATTCCTTAGCTCGGCTGCTACTTCGTTTTTGCTTACTCACCTAGTTAGCTTATTCATGTCTGCGCATCGTTACCAATCTTCTACTATTGCACTATTATAACGATTACATGTGTTAACTTGACCCCTTATGCATTTATTTTGCAGATATATCGTATCGACTCTGCCGAAACGCCTTCCCAACCGTTTCCTTTCTTTATTTTTTTTTTTTGCCACGCCACATATTTTTTTTCTTTTATCTTCTCTTTTTGTTGCAACCTTGACACCGCGTCGTCAACGTCATCATTTTTCCTTTATTTTTCTTTAGGGGACCCCCACCCCCCTCAATCATCTACTAATGCACTATCATCACTTCTACTATTCTATGATTTTTTGTACTTTGAAATCCTAAAGCAGGCTTCTTTGCAAGCACACAAATAATGCAAAGAAGTGTGCTTTCAAGGGGGAATGACGAAAACTGTTCTCTCTTTTATTTTTAATTTTAATTTTCCATTTATTTTTTATCTATTCTAAAGCTACCAATCATCTACACATACACTATCATAACGATTAAATGTCTTAACTTCGCCAATTATGCATTTACTTTGCAGGTAAAGGGTGTGACACTTTTCGCCTTGTGGACCAATTTTGCAGTGGTGCTCGCCAACGAATGCTTGCGCATTAAAACGCTTGTTTTAAGGACCCTCGACAATTGTCACCGTACAAGTAAACCGTCGCTCTATGCGTGGAAATATGCATGGTGATTTGCCTTTCCGATTTCGTTCAGGTTGTGCCTGGAAGCTCTGCTCGCGAGTTAAGCAGTAAAAAGCTCACGGAAATGTATCGCTCGTCTTTTGCCTCAGTACATCGGAAAGTCGTCGCCATGTAACATAAATTTTCACCGTCGCCGCTGGTAGCTGAAACCCGCAAAATTAAAGCACTATGTGTCCGATGAGTATGTACAAGTCTACAGCTCACAGGACTGTTTTCAAAGTACGCAGAAATTTTGGAAATGCCTTCAAAATATCAGGTATCGCCCTATCTGTCCTGCATGACATGAGTGTTACGTGATAAATTAACTTTTAGTAACCTGGCAATAATTTCTTTATATATGCTTTATATAAATTTAAAAAGAATTTGGCACCTCTGTCGACACCGGCTACCTCTCTTCGCAAGGCTAACAACACGAAAAACACTCAAAAAAACTGAAGACAGTCAAATATGACCAGCATTTGCGAAGTCCCGCACATCACTAAGGAAGGCAAAGTAGAGAGTAGAAGAATGACACTAAACGAGACACACACACAGTTCCGTAAACAAGTGAAATTGCACAAAAGAGTCTGAAGACACGTGCGGAAGTTGACAGCTTTGCAGACAAGACGGCTGACGCATAGCTAAACAAAGCTTCATAATATAACTACGTATAACAAATTTGAATGTGAGCAACACATGTGCGACCTGTGATATATAAACAGTTGTAATAGTGGGCTCAGGACTGAACATGTAGTATAAGCCTAAGATTTTTGTGGTCTCGATTGTTAACCATCGGCCAAGTATTATTTTTTTAGTTTTATTTTCGGGGATAATGATCGATGGTCCAAGAACGTTAATTCAGTCTATAGCCTTCGCCTCGCTGTATCGTATCGCGGGCACTCGATAAGAATGTCTTGTACATCTTCATCAGCGTGGCAACAATGGCACTGCGGAAAGACCTATAGTAACGCGTTGAATTCTGCCTAAACAGCGAAGCGTATATTCATTGCCAAGTCGTAGACGGTTCAATAGAGTCCCTTATTATCTCTTTCACAGTTATTTGGCTTCATGTAAGCGTCACGAGGATCTCGAAATGTCCCCGCCGAGTTGCCCGACAAGACGCACTAATCGTGGTCGCTCTAACATGGCGGTCCATATTCGCAAAACTTGAACGTCCGAGCATTTCTTCATCGGTTGGCGTTCGGCCGTCCGCCACCCATGGCAGTGAACGGTGTAATAGCGGGATGATCAATGCAGCAATTACCAGACCTTGACAGCATTTGTATACAAGAAAATCTCTGTAAATATGGGCCGTGATGTTACACACACGGATGAGAAAGGTCGTTTTCTTCGAAAATTGTCAAATAATTTATTTCTCTATCCCTTCTGGAATTTACTCTGAAATTTTCTGCGTGGCTCGGAAGTCATGGACAAGTGGGAGTGCAGACCGTGCCCCTGAAAGTAGCACTGAGGCAGAGCGAAAGCACTGTCAGGCCACGTTGAGTCTCTCCGCGCGCAAAGGAGTCATTGCTTTCCAGGATCGATACTCTTCTCCTTCGAAGTGCTCATCGATCGCTTAGGCCTGGACATGATCTATGTATACATCTTGCTTCTCACGTCGAATAAAAAAAAAAGGCTACAATCGCCATGAGGCATTTCAGCCGCATCTCAGGAGTATCTGCTCGAATGCCCGATATACGAAAGATTGCGAGTGACACCCTGTCGTCATTCGAACCTTACAAATATACGTCCATTGTCCGTGGTTATCGGTGCATGCGCGCCGTGCGCAGTCAAATGAAAGCCCGTTATCACAGCATTGACCCACTTTCTTGTGGCCACTGGCCTGATACCGTCCTTCGGAACTCTGTTCATGCAACATATTTTTGTTTCACTCCTTCCAAGCTCATGCTAATACTTACGCGCTACATTTTTTTTTTCTGTGTTGCCTGTTGTCCATGGGTATTGACAGTGATTTTCGTCTTTTTATTTCCCGTGAATTTATATTGGCTTTCGGTCACTTTATCATATGCGTTGTCTGCGCGATCGAACTTGTATATGTCTCAAACGCTTCGAGCAAATGGGTAACGGGTGAACTGTGGTGCGTTCAGTGTGTTGTATACAGCCTACGTAATGGTACTCATATTTATAGCCCGAGGTGCCTTGCTGTGCGTGATTTCGCTGCAATTCTATTCTAGCCTAGAACATATTTATTGTGACTAATCTCCTTTACCGATGTAATATCATGTTTTCTCAACTATTTCATTCGTGCTTATCCCTTTTCTAAAAAAAAAAAATTATGAGGTTTTACGTGCCAAAACCACTTTCTGATTATGAGGCACGCCGTAGTGGAGGACTCGGGAAATTTCAACCACCTGGGGTTCTTTAACGTGCACCTAAATCTAAGTACACGTGTGTTTTCGCATTTCGCCCCCATCGAAATGCGGCCGCCGTGGCCGGCATTCGATCCCGCGACCTCGTGCTCAGCAGCTCAACACCATAGCAACTGAGCAACCACGGCGGGTTATCCCTTCTCTCTATTTGGCGCTCTGAGGAGTAATCTCTTTTTTTATTATTATTAATGAGCAATTGTGTCTATCTTGGTATGTTAAGTTGCATTCTTTTCGCGGTTTCCTTTTTTCTTTTTTCATTTCTCTTCTCTCACCACATAAGTTTTTTATTGATGGTGATAGAATGATTCATCGTTTAACAAAAGACAACAATGATGCTAGCAGCCTACACACATACTGAAAGTTTCCTTGCGTGTTCAGCACGCTATGTGACTTCCTCAATAAAAACTTGGGGATACAACAGACTCGTCCTCTTCTTGATTATACTTTGTTTTCATAAGCGCGACATTTCCGTTTCTTTATGTCATTTGCCATAAGCTTAGAAAACATACAGTGTTGTCGCATTATAACGGGATGGGAACACCGAACCTGACCGGGGCCTTGTTATCTCCCCTGTTTTGCCGGAGGTGATCGTCGCAATGTTATTGCATCTTGTTTCCCGTCGATGTTTATGGCTGCACTATCGGGTTAACCGCTCTTCGAGGCGCTCGTAAAAAAGTGCAGTGACGTACGCGTTTCTACAGAGGGCGCGACGACTGCCAGGCGTACGGCCGCGCTATAGATTCCGTTCGATTCGTCCTAGTCGTCAGCAGCCGCCCGCAGACGCACGCCTGCTTTAGGCACGTTAGTTGCGCATCTTGCGTGCACACGTTCAATCCCTGCAATTTTTATTGCGATAGCAATTATATGGATACTTCAGGCGCATTTCTGCCGTCGGCGTCACCGTCGCCACGAGGTTCCCTATTAAGCCTAAGGGCGATAAAGTCGTTGCCGCGCGCCGTATGCTGTATGTGCGAGTGAAAGCGCGCCAGGGTGAGCCGGCGATCGTGGTTCAATCTCGCGTACAGAATGGAGGAAAGCGGGGAGGAAGCGCGCCATGTCCCGTCGCGCGCAAGGCTCACGGGGGAGGGTGGCGCGTTCTATATACTCTGGGCTGCTGTACCTTGAGAGCCATCTGCGCCGGGGACTAAGTGCGCCGGGCGCTGTGTTTTCGCGGCTGAGTTCGCGTTGATACGAGACGCAGAACGAAGGTCAATTCACTCGCCGCTGCTGCTGCACTCACTCCAGGGTTCTGACAGCGCGTTTCCGCGTAAATCGAGTGAGATGTGTTCATGTTTGCTTGTGCGCGCGTGACGCCGTGCTTGTTAATTTAGTTAGCATGCCCACGTTTACAAGTTTATACGGCCGATAAAACTACTGCTCTTTCTTCCTATATCTGTCTGCTAATTTGTCATCGCAATCAATGCTTCGCCTTTCGGGCGAAAGTGCGAAATTTCTTTTTTTTTTTGCTGATAACAGTCTTGACCCCGTGTTCTAGAACGTCCCTCCACTCAACAACACTCCTCCTCGACTCAAAAAAGTTAATACCACCGCCGCCCCTCGACAGAGGTTGTCAAATGCACTTCACTCACACACCGCGTCAATCCTTGAGAAGTATAGCGTCTTCTTCAGTCGAAGGGAAGCGCTGTGCTCAACTCGGTCGAGTGAAGGAAAAACTTCCATGTACAGAATAGCTTGAGAATACGGACCTTGGTCTCGACTTTCTTGATTTGGCATTGAGAAACATCAAATACCCAGTGAATTACTGAAACATGACAGTTCTTTTTTCCCCAAACTTTTGCGTGAGGGGAAGATTGGAAGACAGAGAGTGAGGAGCGGGGAATGGGGGGGGGTGTAATGCACTTTTTATCTGATTGTATCCTACCTCGGCTTTATTCTGCAAATAATTGTCAAGGAAGACGTTATAAATAAATTCAAGGAGTAGCGTGAAATGAGAATATCATATTAAATAAACGCTTATACAGACTTTTCAGTAGTCTACTACTTAGTATCTAGTTGACTGGTGCTTTCCCGTCTCCTGCTGATTTTCGGTTTTTCCGGCGTTTATCTGCGGGACATCGGTCCCCCGCCGGCAGTGGTGGAAGTGGACACTGGTCAGCCTGTTCTAGACCTGGCCTCGCGTT
Source organism: Dermacentor andersoni (assembly GCF_023375885.2). Lineage (NCBI taxonomy): Eukaryota > Metazoa > Arthropoda > Arachnida > Ixodida > Ixodidae > Dermacentor > Dermacentor andersoni. The sequence goes on along the minus strand of NC_092814.1, from coordinate 215,410,975 downwards.
CCGCAGTGCCATCGCGGAAGCGTAACAGTGAACTGAACAATAGCGCCAGTGAAAGCACGGAACTCTACTCGGCCAGCGCGGAAGACTACGAAGACGGCTTCGAATCCCTGCCAAACCGCAAGGCGAAGTGAAGGAGCCTCAGGACACCTTCGCCTTCAAGTACGTCCACAGTACAGAATACGAGCCGTCCTCGAGCGCCGTCGTACTCTTCCTAGCGGTGGTTCCCTCGGACAATCTGCGCCACCTGAATAGGCAAGCTGTCCCAACTTTCCTTGAATGATTAGTACCAAATGAGATAACCGATATTGGGGGCGAGCTCCACCACTGTAAAAGCTGGCGCCACCGTCGGCGTGACGTGGCATGAGGGATCACGTGGACACAGCGGCCGCGTCGAATGCTTTGGAAGCGCCGAAGCGAGCTGAAAACGAAAGTTTAAAGTCCCACCTACACTGCGGTTCTGATTAAGTGATGAGGCTTTACCACCTTGTGTGTCTGCTTGACAACATCTCAAACTACTATAATAGGTAGTGGCTGCCTTTGGAGGCGTGCAGCATGGTAGGCTACTGCTCGGTGCCGCAGTGCCGGACGTACGCAACGGAGCCCGGTGTCAGCCTTATTCACACGTAGCCACAGCGCAAGGAGCTGCGCGAAGCTTGGCTGGCGAAACTTAGAGCTGGCAGACAGCCATCGGCTACAACTCGGGTATGCAGCAAGCACAGACGCGAGGAAGATTTCTGCTACGGCGCCGGGAGTGCACGACGTTCGGTGAGTAGCAGAAAACGCGCACTGAGACGCTCGCCCGCGCCCGCTGCCCGGCTAATGTCATGACGGTTTGGTCTATGAACTTGTTGATGCTAGATAATGGCAAGTTCACTGTAAAGGAAAGGGAGCGGTAAGACGCACATTTAAAAAAGGCATGGAATATGGTCATGTTTGTGTTATAAATTATTGCACTGGATTACGAAAAAAAAAATCAGAAGGAAATCGCACGCTGAGTACGAACGAGTAGGCGTCGAAGTCTCTATAGCGAAATTATTTTTGAACAGTTCTGATAGCGTCCACACAACAATGGTTGCTAGTGTGCTCTCAAATGCTCATATGCTGCGGCCTAAAGCTCACGGCACGGTGCGAAAACGCGCTCACAGCGAAAGCGAAACATTGTGCGCGGACATGCATGCAGACGCACAGTCGGTCGCTGCGAACCCGTGCGATCGCTGCATTGAGGCTTTATTCAGTTATGCCCCATTTGGTTATACAGACAGCCCACTATAAGAACATATTTCACATAGCTTACTCTCAGCGTTTACCTACCTTTCACGCAAGAAGCCGGTTCGGGAGACTCCATCGCGGCGACCGCGCGCAGTGGCGTTCACTGTACGTATTCGGTAAACAGATAGCGTCTGTAAACGCTTATTATTATTATATCGACAGTCAAAAACTTATCTCGTTTTCAGAGTACCTACATAAATGTCCAGGAGGGCTGCCGCGTGGTGTTTTTATTGAGCGCCGTAAGCGAAACCTATGAGGAGCGCGCCGCGTGATCCCTCATACTACGCAAGGGAGGCGCTTCCGGCAGATGGCGACTCCGTAAGTCCTCACCCCCAATAGAATTAACACTGGTAAGAACATATTCGCCGTGGATATCATGCATTCAACCGCTTTTGACATTTTGCGTACAGTAACCGATTTGAACGGGATCAGAGTGCGTTCCTACATTCCTGTCGACAAGGATATAGCAACAGGCGTCATTTACGACGTAGACGCTGCAATACCAAACGAAGACTTGCCTATCCTAGTCAAAGCAGCCACTCCTGATGCTAGCATCATGCATGTATCTCGGATTGGCAATTCACGGTCTGTGAAGATCTTCAAGGGCAACACCATACCATCAAGGTGGGCCATTTTCGCCACCCCGCAAAACCGTTCATTCTGAAACCTCTCCAGTGCCACAAGTGCATTCAAATGGGTCACGTCAGAGGCGTTTGTAATAACACAGCAGTATGTGTGCGCTGCGCTAAGTCCCACACCCCGGAATCCTGCCAAGTAACTGTATTTAAGTGCCGAAACTGCAAAGGACCGCATGAAGCCAAGTCGAGAAATTCCCCCGAATCAAGAAGGAGCGGAGTATAGTTAAGGAGATGGTAAATTTTGATAAAGTGGGTAAGTTTGACTGACCAGTTTATGAGGCCTCGTGTTAAATATTTTGCACCCTGGCTGACAGAAGTGCCCTAGCGCATGGCTTCAACTTTATTTCGACCGCTTAGGATTTTTCGCTGTGCCCCGAAACATCAGTGCACCTGCGTTTTCTGCCTTCAACCACCATCGTAATGGGTCTGCAGCAGCTGGGAATCGTATGCCTGCGATTCCCAGCTGCTGAGTGGCTTAATGTCGTAACCCCTGGCTTTCGCTTGACTAGCTGTGCCAACGCGGTTGCTGCAGCTACTGCCTGCACAGGACCCACCGGTGTACGATCCGATGTGCTTGCAATGACAAAGGGAGAGGAAGGGCCGCAAATACTATGATACAGCTGCTGTGATATAAGGTACTGTTACATGGTCCCCAATGCTGCCATTCGCTGCTACGCGTCCGTTCAAGGTACTCAAGGTACTGAACAGGGCAGGCGAGTGACCCACTAGGTGTTTCTTTTGCGGTTTCGACTAGGGTTACGATATGCGTTATACAGTAACACTAGTTTCGACCATGAAATATGTGCAATGTAGCTTAATACCGAGGAAAAAAATATCAATTAATGAAAGTAAAATACGTAGTGGTTGCTATGTGAGTGTGCGGAGCGGAACATACCCTGCCTATGGTCACCACAGATGTCTCGCTAAATACAAGTGCCGGCCAAACTATCACGAGGCACAAGGGCAGCCGTCAGCACTCGGCGTTCCAACGTGGCCTCCCTCCTAACTACAAAACAAACCCAACGCTGCTTTAGCTTTGATGACCCGATGAGAACCGGCACACTCGGCGCGCATGACATGGAGCTAAGGCCAGTAATAAAGCGCCAGCTAGTAAAAAAAAGAACTAACAAAATAAACGAGGGGCACTAACACCTACTTCCCCTTGCTTCTTTATTTCGGCTTTAGTTATCACTTGGCACGTGTTCATGAGAAGAAGAAGAACAACAAACCTTTATTTGCTGAAAGGACTTTGTTGCCCCTAATACGGGCAACGCCCTGTGGTCGGGCCCCTATTCCAAGGCATCACCGGCCCTCGCCATCCTTTCTGCTCTCCGGACGAGCCTGAGCTGATCTCCGAGGGCGGAGCTGGATAGCAATGTCTCCCACCTCACTCTCGTGTTATTCTCTTCTTGCTCTTCGGTGCGAGCCGTGCATTCCCATGTGATGTGGTAGAGTGTCGGTGTGCTCCTACACCACAGGCACATGCCCTTGTATGCTGTTGGGCAGTATATGTGCAATTTATCTAGGTTTGTATATGTGTGCGTTTCGAGCCTGCGTAATGTCCCTGAGTCCACGGCTGAAAGGTTCCTATGCGGTGCTCGGTAGAGCCTTTTCAATTCCCTGTAGTATTGCAAGATTGCTTTATAACTTGGATCGATGGGTGTCGGGTCCTCCACGATGTTGCCATGGGCAGCTCGGCAATTAGCGAAACCTCGAGCCGCCTCATCTGCATGGAGGTTCCCAGTAACACCCTCGTGTCCCGGGGCCCATGTTATTGTTTGGGTATCCCTGACGTTGAGTTCTCTGCTGATTATGGTAAGTATCCGGTGTGCTCTCGCGCCGCTTTGTTCCCTCTGATAGTTCCTACATGCGACCTGAGAATCTGTGATTATTGTCGGTGGAGCATTGCGCTCTATGCCTTCTCTTATAGCTAAGGCGATGGCTATCTCTTCGGCTTCTATAATGGTTGCTCGGTACACCGAAGGACAGGCCGTGATTTTACCTTTACGGTTTACGACAGCTGCCACCATATTCTTTGCATTGGCCCAATATGGTGAAGCATCCGTGAATCTTGCAGTGTCCAAGTACTTTGTCGTTTTGTCTATGTATTCTGCTCTAGCTTTTCTCCTTCCTGCGTGTAGTGTCGGATCCATGTTTTGTGGTATTGGTGACACCCCATACAAATCTCTAATCTGGCAGGGTAGACCCTTGGCGTTTTGGTATATTTGTGTCCAAGGTAGACTCTTTGTCTCTCTTGGAAAGAAGCGGGTGGCGCCGTAAACTTGCCTAGTGGATTTCAGTACTGCAGTCTTTACCGCCAACCTTACGGAGCGGTTACAGAGGCCATACGCCACCTGACATGAGAAAGGACACGAAGACATTTTTCACTGGCCCCCAAGTCAGTGTGGTATTATCTGCAAAGAAGGTGGCGACCACGTTGCTCGTTTAGCCTACGTAGAAGACCAACGCCTATCAATGCCGCTGTCTAGAACAGGTGCTTCAAGGATGCCGCACACAGTCGCATGCCAATGCACCACACTGGAGTGGAATGAATCACATTCATTGCATGCATTCCCGATTATACACACTGGATCCAACCTTAAACTGTTGCCTTCCGCCAAGACTTCCCCCGAAGAGACACGACCCTTTTGCGTAGGCTAGGGTTGCACTGTTAAAGTGTTTTTGTGAAAGAAACAGAAAAAGTATGGCAACCGTGTTTTTCGGTGATTTCACCAAACTATTCTGCTTATTGGTTTTGGGTAATTTTACAGATAAGTGTTGTTAGATCATACGTTACATTAATGGAGTAACTTTTACTTTACTAATTAATGCAGTAACTTTCACTCTCCTCATTACAGCAGCGTTCATGTAGTTCGAAAGAGTCAAATGCTGGAATCTAGTTGTAACAGATCATAACTGCACAGATAATCACGCTACAACAAATGAAGTGCGACCACTGACGAGACACCCGGCTCCAAAACACACGGCACTTCGCGACACATGCAAGTATCCACTCTACGAGCTTATGCAGTCATGATCTGAGCAGCATGGCTCGCCCTCATTGCAGCTGTATTTTATTCAGAAACTAAGACCAATTGGCTCGTGCACACGACATCTGCCCATTCTTGTGTGGCTAGTGTAGCTACACACAAATGTTATAGTTGAGGATGGTTAAGAGACGAACAAATCTCACTTCGCTCACAGTGTTAATGGTATTTTTTTCACTTTACCGTATGAGGGCTAATTCAACGAAAAATTCTGTCTTTGACCGTAAACAGACAAAATGCCTTTTTTAAATAAAATAATATATGTTTCTTCCACTGAAAGGAATTTTCTGTAGTAAGATTATAAATTTCCCTTTGTTTCTATGTTTTCTTCTCATTTATGTTTTACAGTATGGGTGTCACGTTTATGAATGTCCACGCATTCCGCATAGAGATGGCCGACACCGCAGTCTGTGGCCATTGCGGCGGCGAGGAAACAATCCGTCATGTTCTGTGCCAGCGCCCACAGTACAGTGGGCAGAGACAATCACTTTCCGTCGTGCTCAACCAGTTGGACGAATGGCCTCTGTCGGAAGAAAGAATTCTAGAACATCGACGGGACTTAACATCGCATCAGAAGGCCGTGCAAGCTCTACTGCGCTTCTTGAGGTTCACCAGTCTGTTTGAACGCCTCTAATGGGAACGCCCTTCCTATTACCCCTTTCATTATTATTATTATTAATATTATTATTATTATTATTATTATTATTATTATTATTATTATTATTATTATTATTATTATTATTATTATTATTATTATTATTACAGTCGGCAGTCGGCGGCGATTCAACAACCGGACATTAACACACATATTTTACAGGCTCGCACGTGCTATCATCCGAGAAGATTCTACTCGTAGGTGCTTCCACAACCACCAACAGCTCCACTGCAGGCTTACAATGAATAATCGTTATAACAATGTTTTCATATTTCAGTAGAATGCTAATAGCCTTCGAAATAAGTCAGCTGATTTTCGCAAACTACTAGCTCAACATAACTTCCCTGTTTTATGCATGCAGGAAGCAGGCGTGTGAGATGACTTTCGTCTTTCGAACTATGTTATATATAAATCATCGCGCATTGCTGGAAGTAGTAGAGCGATGTTATGCGTGAGAAAAGACCTGCCGTCCTATTTAATACATTCGAGCGATTTAAACATACCGGAGTTCGTAGCATGCAAGATATATTTTAGAAATACAAGCGTCACAGTGATCAGTCTTTATCTACAATGTTCTAGCAAAATATCAGTAGACAGCTTGGTGAATGTGTTTGGTATCGCAAACTCATGTGCTGGTTTGTGGGGACTTCAACGCACATAACGTCATCTGGGGCAGTGAATATAATGATTCCCGTGGAAGCATTATAGAGTCTGCCGCAGAAAAAAGTAATCTGATTGTGTTAAATGACAGCTCTCCAACGTTCTTGCGGGGGTTTCGTTAGTCAAGCTGTATAGATGTTACGCTCTGCTCCCAAGACCTTCTTGATGGCGTTGAATGGTCAACGGACATAGAAACGCACGGTAGTGATCATTTTCCGATCCTGGTAAAACATCGCCTCATACGGAGTGAAGGGACCCGCCACTACTCAAAATATACTAATTGGCAAAGTTTTCGGCACCATTTAAGTAATTCATTGGGCGAAAATCCGAACTTTCAAAGTTTTGCAAATATATTGTGCGAGTCCTACAAGAACTGCACAAAGCAAGTCATTGTTCCAAATGAATACGCTGCAGTCTCCGGAAGTCTCCGCTGCAGTCTCCAAGTACTCCGGAAACATCTGTTGCTGACGAATTTTGTCAACTTATATCCAGACCAGGAATTCCGTTTACTTGCCTACAATTTGCAAGTTCGACAACACAAGCAGAACAGAGGGTTCGTGCGTGCTTTAAGTCACAACATCCACAACTTGATTGTGAGTTTAGATTAAATGAATTGAAAAGTGCCCTTTCGTCATGCCGTACAAAGACAACCGCAGGCCCAGATGGTGTTACGTATGTGATGTTAAAGAACCTAGGTCCAGTAGGAAGAATGACTCTTTTGGAGATATTTAATGATATCTGGATAAGAGAGACTCTACCGGATTCATGGAAATTAGCTCGGGTAATTCCAGTGCTAAAACCAGGAAAGACTCCACTTTGTCTTGACTCCTACCGACCCGTCAGTCTCACAAGCTGTTTTTCCAAACTAATGGAGAAGATGATAGACAGTCGACTGCAATGATGGTGTCAACACACACATGTGTTTTCCGACCACATGACCGGTTTTCGACAAAATCGTTGTACAATGGATGCAGTATTAGATATTGCCACATACGTCGAACATGAACGAAGCTGCGGAAATGTGACAGTAGCAGTATTCTTAGACATTCAAAGAGCATTCGACACTGCAAGTCACATACACGTCCTTGCTGGTATGTTAGAGCTTGGCCTACATGGTCGAACGCTGCGATGGGTGTCAAACTTCTTGAAAGATAGAAAAATATTTATGGAAACAATAGAAGGAGAGAGTAATTATCACAGCATCACGCAGGGCGTTCCGCAGGGCAGTGTTCTGAGTCCGTTTTTATTCAATTGTGTCATGGCAGCCTTGCCACAAAAACTCCCCTCTGGTCTACGGTATTCTCTGTACGCAGATCACATCTGCATATGGGCCTCTGGTTCTAATATACAAGACATTCAAACAACGCTGCAAGAGGGCCTTGATAGTATCGACACCTTTTTAAAAGAAAGAGGCATGAGTCTTTCATACGCAAAGACAGCCGTACTTCCTTTCACTAGACGACAGTTGTTAATTTCCAACTTAGGCTTAACGGGCAAACTTTGATGTTTGTGAAAGAGCATAAATTTCTTGGAGTTATTCTTGACCGCCAACTTACATGGGCTTCACACATCCGCGCAATTGAAAAACAGACCAATGCAGTAATAAACGTACTTCGGCGACTCGCAGGCACAACGTGGGGGGGATCAGTCTCTTCGCTACTACAAGTTCATAACGCACTCATAAAACAAAAAATTGCTTACTCGGCACCTATTCTCCATGGTTTATCGCAAATTCTGAGGAACGTCTTCAACGTTTACTAGCAAGGGGGCTGCGAGTGTGTCTTGGGGTTCCGCAGGCTACCTCGAGTTCTTTAGTAATTGCTGAAGCTCGTCACCCCCCATTTCCAGTCATACGAACGGTTGAAACATGCCGACATATTTATCGCATCTTAACCCAACACGAGAAGCATCCATTAAACCTCGTGCTCACCGAAAGAAACAAAAGCAAAATTCACGATGTTGTTCGAGAACATAAAGCATTATTACCAAGATTTGAATTATGCAAAGTGGATGTTAGTTACCCTCCCTGGATGTTAACATACCCTAAAATAGAGTTATCGGTTGACGGGATTATATCTAAGAGAGACATGTTCATAGTAGCCGCACAGCAACTGGCACTCTACCAAATTTACTCATTATATCCCCAGTACATCCACGTTTATACAGATGGTTCGTGTCATAAAATTCCTCGACTTCAGCATTCGTCATTCCACATTTAGCGCTAGAGCAAACATTTAAATTATCCCGGGAGACATCTTCCACCATGGCAGAACTATTTGCAATCCTGTGTGCTTTGCGTTTCATAACTTTAGAAAATCATTCGCAAAAATGGGTTATCTTTAGCGATTCGCAAGCCGCTCTCACATTACTACAGAGCAATAAGAAAAATTCTTTGAACACTTCGATATTGTATGAGACGCTCAAAGAACTTACAAAAGCAAGCGCAATGAACCCCGTAATTGCATTTCAGTGGATTCCTGGGCACTGCAATATTCCTGGTAATACTGCAGCGGACGCAGCTGCGAATCGAGCGCACAATAACGCAGAGACAACTAATCTTCCCCTATTGCGCAGTGAAGTCCGTCTGATCCTGAGACAGATTTCTTGTCGTCTCATTAAAACTACCTGGTTTGACCAGCAAACTAAAAACTCGGAGGTATACTCAATAGACCCATGTATAAACTTAACAATGCCGGAAACTCTAAGAGACAACAGAAAATTTGAAACTTTGGTACACCGGCTGCGTCTTGGTACTGCATTTACGAGACACTTCTTGTACAGAATAAAACATGTCTCTAGTCCGCAGTGTTCTTGTGGCCATCCAGACGAAGATGTGCATCATCTTCTTCTCGAGTGCTCGAAATACGATACACAAAGAACGGTACTGCAAGCTAATTTACTTATATTAGACAGAAGACCACTCACTCTAAAAAAGATACTTGGCCCATGGCCAACTGCGGGCCTTCAAAAAAGAGCGTTTCTTGCTCTGAAAAAGTTTTTAGAGGACATCAATATCCTGAGAAAATATTAGGCATCAGATGACCCGAATACGCTAAATGAGTAACACAAACGTTGTTCGTGGTTCATAATTGGTTTAGGTGGTGATCGCAACTTTTACCCAATATGTATAATTCTGTTCTGTACTTGCAGTGCATTACATGTGTTGTGTGTTTTGGCTGTTCGAAATATCTGACTTTATATATGCGTGCGTGGACTGAACTAATGCACAGAACTTTGCGACTCGTGTACTGTTGGACTGTATATTTTTTATTCATCCAGTCTTCTACTGAGCGCCATATTTCGTGTCGCTATTCTCCCTTTTTGCGCAAATTTGTTTCATCAGCCAAGTGACAAGGAGTAGCCGGTGCCACCACATAAAGGCGCCAACCTCTCCTAACATTCACTTCAATAAAAAAAAAGATTCTACTGCTGGATTGGGCCTTCATCCGGTTTTCAAGCCATCACCATTTCAGAAACTTCATCGCAGAAGGCTTTTGGGAAATCACACCAGCCTCTGGAAACCCTTGCAGAAACGCCTACTTAAACAGCCTGAAGCACAGGACGCTCTGCAGTCGGCGGCGATTCAACAACCGGACATTAACACACATATTTTACAGGTACTGTACTTACCTTGTGAATCTAACTAAGGGTGTTGGCCGCCGACTGCAGAGTGTATCTTGTTGAGTGGTATTATGGACAATTGTATTGCTTGTAACAAACTGTTACCCGATGATGGTCGTTTCATTACTTGTTCGGAGTGTGGGAACCCTTATCATTTGGGTCAACATTGCTCAGGTCTAGCTCAAAATACTTTCGCAGCGAAGAGTCAAAGTAAACGTGAATCATGGGTGTGCAAAACGTGTCGCGCGGTAAAGCAACGAGGGGGGGCGGGCTCACAGTCTACGAGTACGACTCCACCAGAAGAAGACACTTCAGAAGCCACGGTAATGTCAGAGCTGGCAGGTATTAGGCAAACTTTGACCTCTTTGCTGACTTTACATGGAAAAGTAGATTCTCTGCTCCTCCTGAAAGCAGAATTCACAAACTTGAGCATAACAATGAAAGACCTAGAAGAAACAGTCTCCTTTTTGTCTAAACAATAAGACATGGTGTTAGCCCAGCTTTCCGCCAGTAAAGAACATGAAGCTGCGCGTGAAGCACAAATTACTGACATGAAAACGCAACTGGAAACACAGGCGGAACATCTGCAGCAGCTGCAACAGGATCTAAATGAAAGCGAACAGTATGGCAGAAAAGTGAATATGAAAATTGAAGGGCTACCTGTCAAACACGAGGAAAACCTAAAAGAAGTCTTATCGAACATAGCCAGTAAACTGGAGCTATCAGATTTATGTAGCTCTGATATCGAGGCGGTGCATCGCTTACCAAACAAACATAAGACGAACCCAACAGTACTAGTACGTTTTTCTTCCGTGACCGCAAGGGATGCGTGGTTTGATGCGCAGGGGAAGCTAAGACGCTTGCATCAAATTGCACAGCTGCCGAGGCTTTTCATCGATGATAATCTGACAAGAATGAACCGAAATCTGTTCTGGCGAGCTAGAACTGCAGCAAAAGAAAAGAACTAGAAATTTGCATGGGTCAAGGGCGGAAATATTTTCGTGAAGAAGAATGAAGATGCACCCCTGATCCGAATTAAGAATCTAGCCGATATTCTTAAAAGTTCTTAAGCAACATGGCAACGAATTTTTCCTCTGTCTCAAATTTCAATGAGTTCAAAGATATGTTTGCTACCAGCCGTGAACACGGTTTCACAGTAATTAGTATTAATATCAGAAGTCTACGAAAATATTGGGAGGAACTTAGAGAGGTAGCGGAATCAGTCGCAGATGTAGTAGATGCATTATAATAGTGGAAACAAATGTACCAGAGGACTGCACTAACATTTACAAATTAAAGGGTTACAAAGCCCATTTTATGTCACGACAGAAACGACGAGGAGGGGGTTCAGCGTTGTTTGTTAAGATAAGATGTGACACTGTGGTTACGGACATTTCTTTAAACCACGCCGAAAGTTTGACAGTAAAAATTACGCTTACAAACACAGAATTATTGTTGATAGCTATTTGTCGTCCGCCTAATAACAGTGTCACACGGTTCTTGCGTGAACTTGAAGAAATTTTAGAAGGCCACAACGCAGCAGATCAGATTTGTTTGGTGGGTGACCTAAACATTAATATATTGAACATCAGTTCGACTACTGTCGGATTACCTCTCCATCTTATCAGCCTATGGCTTACAAGTGGCTATAAATCAACCTACAAGAGAAGAACTCTTACAAAATAGACTAGTATCCTCCTGTCTAGACCACATAGCAATAAGAGCACCGAATTATTCTTTATATCATAAGGCAAAAGATAGCGGATCACTATTTTGTCGCATGTCGACTTAAGGCACTTTTACCCCTGCCCGAAAAGGACAAATCAGAAGAAAAAGATGATAGTAATCAACTAGAAGTGCAGATTTTTAATAAGAAACCATTTGGTCATTTGATTGCACAGTTTGACTGGGCGTAAATTATTAAGGATTCTAATTATGCTAAAGTTTATGAAAACTTTTGTGAGCAGCTGGAGAAGTTTGAGCTTTCTAGTATGTACACAATAACTAAAAAACAAAGAAAAAGTTACCCCTGGTTCACAGCCGACATAATGAGAGCTATTTCCTACATAGACTGGTTGTGGAAAAGGAGCAGGTGTGCGCCGAAAAATCAAGACTTGAAAACGGAATATAAGATTGCCAGGAATAGGGTCGTTGCCCTCTTGAGATCAACAAAACGGCGGTCTTTCTTAGACAGATTTAATCAAGCACACAAAAATTCTACAAAAACTTTGGCTTTAATAAATACGCTCCGAGGCAATAGTGCGGCACCTGCTAATTTCTTAGAATCTTTTTCAGAGAAGCCAGATATAGTGGTAGATAAGTTCAATCATTTTTTTCCCGCGTTTTTCTAACACTGCGCGGTCGCAGAGACACACTTGCTCGCTCAAACGAACTGTTCAAGCATCCGCTTTTTGCCCACATTGTCGAAGGAAGATCTGAGGAGAATAATTTTCAGTTTCCGACCTAATAAACAACCTGGTATAAATGGGTTGGCTGTGGCCACACTAAGAAGAAATTTTGATATATTAGCAGACATACTGCTTTTTATGATTAATGGTTTTATAAGCACCGCATCAATTCCGGAGACATTAAAAACGGAGATTGTTAAGCCACTGTACAAAGCAGGAAAAAAAGATGAAGTTGAAAACTATAGACCTATCTCTGTTTTGCCTATACTCTCTCAAATACTGGAAAAGTTTCTGTTTGATTGTATGACTTCCTTCTTAAAGAAATTTTCAATCCTAACACCAAGACAGTTTGGATTTGTTGCTGAGCGAGGTACTATTACACTGTTACAAGAGTTCACCGATAAATTATATTCTGCTCTAGATAAGAACCTGTATAGTTGTGCTTTGTATTTAGATTTAGCAAAAGCGTTCGAAACTGTAAATCACGATATCTTATTTGAAAAGTTGTTTCGTTTGGGTTTCAGGGGACCCTTTCTTGATCTTATTTGCAATTATTTACAAGATAGGTCACAGGTGGTCATGGGCAGTAAAGAAATTGTTAGCGCTAGAAAATATATTACAGCTGGGGTTCCACAGGGATCCGTGTTATCCCCTCTCTTATACAATTTATTTATGAACGACTTTCCCACGATAATTACAAAAGCCACTGTGTATCAATATGCAGATGATACAGTTCTACTCACTCGTCATGTGCATTATGAGGAAGCTATTAGCACCCTACAAAATGCAGTTCATAAGGCTATGCAATGGTTTGACGAAAACTGTGTATATGTCAATGCTAAGAAAAGCAAAACCATGTGCTTTCGTAGTCCATTAAAAACTCAAAAAATAAACTTGCCAATATTTCGACATAATGAACATTGTATTTCATGTAAATGCACTGCTATAGAATATGTGGAGACATTCAAATACCTGGGTGTAACGTTCAACAGCGGCATGTCTTGGCAGCATCACATGGCGTTTTTGTGTGGCAAACTACGTAGTGTTGCATATTTACTTTTCAACATAAAGGGTTTAGTACCTCTACCAGTCAAGAAAATGATAATGCATGCACTAGCGTACAGTGTGCTGAGGTATGGTATAACGATCTTTGCCTTTTGTACAGAGCGTTGGAAAAATCGGATTGATAAATTACTAAAAAATATATTTAAAAATGTGGCTTATGGTACTACACTGAACGACAATAATATTTTTCAGGAATTACGATTTTGCACATTGGAGGATTTATTTACCAGAACTGTTATTATGCGGAATAATTGGAGCGATGAATTCAAAGAGGCATACGATGCACCTCGATTGTTAAGCAATAAAAAACGTTTTAAGGTACCCTATTCCACTACTAAGTATGGTGAAGCGAGAAGAAGTGTATACATCCCAAAAATATTTAACGATTTGGCGGATGAATTCTTTTTGGCAACTTCGAAAAAACAGTTGAATAAATTATTGATGAAATGTTGAAATTTAGTCCTGATTCTTACTTAAGTTGTTTATGTGCTTCTCTTTATTTACTATGTCATTGTCTGTAACGGGCAATACTACCAACCATTCTTCGGAAAGTTGAAAAAAAAAACGTGTTATTATGTAAATGTCTACCTTTTCACCTTTTATGTAAATATGTAACCACATCGCTGTACCGACTCTGCCGGGCCTAGTCGCACAAGTCCTCGTGGACTTAGACAGGCCCGTTTCTTTGTTTTGCTTTTGGATGTGTGTCAATGAATATTATTATTATTATTATTATTATTATTATTATTATTATTATTATTATTATTATTATTATTATTATTATTATTATTATTATTATTATTTATCTCTCTCTGTCCCCTGTCCAACCGCTATTTCCCCCCCCGCCCCCCAGTGCAGAGTAGCAAACCGGAAACTTGCATCCGGTTAACCTCACTGGGTCTCTCTCACTCTCTTTCTCTCTCTCTCTCTTTCTCTCTCTCTCTGTCTATCTATATATCTCTTGATCTCTCTTGTTCGCTAGAGCCCAAGATTCCGCTGCAGCTGCTTCTCGATGTTTCGCTTGCGGCACATTCTGTTACCACCCTTAGATGCATGTCATGCCAACAATAACAATGCATCCGCATAAACTCCAGCCCGTCTTGTCTAATCTAATTATAGACTCCTCCACGCACAGGGTGCTCGTTTGTCTCCAGTAAAGCACTGGCTTGCGCACTGTATCTGCAATTCCAACGATAGGAGGACGGGCCGCGTTGCGCAGTATATGTGCATGGTGTGAGGAGTTCGGTAGAAACTGTTAAAGTAACGTTTGCATGCGTACCTACTTAAAGAAAGAAAAGAAACGGCATGTTCATAAACTACCAGAGAAGCAGACCGTATAATGTAGGAGTTTCACGTGACGGACGTGTAGCCAAACTAGGTGACAACTTCGCGGAAATATATTTCGATGGAACACATATACATATCGCCTACTGAAACGTTCTGTCGGTAGCGCTTGCCGCATTTTTACATTCGTTAACTTTTTTTAATATTGCGTACATTCCCCAGACCACGATATTAAAGCAGTAAAAATGTAGCAGCTGCCGCGGCTGCTACTTTTTTACTGGTATTTTTTAACACTTTGCCACTACGATAGCACACCCGCCACATGTGCGCAGACTGCGTCAAGCGAAGTTCATTCGGTGCTTTCATATTTTTTTTAACCTTTAGTCGCAGGTTATTCTTGCCTAGATCTGAAAATAGGGCCTCTCCAGAGATCCCACTACGGCTGGCTCCACGTGGATTTATCATCCCCCCCCCCCTCCCCTTCCCGTGCCCACACACCTCCCTCGTCTCGATTCGAGCGATACTTAGACGCTCCTACAATTTGGGCACCGTCCCAGAGGAACGTGGAGCGTAACTCGCTTCTTTAGCTGTCCGGCTAGGTCCGCGTAAATTAGAGTTTCTTACTTTTTTTTTAATTGCTGCGGTTGCTGCGCATATTCGCCACACATCCTGGTTGCTGCAGGCGTACACTGTTACGCATGCAAGCGTGTCCCACACAGTAAAACCAAGCCGTAAGCTTTAAACGATGCATCTCCTGCGGCTAAAAGCTTTCGCAGCCTTATATTGTTTTTACTTATTTGATTAACTTTACCAGTACCTTCTTTTCCTTGTTGTTGTTGTTCGATCACGAAAACGGCCGAAATCGCTATTTCGCCCGCTTTCGTGTTTGAACACTCACCGCCAACACAGGCATAGGCGCACCGACGCAAAGGACGCGTTCGCTCGCGCAAACGATTTGCGTGCCGCGTAGCTCTTCAAGACGCAGGTGCCATACACCTATACTAGGTCTACAGATGCGCCGGTCCATTGCTTCGTTCTCTGCGGAATTACGCCATGAAACAGCAAACGTTACCTAAATATCCTCACTGCAACATGTCTACGACGTCAATGAAGCAACATTCCTTTAATAAAGTATTCATGAAGCTTTCGGCTATTCGCTTACATTGACAATCATCGCCGATGGTTCCTGCAACAATTTGCTTTCCAAATAGTATGCCGTTATGATACTCTAGAAAAATAAGTCTCCATATTGAATAACTA
The DNA here is from genome assembly GCF_023375885.2 of Dermacentor andersoni. NCBI lineage: Eukaryota > Metazoa > Arthropoda > Arachnida > Ixodida > Ixodidae > Dermacentor > Dermacentor andersoni. The sequence goes on along the minus strand of NC_092814.1, from coordinate 215,395,068 downwards.
AATACTAAGAGATTACTTGTCACAAAAAAAGCACTACATTCTTAGTAAACTAAGTTAGTAAAGCGGTAGAAAGTAATATTCACTACCTGCTGAAGCTAGTGAACAGCACTAACTCAGACTCACACTTCTTAAAACAAAGTCGTTGTAAGTATTAACTATAGTTTACTGTGGTAAAAAGGCTACAAACGGCGATAAGGCGCCTCAGAAAGGCTGGCCTACGTTTCGATAGGTGGGCTTATCTTCGTCAGGTGGGCCAATCTTACCCTTTGACGAAGTTAGGCCCGCCTATCGAAACGTAGGTCAGCCTTTCTGATGCACGTTATACCTGTTTGTAGCCTTTATACTACAGTGTGGTACTTTATCTGTCAGACGCCTTCTTAATTTTGGATAACTATATGTTAGTAACCGTTTCTCCCAATATTCATTACCTTGCTAGTAAAGTCAGCAACCATACGGTTAGTAACCATATTTAAATTTTGCCATTACAGTGTTTCCCCTAATGCTCTTCAACATCTCAATAGAAAAAAATTTGTTTACTACTCAATCAATTAGTGATTATCTGATATATCTTGATTCCCATTACCGTGTATAATTTATTTGCTCAAATACCACCTTTTATCTCTATTATACTGAATTTAGCAATCATGAACACCCATTCCTGAAGCATTTGCAGTATACCAGGTGTTTTTCAAGCATTGAGGATAAACCAAAGCTATAATTAAGGGTGCTATAACGTAAAACTATTCCAAACTTTCATATTCCAATTATGCAATCAGACCTCCGCGATTGGTCAAAAACTTTTTGGACCACCCGCACTTCGCCTGCCTGTCACGCGACTTCACGAAAACTGCGATAGCTCCTCATCTGATATGACGCGTACACACTGATTATGCATGGTTGGACCGAACAAACGAAAAATAGTTATTTCTGATTCGACGCCTTTTGACCATAGGACCTCGCCAATTGGTCAAAAGTTTTCAGGCTACACCCACTTCATCGGCCTGTCACGCGACGTCACAAGACCACGAAAACTCACCGCGTGAAAGTGACGTGTACGCGTTAAAGATGCATTAATATGCCGAACAAAACTAAATTTTCTTCTCAATAGCCGCAGGCTGCCCCGTTCCGAAAAGAATAAAAGATGACTGCCGCCAATCGCTCAGTCACTGGCTACTCGCACCTGCCGGAGAGCATGGATTTAATTGTGTATAATAAATCTTTTTGCGTGGCCGTCTAACGTTTTCGAGCGCTTTCGACACTTTTACGACTTCGTTCTGCCAAGTCTTCTTTGCTGGGGATCCGTTTTAGCATCATTCTTAAGCTTCCGTTGCATGCCGCCGTGGTTTTCGACGAGCCGCCGCAAGCTAAGTAAGGGAAAGGGGACCAATCGCAGACGCCGGCACCACCCTCTTCATCCGGTTATCGATTTTCAGTGCAGTGGCTCGGCCCCATCGAATCGCTCTCCACTTGAGCGTGCTCCTCGCCTCTTGTCAGCCAATTAGATAAGACAACCCGCTCAGTGTAGGCATGTTTATTCGTTTTTCAAGCAAACAAAAGTCCCCTCTTATGAACGAGGAGAGCGTTTGATTGATCTGTTCAGACAACCCTGCGGGTGACCGCCCGATGTTTGCGTCGGCGGTTAGGCAAATTTGACGTGAGGAAACTGAAAACATCAGTTTCGGTGCGAAACTGATGCTTTGACGATGCAACATGATGTCGATAATAAGAAATGCTACAAATCTACTACAGGCGTGATGTGTTCTAAAACAGGAAAATGCAAGAGGAATACTCATTTTGAGAGATCAAAACGTTGAAGGCTTGAGGGGCACGTATGAAGTCACGCCTCTCATTCGGCGGGAATTTCAGAAACGCATAAAACCTTCCCAACGATCTTGCGTCAACTAACTTTCCCTTCACGCCCTGGTTAGGTGAATTGTGATATAGCGAGGAGCAACCTCTCACATAAGGTCGCTTATTAGTTGCCTAATGAAAACCACTAAGGAAAACTTTCTAGTTAGTAACGGCAGCACTTACTAGCTTCAGTATCTCCTGGCTAGTACACAGCTAGTAAGAAGGTAGTAAAGTACACGTGAAATTAGTAAACGCATGCATTTATAGTTATTTAATAACTTTGCTTTTAATAGTGTAGGTCCCTTCGAATTTCGCTGAACATTTCTGAACCAGCCCTCGACAGGGCCATGTGCGGCACCGCACAAGCTCCCATTGTGGGAGGGCAGCGCGGTAACTACGCACGGAGCATTCATCGTAAACACGAATAAAAGTGCAGCGACTGACATGTTCTGTCGTCTGCTGAGGGCAGTGAAGCCTTTTCGACGAATGTGCACGCACGCACAGATGACAAGTGTGTTTTCCTTTCAGTATATCAGTCATCTCTTTTGTGGTAGTTAGATCACGCTGTGGCAGCGAAGTACGGCCGCGGGCGGCACTTCTTCGTCAGAAAATGCATACCAAAAGAGAGCAGTTGGAAGGAAACGAATTTTAACACGTCGCAAACCTTTACAGACGTGTCCGGACGACTGTCTGAGCATCTAACTTGTAACCCGCCTATTCACACTGGCTGGGCTGGTCGTAACCAAATTGGGCGAGTCCGCGTACCACTAATCGAACAGCGTGGTGCCATGCTGTCTGCTAGCAAGAACTTGTGAGAGACCCGTACTTGCCAAATTAGAGAGTATAGAGGGGAAACATGGACTCGTGCTCGACTGTTCCTGCACGAAGTCAAATAGAAGAGCGCTGCGCAGCGGCGCGTGCTGCAGTGCTGCAGAGGGCAGCCAAATCGGAGAGACCAAATGGAACCGTAACGATTCTTATCCGTTGATTCAATTTCTTTCCGCCATCCGGTTCGTTCTGCTGATACTGTAGTATGAGCTCCGCTGAGATAAGTGACGAAGCACAAAAAAAGCAGGAACAAATATAATAAAAGGATTACATTATATCGGCGATGTTTTAGGATTAGCTCATAGCGCAGCGTGCAGGCGTTCTGTCGTCTATGAGGGGTTGTGTAGTCACACGGTCACATTGCTAGAGTACTTCGAAGAGCGTGAAACCGTATTCATCTTAGAAAGCGGTGACCAATCGAAATATAATGTTTCTTGATGTTTCGTGGTTGATTTGTTGTTCTTTTTTAGTTAAAAACACTTTAAACACATAACGGAGCAAGTGTGGAACAACGGTTGGGAATAGCCACCGCAAGTCAGCGTAAAAGTTTACGGAACCTGTTCGTTTACGGAACTAATTTGCATGCTGAGTGCTTCCTTAATGCTCTTGGGCTGCTAAGCATGAGGTCGCGGGATCGAATTCCGGCCACGGTGGCCCCTTTTCGATTACATTTGTGTATGGAACATTCGTGTACTTAGATTTAGGTGCACGTTAAAGAACCCCAGGTGGTACAAATTATTCCGGAGTCTCCCACTATGGCGTGTCTCATAATCATATCGTCGCTTTGGCACGTAACACCCCATAATTTTTTTTTCCTTAATGTTCTTAATGATTACTTCCTTCAGCAGTATCGGTTTACAGTTCAACCAGTTTTAGGTTGCTGGCTAATTTATAGACGCATGAAACGCTGATACGATAAAGTCTTAAGCTAATAAGCTTAATACGATAAAGTCTTACAGTCACATAGATATCGATACGCATACTGTGTCTTGCAAAAGACTTGGTTTTACTTAGTGGGCCACCCTGCTGCTTCTGGCGAAGCCTCAAGATCGATAATAACGGGCTCTAACACATCCCGAGGAAAAATGGCAAAATCACATCTAGGCACATGCGACCGCAATATTTTGTGCAGTGCATTTAGCCGAAACGAGCTGGAGCTACGACCCCAAACGGAAGAGGAGCTCTAGCCTCGTTCATTATCTCACGGCTTCATTTCCACGAGGCGTGAATATAAGGCGGCGCTTGACGGTGCAGACGAACGTGCTTGTGCCCGTGTGTGCCGTGGTCGTCATCTCGCGTCTGTGCAGAAGAGAAAGTGCTCACCTTCTTCTTGTTCCTGACGACGATGGCGTCTCGCACGGACTCCGGGTTTCCGGGGATGGTCGAGTCCTTGAGCAGGCGGCGAATGCGCTCGTACACGTAGCAGATGACCAGCAAGGGCGCGAAGTACTGCGAGCAGACAAGCGCGTTGTTGTAGACGCGCCAGGCGCTGGGAGGCAGCGCCACGTTGTGGCAGAAGGGGCGCGTTCGCTCGCCCGTTCGTTCGTCCTGGACCAGGGTGACACGCAACGCGAAGGCGTACGGCGCCGCCGCCATGGCTGATGCCACCCAGATGACGCCGATGAGGACGCGTGCCGTCAGGCGGGAATTGAGGCGCGCCTTCAGCGGTATCGTGATAGCCCGATACCGGTCCACGGCGATCGCCGTCAGCGTAAAGATGGACACGTTCACCGACAGCACCTGCAGCGTAAGTGATGAAGGCAAGCTGATGGGTGCCAACTAGTCAAAGGAGTTGATCAGAAGTCGCAATGGCGAAACTACGGGAGCAGAATTGTGCCCGCTTATCTTCGCTCGCGCTCCCCAGTGGGCGACTGTACTCACAGATAGCTTTCGTGAGGTTCATCCAAGCCTAGTTGGCACTGCATAATACCTTTGCAGTACGCGAACGCTCGCGAGAGCCCTTCCACCCCTGCTTCTGTGCACGCCCACTGGAAAGCGTTATAAGACGGAACGTTCCCCTTACTCTCACTGTACCTAGTGCGATAGAGTGGGCCGAGTGGAACACAAAAGAGTTTTAAACTAGGGTCCAAGTAAAGCCCGAGCAGACTTTGGGTTCTTAGTTACCATGCCCGTGCCAAGACGTGCCTAGAATATTACAAAGAACGCGTCGTTCCCCACACCTACTTTCGAGAACAAGGGCTTCAGGGAGGACGCGAAAGAAGAGGGCACCTGCGCTTTCTTCTCTCAATCTCGCAGTGACACAATACAGTTTGTTATGCCTATTTCATAAATATTACAGCATGAGGCCGTCTCCATTACCTCTGGAAGCACCTTCACGCCTTTGGCGTCGACTACATAGTCAATTTAGCATAAAGCACATGCACGGAAGGAGCCAATTAAGCCTTCAATTCATCGGCACTTCCACGTGCCATTGCTCTTTGGAATGATATTCCCGACTCTATCGCATCCATCTGTGACCACCAATCATTCCATGACCAGCTGCGGAAGCATCTTTCTAAGGAGTGACGTCTTCACTTGGATCTCTTTAGCTGGTTGGCATTTCCATTCTCGTTGCTATTGCGGTATGCCTTGTTATCTTGAGCATCTTACATCAATGACATTTCTTGCATGACAACTGTTTTTTCTTACGATATGTATTGGTCACATATGACGTATTCATGCTATAATACGATGTTCCTTGCGCCTATGTATATTTTTTTTAGATCATTTGCTCTGTACAATGCTTCCCTTTTAATTCTTGCTTTGCATCTTGCATCGTTATTTGATACTTGTTCCTATACTATTTATGCTGTTTTTTGTCCCCCTTACTCAATGCCCTTCTGGGACCTGTAAGGTATTTTTAATAAATAAATAAATAAACACATTGTGAACAGGATTTGTGTGGAAGCAAGACACACTGGGGCAAGGCAGATAGCCGTTCCAGCCTGCCAAGCTAAACTTTTCTATATCACAAAACCACTAGCCCCCTTTTAACATTGCCATTTCAGAAAAAAAATTGAAAAATTTATTAGCAGTACTGTCAAGCATTATTCAAATGTACTAGTATAGTGAGCTCCTTGACTTGTGGTAATCCACTTTAACGTGACGCCCCCAGGGCGTCTCGAGCAAAGCACTGGCAAACGCCCACCAAACGCACCTTCTGTATCCAGAATCGCGTAGTGCTGTTTGTTAAATTACTGGCACCAAAGTTTCACATCCAAAGCTTGCAAGTTCCTAAGGCGCATGCTGTCGGTCAATCTCGAAGAAACCGCATTACACGAAATAATTAAAAATACTAGTTCCTTTACGCGTAATCATGGGAGAAAATCTTCTTCTATGAACGGCGCTCTATTTACCGCCACTCTTCTGAACATTGACAGCTCTCTATGCAACACACTACGTCATACGCGAAGAATACTGCTACCTCATGTCGAGTAAGGCTTGTAGATCTGCGATTTGTACACACTTCTTTTTTTCTGATATCAGGTAGCCAAAACTCGCACCTTGCTTGGATTCAAGCATGTCCGCAAACGTTGTCGAATATCCTCTCAAGGATGCCTTGCAATTCGAGCTCTACCCCTCCTTCAGAAATAACACGTACGTGTTTGTTTTCTTACAGAGCTTTCCACTGGGGGAGCAGATCAACAGAATACCAAATGGAACCAAGACAGCGCTGCAACCGGACATTGAGCCGGATATTGCTGGAGTGCACACCCCTTCCGTCTCTAAAGATGAAACTGTATTGTTTGACACTCGCGAAAAGTACAGTAGGAGGGCGAAGCCGGGAAGACCAATCTATTTTTTCAATTCTACGTGTCTCCAACAAACGTATTCTATCTTTCTTTCGTTGGCTTTCTACACCAGTCACCATTTGTTTCATGTTCCTGAACTTTCAATGAACAACACCGCTTTATATTGCCGGAGCAAACGATTGTGCTTCCTTTTCTGTATCGTCCTGCGACAAAAATAGTTCTGTTAGAGCAGCCAGTGTGTGTGGAAGAATCGATTCAAGGAAATTTGTCAAGTATATACGTATACTGCTGTGTTAAGGTAACTGCGTAACGCATTTCCTTTTTTTTTTTTCTCCTACTTCGACGGCACTTAAATTGTCGAAATTGAGTTTGCTGTGCCCGTCCATCTTTTCCATTACGTCTGCGTCATTGCGAAGTTTATATTGTTTGTTTGTTTGTTCTTGTTCTTTGTCCTTTTTGTTTGTTTGTTTGTTTGTTTGTTTGTTTGTTTGTTTGTTTGTTTGTTTGTTTGTTTGTTTGTTTGTTTGTTTGTTTGTTTGTTTGTTTGTTTGTTTGTTTGTTTGTTTGTTTGTTTGTTTGTTTGTTTGTTTGTTTGTTTGTTTGTTTGTTTGTTTGTTTGTTTGTCGAATGCCGTCAACTCCCGACTCGGTGTCATTACAAGGAGGGAAGATGAAATGAAAGTAGAATCATCTAAAGAAACAGTGCTCTCTACAAAACAGTCGAAACATTTCTTTTTAAATAAACACCACATTCTTGGCAATACATGTCCACAGCGTGTTCAAAAGCACAGCCATTATCTGAAGCAACGACCGACCTGGGCTAGTGGTTCTCTAATTGAATTGCGTATAGAAAAAATGATAATCCAAATCTGTCACTAGGGGTATCATATGGCTGAAAAACATAATCATAATTTATTAATGGATTCCGTCTTCCTGAGACTTGTAGGTGTTTGAGTTTATCAATTTGAATTTAACCTTTGATTATCTAAAGTAAGGCTTTTATTCGATATTTCAGTCTGCGTATTCCCAACAGATCTAAGCTACGAAACTTCAACTCATTTTTTTACAGAGTCTGTTCTATACCATGCCTGGGACATTAAAACGCGCGGCTAGTCTCTGAATTCCTTTTACTTTCCATTTAAGTGAATTTTACTTATGACCAGGCTACCGAGGCGTATCCTAATACTGGTCTGGCGAATATTCTGTGCGGAATAAACTTGCATGCTCCAATTCTTTCTTAAGGAACGACAATTTATGATAAGAAGTCTTAAATAAGTTAGCTATATGATCATTCAAGGTAAAATTATGTGTTATTCTTGCTCCTAAGTACTTAAATCTGTTTATATTTATCAACAAGTGGTTACCTATGTAATGAGGGAAAGTGTTAGTTGTCTTTCTTTTAGTGATTTGAGTACAGGTTGACTTTGTACAATTAATTCCAATCTGTCATTTCTCCCACCATATGCTTAAATTAGGTAAACATTTATTAATCTCAAGCTGGTCCTCCGTATCAGTAACAGGAGCCAAAATTAGGCAGCCATCAGCAAAGAGGTTTAAGTTGTACGTTAGGTTGGTAGAAATATCATTAATATGTGAAAGGAATAACAATGGGCCCTGTAAGGAGCTTTGAGGAACTTCTGAATATACTTGCAACGTACATGACGTACATCCATCCATTTTCACTACCTGAGTTTGGTGGCGAAAAAGTTGCCAGCATCGTCAGCTCGTCATCGTCATCTTATCCTCGTCACGTCATTCCTCAACCTCAGCATCGACTTGCCCGCCACCGGCCTTCGATATCATGCCGCTGCGGCAATGCGCATTTCGCGGTAGGGCAAGCTCAGGCGCCGCAACTCCCAATTTATACGGGGTTCTTGCGCATCACGCAGACTCGGAGCGGTGGCGTTTGTGCCTGTATTGCTGCTTAGGCTAAATACTGTAGCACACGAGGACGGCGTTGTGGGCCTACAAAAGAGAACTTGCTATTGTCAAGTTGGCGGCGTCCGTCGCAAGAGCCTGCTTCTGAGCCAGTTAGCTCAAAGGAGTCGCTGAATGCTGTTGATTTTTTTTCCCTTTACGAAAAACACACGATTCTAATTTGGACGCTCAGTTCAGTCCACGCATCAAGGACGGCGACCGCATCAGCATGGACACAGACATGTGAAGGTGTAACAAGCTTGCTTTCTGCCACCTGACCTGTAACTACAACGGCACCTCGGACCGGCGCCAGAGTCCTTCTCCTGTCCGCCCGAAATCAAGAAATGAATTCGGTGAATGAACTAGAGCGAAAAGAAGCTCCCACGACAACAAAGATCGCTCCATTTCCCCATCCTTCCCCATACCACTGACACGCGTTACTCAACCTCATAGTGCAAACTTGCTCAGCTTCCGTGTACGCGGAAGTGGTTTTGCGCGAGGCAAGGATGAATGGCGAAACAATCAAATGGAAAGAATCATTACTATGTACAGGCTCTGTATTTCTCACGTATTTCTGTATTTCAACTGGCACTTGGCCAAGGGCCAGTTCTACTCGAAAAATGCGTCGTGCTAACGGTGCCGGCACCGTTAGCACGACGCATTTTTCGAGGGAATGAATTCATTCGTGCTTAAAGAAGCTTCCTGGCAGGTCGTCGGGTACCGAATGAGTGGCACCTTCGCGAAACGTCTTAACTTTGTCGCTCCACAATTTAGTGCGCAGGGACTTGATGTCATTTGCGGGGAGCTTTTTAGCCATGGGTAAATTTGGCTGTAGGTAAATTGCTTACATGCTCTGGTAAGATAACCACTGCGACACTATCAATGAAGCTTGTTCAGTTTAAAGGAGGTATACTCTTAGCGACTGTTGAATGTTTGGAGCAGGTTCCTGATTTGGTCTCTCCGTGCAACTCTTGCACGTTAATTGTAACGCTTCCGCGTTAACTCTCTACAACTCAACGCAGGCTTTGTTTTTTAGCAGCGAAGTTCTATATGGCTAGGTTCTGGAAAAAATTACGCGCGTTTATCGAGCCGTGTAGACCGTGAATTTCTCCCCATACGTGGGCCGATTCCGAAGATAGTGAAATACCGGGCCGACACGCGGAGGAGGTGAAGCAGGCTTTAAGTACTCCGCCAACATGCAAAAATAAGTTTAATGTCTTAGGTACAAATACAACCCGTATCAGATATTAAGCTGATAAGAATAGATACTACACTTTGACCCGCGCGGCCATCTCTACGTTCGCACCGCCCTCTCTTTGTCGGCGTTCCAAGCGCTTGCGTTTCTCCTCTCCTCTCCTTCCGCTCTCTCGTAGTGGCGGTCTCGTAAGCGTGCTGCGCGCAAGGACCGCGAGGAGGAAAGAAATGCGAACCGCCCATGTGGCCCCGATCCCGCAAACTCGGAACGTTTCGCCGGAGCAACGGCCCGGCTTCAGAGGGACTTTGTGGGGAAACAATTTTGTGTGGCCTGTGTTGTGCGTGACCGCGTGTGGTTTTCGAGTGTCCTCACAACCATTACTGCACTGTGGGACGTCGACCAACGCACGGTCGCCTTTTCTACGGTGAAGCAGTGTGTGCCTTCGGAGTGCGGTGAAATGTGTGTCTGTTCTACGTGCCGCGATTCATTCGTAAAAGGTCTCGTGCCGCGTTTTGCAACAATACATGGGTAGGCATAACCCCCGATGGTGCCTCATCGTCTTCCGAGGCTCAACATCGTGGAAGAGCGACTAGTCGCGCCTCGCCTTCCATTTATGTGCATACGGCGTTTGACGCACGGCAATGGACGGTTTGCCATTAAGGGACCCACGTACACAGCTTCGCTGGTCATCCACCTTCACAAAGAGGAATGGCACTGATTTTTTTTTTCATTTAAGGTGTCAAAAAGTTTTGGTTAGCTGCGATGACTCGTTTTTGCGCCAGTTACAGAATACTAAACGTATAAACTTAAATTCATTTAATCCTGAAAGTCCCGTCAAATTTGGGGGAAGAAAATTTGAAGGTGCAAATAAGAAACAGTCAGTATAGGAAGAAACCTTTTGAATGCAGCAAATGTCATTCAACTCGATCCAACTGTTGCCTGATAATAGAATTTGGGAGTTTCACATGTATTTGAATATGGAAGGTTCCAAGGCTAAATGCTATTTAGGGCGAGCTTCAACAGGGTGTTTCACGTAACTTGAGCTAAACTTTAAAAATATGTAAATATGTAAATTGTATTTGTTGCGATGCTTAATAATTATCGTAAGAAAACATATGCTCTAAATAAAAGATATGTTCCATACTGTAGGTAGATATTAACTTTTCCTCTCAGATGCAAATAGATTCATCAAATTCGGTTGCAGGGAATACCGAGCCAAATAATTTCTAATTTTCCCTGTATTTAGATAGGAGATGTTGAGATAAATCTTTCTTCCAAGAAGAGAGCCCAACTTACGTGGTCCCCGTGCCGCACTTTAAGGAGTGATGCGGTGAGTAAAACTGAAAAAAAAAATCGCAGCGAGTCTCTCGGAGTGTGATACAATTTGCGTTTTACGCGAAACGTTTTCACGAAAACCAAAATGAGAAGTTGGTTAAATAAACAACCAGCGTCGTTGAATTATAAAGGCCCTGCGCAAGATGCTCAAAAATATAAAAAAATAAAAAAGAAAGAGGACGGAGACATTGCTCCTTTTTTCTTTCTTTTCTTTCTTTTTCTATTCTTGTGCATCTTGCGCAGCTCGTTTGTGATACAAGTATGAATAAAATGGTCCGCAAGAAGGTATTATTGAATCAGCAATGTTTCGCGAGTGATAGGTCAAAACGGGTGATAGGTCAAAAAGGAGCATTATCCAATTATCCAGCTGGAAGGATCGGCTGAAAAGCGAATTCTGCAAAAAAAAAAAAAAAAAAACGGAACGACACGACTCCTCGGTAGTTCGTGGGAAAACGTGACAGAAGGACAAATTGGAATAAGCAGCGGTATGGAAATGCGGGAATGGGCAACGCGTATATGCAGTACGTGCATCTAAAGGCAAAACTGCACGTCCTCGTCACTGCCTTACAGCACCGTTAACAATCCATTTCATGTGATCCAAGCTATCAAGTTCGGCCTGTTTCTAGCACACAATATAAACGCAGCGGCATGCTTTTAGACTGCATCCTTGCGTTTTGCAAGCACTACAGATGGTGTGCGCGAAACGACATTTCTGTCTCGATTCCTGCAGTCGGAGAGGACAGCTTTGAAAGGCAATCGAATCAGTGCTGTGTTTGCGAAAGCGACACGTTGTATAAGTACACGAGGAGAAAAATGATACGCAAAGTTCAGCAAGCTACCGCGGCGGAAACAAAACAAAAAGAAGTGAGAACGGGAAGGCGAAAAGGATATAGAGGCAGGAGTGAGGTCAGCGCTTGTCTTGCCACTCACGTTTTCCTTTTTGTGTGTGCGTGTGTTTTACGCCGTTGCTGAAGAAGTGCGCGCACCGAACGTAAATATATGTGATGCATATTCAGTGAATACAAGGTATAATTCTTGAATATATGTGTAGTGTCCTTCTTCTGAAGACAAACGCGGCTCGACTGAAAAATACTTGCTGCGACAGGTAAAATTAGTTGCAATGAGCAGAACCTGTTAGCGGGGAAATTTTCGCAGGTGATGACTGAAACGGGAGCGACAGAAAATCATTTAAACGAGAACACCCGCTACACGTGATTATACTTAATTTTGCGATGCAACATTTATGCGTAAACACCCCACAAGCGTGCTATGTCCACAAAAACTAAACGCCCGAAACTGATTCGCACCATACACACACAGACTGGCCAACTCTGAATAGCAAAATATACGTTCTGGTGCCGTTTAATTCGTTCAGGTATTTTGAGACTGCTTCACTTGCAAGCGGAAAACAACAGCTTCGACTGCATTCTTCAATGCGTCAAGCGTGCGGCGTTTTTTTTTTTCGTTTTTTTCAGTTTTGGACGCATTTAAAGTGACCACCATTCGAGGATCAACGTCTCTCAGAAAACGTTCCTTGGCGTTCAAGTTATTCGACGCGAAGCTAGAATTTCCCACTAACGGGTCTGCGGCAGTTTTATATCACTGTGCACATGTATAACAAGGCTTTCACGCAGAGTTCCTTTCCAAATGGCACATTTAGAAGGCGTGAAGAAATATATACCTGACGATAACAATAAACTGGCGCAAGAAGAACATATTTCAGCGAACTACGGGAATGTTCTGCCTCTATCCCGCGAGCTGGACCTCCCTCCTATAGAGACCGAGCACTCTGCACAGGTAGATATAGGCTTTTTGAAATCATTGAGACAATGTCCTATATACAGATTGCTATGTAGAGCATCTACAGCAACATTTTCCAATTCTTGTTAAGAGACCAGTTCACCGTATATAGAAGACATATAACTTCTAAATTGAGGTCACGGGAAGGCTCTGGTATTCAGCGATATCCATCCAGAGCGTTCCCGTAGTTTCAACATGCTACTCGCTCAGGAAGACTCAGCTGCGGCTGCTTGTTTACGCACCCCCATTACAGCTGACCCTCACCTTTTAATTTGTCATCGCATTACGGACAGGGCGCGATATCTTTTTTTCTCTCTCACTCGTTCCCCCGAGAAGGTCGCTGACCTGTACGAAGGGGCAGAACGCGCACATGAAGCGCGGTAGGAGCCACCGCTGGAGCAGCGCAGCCTGGAAGTGGAACGGGATGGAGAAGAGGCCGATGATGATGTCGCTGATGGCCAGGTTGGCGATCAGGTAGTTGGTCTCGGTGCGCATGCGGCGCGATGTGGCCACGATCCAGAGCACGAACGTGTTGCCCACCACTGCCACCAGCGAGATGGCGCCGTAGCAGACGGACAGCAGCACTATCACCTCTACCGGCACCTCGTAGAGCCTGTCCTCGGCCACCGAGGAAGAGGCATCGCCGCCAACCTCCCTGTCAGCCGGATTCGTCGACGGCGAGCCCCAGCTCATGTTGAGGGTCAGGGTCTCGCCCTGCCCGAACGAGTACGGTTCATAGTCCGTCGGGCTGCTCAGCAGCAGCGAAGAAGCCATATGTTTTTTTCTTCTACAGTTTCAAACGCTCGTGGAAACCTTGAAGAAAAAAAAACAGAGGGAAGTCTACACCACCGTTGCCATCGTAGTTTCGCGTCTACTTTTAAGAGTTCAGCAAAAGGACGAAAAGAGCTCGCCAGACCGTCGAAGCCACTGTTCCTCGCACTTGACAGTTCTCGGTGACGTTGTCGACGACGCGTGGAGTCGAAGGCAGTGAGAAGACCGTAAGCTCACGAAACTCGTAGTTCACGCGTATCGCTTTTGTCCAGTTTCACTTTTCCGTTCGCTTCACTGCTGCACCTAGTGCAGCGAACTAGCAGACGAAAGTAAATGAACCGACCACTGTGTTGCTTATGTCGTCGTCGTCGTCGCTTCGTTTGGTTCTTCGTCTTCTTTTGGTCGTCCGTAGTGCGCGCGTCGCTTCATCCCATTTGAAGAGGGGAGACCAAATTCGTAGCGTTTGCGAAATAAAAACGCAGAAAAGAAAATGTCCCAGGCACTCTGCCTGCTGAACTGGAAGCTGCTCGCAGGACTTGACACAGCTTCCGAGAGAGATGGGAAAAAGCGCGCAAACAGGACAGGTGGGCTCGTGCCGGGACGGCGCGCCGCGCGCCTGTTCGGTTGGCCGCCGGTCAATCGAGTCGAGCGCTCCCTTCGCCGTCTGGCGTAGGGGAAGAAGTTCAGGAGGATTCGAAAGAGAGGGATGAGAGAACTCCGCGTCCCCGACGCACGCTTCTCCACCGTCGAGCGCCTTCTGCGACCCGACTCCTGGGAAGTTCGACGGCGGAGGCCCCGGACCCAAACCACGTGACGCACGCGGCGTCGGCGCGCGCGCGCCCACGCACAAGCTGGTGGTGGCGCTTCGCTACGGGCACCTGCTGCCTGTCTTTCTGTTTCTCTCGCGTCGCCGAAGCGTAGCGCCATCGGCGTCAGTCGCGCCGCGAGCGTGCTCGAGCAGCGCAGCCAGAGCTCGGGCCGTCAGCGGCCGCTGAATGGGTGCTTGCGTGCGTGCGCACGATAAGCGCCGCTCATGCATCCCTCGTGACCCCGTCGCGGGTTCAGAGCTTCTTGGGACCGATGAGGAAGATGCCTGGCGCGCGCCTCCCAGCACCTTGGGGACACCATTGTTTATGACACGCTTTGGCTGCGCCGCTCGCGTATGCCGATACCTGACCTCGCCCACTGCTTAGGAAGGTTGAAATTTCGTCAGGGCTCTGTGCGACCCTCGACATGCGACTCCTCGTCGACAGCGCAGCTGGCCGAGGGACGTGCGCGTCTTGAAAATGTTGTTCCTTATGTGTAAACAGGCTCTATACAGCTATATAGCTCTTATCAGCTATCTAGCTCTATAGTTGCTCCCTCATCCTTGCGTTGGTACACAGCAGACCATAAGAAGACCGTGATCAATTTTGTACGATTTTGTTTTAGCGCGGACATGTGGACTTATATTTAGCCCACATTAGCAAACCCTTAGTTTGAAACTGCATTGTTTAGTTGTTGTTGTTTTTTCTTGTAACACAGGAGAAGCGATGTAGTTGTTGACTAAAACTCAGGCTTGTTCTAAAGGGGTTGTATATGTTCAAATGCAAATGGCTATGTCCTCCTTTCCGACGTCGTTGTTCCTCCTGTTTATGCTTTCTACTCACGTCCTAAACAAAGAGGTAGCGAAGCGTCTCTCCACGCTTGAATGGGATCGCTGTTTATTTCTCTACGTCACTGTTCCGCAGCACGCTTCCGTTGGCATGCAGCACCTCATTATGGCACATTGCGGTAGCTCAACCGTACAAGATATAATTGTTTCGATATCTTTGCCAAATGTTTCACAATTCGTACGACCTTATACACAAGCCGCAATATGGACGCCCTGCAAAAGCGAGCGGTCACGGACGCTACAAATATCTCTTAAAATCAAGGTATTTATCTCCACATGACCTGCTCTTAATCAAAGTGCTTACACCGCACACTACCCGCGCAGCTCGCGTATATATTACTGAAAAATTAAAATTACCGGCTAATTGGTCTGCGTATTTTGATTAGACCCAACAAACAATCGGCCCGACTCCTCCTTTTTTGAGTTACTTTCGGCACGCGGGAAACTTATTATACAGCTATAGAATGCAAAAGGAGCATTGCAGTTTTAATTAGTTGGAGTGGGAGGAATTTCGCACACAGCCACGACACCTTGGATAAAAAGTTTGGGTTTCCTGACCACCACAATCATATGAAGCTCGTTGACACGTTGGGCATCTTTATTTGTTTATTTTTCACCTGTTTCTGGCATTATTTGGTTTGGTTGATGTTCAAGGCGTCTGTAAATTCCACTGAGCTATTATTAAAATTTTTTTAAAGAAATTGTTCTATACTTTTGAGTGACCTTACGTCATGCGCTCTGTGCCAAAAAAAAAAAAAACACGTGCTTCACCATCGCAGGGAATGAAAGCAAAGCCTGCGCGGTAAAGCGTGAGGAATTATGTGAAGAGGATTCGCTTCTCTTCCGCCATCACGCTATAGCTTTCATCTCGGCTTCTTACCACGGTATACTCCCTGCGCGCATAGCGCCCACTCCCTACTTTCCTGAAACTGAATGTAGCAGGGTTAATTTTTCTACCGTTTGTCAACGTTATTAAATCTACGAGAACAAGAAGGTACGGATGCGCAATGATAACACATAGAAAGCAGTGCTCGCGAATTTCGCAGCTGTCTGGAGTGCTTGCAACGTTTTTCGCACGTGTTCTTGCACACGCCGTCATTTTATGAAGCCTCTGAGAGCAATCGTGCTTGGGCACAAAACAAAGACAACTGACGAGCATTCTCGATTTGTGCGTGGTAAATAGCAACTGCCTACCTTTTCCTCCAACAGTAAACTATGGCGAATCGCTCCACCTTGAGAAACATTATGTTTTCTTGGGTGCACTTTATTGAAAGCACATGCTTCGCAAAGTTGACACACTATGCCGGGATTAGTTTGCTCTGGATATGGTGCTTGACGAAGTCACGTCGTGGTCACGGGAACGGGAAACAAAAGTGAGGTAGGACGTATACTTCTACACACCTTGCCCAGTTCGTCGAAGAAAAGCATACGGAAAACACCAGCTGACCAAGACTGGACACGACGACGAGGAGCAGGACGGTCATAGGCTCACACCTTTTGTATAACTATACACCCGTGTAATTAATAACCCATTCGTCTCTTTCTCCAATCTGCCGCGGTACTTTAATGAGAAACCATCGCCTTCGTAGCCCGTGTGATCTGCATATCCCTAATTGGCACGCAGTGCGCATCGCCAATTAAAGAGACGCTCAGCGTGTGAAAACTTTGCTCTGAGTATGTATGAACAGGATTCCATCACGTGGATATGTCGGAACAAAATCATGTTCTGGAGTTCCTACTACTCTAGGTGACATCCGCAGTGGACCGTACAACAGGTTACGAAAAAAGTTAAGCCGATTTTACGCACTGTGTGGATTAGTGAACATGAAGCTTCTTTGAAGTAATATATACTTGTTATATTCAAAGTATGCTGACGCTGGGTCATGTTATATTAATATAGATACTATTTAATATTGTGACATGTGTACGTTATGTAGAGAGACACTAAGAAGAAAAGGCAGGGAGGTTAACCAAGGTAGTGCCTGGTTGGCTACCCTGCCTTTGGAGAAGGGGAAAGATAGAAAACAAATGGACAGATAAGAAAAAACAGGGAAAGGGAGTTAGTGTCAACACACTCTCAAAGAAAAGTTCACCGACAGTCACGAGCGATCGCACAATCCAGTGTCCTCCAAAAGCGTAATAGGGCTTTCGTGGTCTTGTGCCTTGCATGAGTAAGGCCCCAATAAATTTTCTTCCAAGAGTGCTCTGTCATCTAAGCGGCTGAGGCTAGCTGGCAGTGCACATCGTTGAGCGTCGAAGGACGGGCAGCCGCAGCGAAAGTACTCTGGTGTTTCGACACATCCGCAAGAATTGCATGCGCCGCCGTTGACTATTTTGATGAGGAATGAATAAACATTCGTAAATGTGACGGCCAACCACATACGACACGAAAATGTATTTCGCGAAGGGAAAGTCTGGGTGGCAGGCGAAGTCGCAAGTAATGGTCGAATGAATACAAGCGAAAGTGGGTGATTCCCTGTGAACTCCACTGCCGGAGTGTGCTGTGGCGCGCAAGTGATTATAGTTGCGTGCAGCGTCAGCGGTATAGTCACACGAAGATTTCGTTGACGAGCCGAACGCGCAGCTTCATGTGCGTTGTCGTTGCTGACAATCCCGCAGCGCCTCGGCAGTCACTGAAATAGAATGTCGTGTCCGTTCCCCCAGAGCTCGATGGGAAGTGTGCCTTATTTCATACACGAGCTGCTCATGGGAACTACGATGTGGCAAATCGCGGAGTTTGTGAAACTGCCTTGAAATCGCAAAAAAAAAAAAAAATGGTCGAGTGATTATTTGCTGCTGGAGCCCGTAATAAACGGTACCTTGAAAAGGCGCAAGTTCTGTGGCTGTCCACGACGTCATGTGATACGGTTTGAGCTGCATATAGAAATGGTTTGATCATAGAAACGGTGGATTGTCCCGTCGGACACCGTTTTGCTCATCATATAGGGACGGTGTTCAACGGCATAATCCCAGCTCCTGTAGAGCTGTTGGAACCAGTAGCGGTGTGTAAATGTGTACACAGTCAATTAAGACTCGTTTAAGGGAATAACACACAGCTGCTTCAGGGATAGCGGTGACAGCTTTGCCTTCTTAATGATCCGAGGAGCTGAAAGGCCCACATGGGCTTGTGGAAAACCCCGCCATTCTGGGCGCTTCACAGGCTTGAAGATGCATATTTCATATGTCTTCAAGCCTGGGAAGCGCCCATGAAATATCACTCGAAATTGTCGAACGCAGTGTTTGATATATAATGCTATCATTTAACCTTAGTAAAATAGTAGATCCGCCTACACGTCTTCAAGGCACTAGCTATAAGATAACAGTTTTTCATATTTGGTGTTTGTAAGTGAACATTCCTCAGTAGAAGAGTTGACTGTTGGGCTAGTTGGTCGTCCATATTTGAAGTAGTATAGCTTAGCTCGAATAAAACCACGGACACAAGAAAGACGAACAAGGACAAGCGCAAGGTCCTTGTCCGTCTTTCTTGTGTCCGTGGTTTTATTCGCACTAAGGTACTACTTCAATTCCCCAGTAGATTTAACAAAAACTCAACTTCTTGACGGTTTTTCATGCCACAAGATAATGACCTGTAGCATTGCAAATTCAATAACTAATCACCAAAAATGCCTCGTTTCTTATCTGAATTTCATAGAAGCTGAAGGCACTACTGTACTCGACCACCTATTTTATTTTTCTTCCTCCGAGCAGCTTGAAGACGATGTAAACATAGACATTGAAGCATTATGGCAAAGATTTAAACTGATTGCGGCAACCTGCATCCGAAACTTTGTGCCATCGAAAACTAGGAAAATAAAAAAGCAAGGCCCGTTGTTAAATCTAGATATTACTCACGCGAAACGTAAGATGAAACACCTCAGAAAATCGCTTAAGAAATCAAGGATAAAAATGGCCAAGAATATCTACTTCCCTTACTCGCTAACTTCATGAAGGATTCTGCCCAAAAGTTCTGGCACTACCTTAATCATAAGAAGGAAAGTTCTAGTCCATTAATTCCTGCAGAAAGTAAAGCTAGAGTAAACTCGTTAAGTTCATATTTTCAATCGATCTTCGCTAATGATGACGGAAACATACCACAAATAGAGACTCATTGCTGCAGACCTACTGAACCAATCACACATGACGACGCAGGCGTGTTTAATCTTTTGTTAAATTTAAATAGAAGAATGGGAACCAGACCTGACAATATTGCGAACCAATTTCTCAAAAGGTGCACTGAATGACCAGCCAAATATATTTTCAATAAGTCATTCCAAACTAGTTCACTTCCTTTTGATTGGAAAATAGGAAAGATAATTCCTGTTCACAAATATGGAAGCAAGACAGAAGTTTAATTTTCGGTCCACCTCACTAACAAGCGCGATATGTAAAATACGCGAACATGTCGTCCTCAAACACACACCGTATATCTCGAGCAACGTCATATTTTATCACAATTTCAACATGGATTCCTCAAAGGACTTTCCACAGTCGCACAACTAATTCAATTATGTGACGATTTATCCCGAAGTATCGACCACCAATAGCAAATGGACCTTATAACGTTAGACTTTTCTAAAGCATTTGACAGAGTAGCTCATATAAAATTAAATACTAAGCTTTAATGGATGACAGGCGAATGGCACATTACCAACTGGGTTAAAAATTACCTCACTCACGGAACACAATTCTTAGAAGTCGAGAACCAACGCTCGCAAACAACAAATGTTACCTCCGGTAATCCTCAATGGAGTGTTCCAGCCTCTAATTTGTTCATAATCTACATTAATCACCTGCCTGGAAGCGTAAGCACTACCATAAGACTATTCACTGACGAGTGTATATCATGAAATTAACTGGTTCAAGGATCATGAGACTCTAAATCATGCCCTTAAATCAGTAACTTAATAGTGTAACTGGCAGATTAGCCTCAAAGTCAGCAAATCAGCCGTCTTGCATATTTCATATTACTAGAAAACACCAAGCCTCGTTTTTTTTTTTCTTACACCATAGGTAGCACTCCTCCAACAGCAGTTATGGAATATAAATATCTCGGTCTTACGATATCTGACAACTTCCAATGAAGCACTCACGTAATTGTAACCTCTAACGCATTAAAACGACTTTCCTTTCTTCTAAGACGAATTCGACAGGTAACGCGAGATGCCAGCTTACTCGCGCGCACCTCATTCGTTAACGCCATTTTTGAATATACCAGTGTCTCATGGTTTCTATTTAAAAACTAAAAATTAGTAACCAAGTTAGAGGAAGTTCAGAGAAGAGCGTCGAGGTTTATATGCAATAAGTACGAACTAACTGAGCCGCCATCAGAAATAATAAACCGAGCTGGATTACTATTCTTACAAAATCGCGCCAAACTGGCGCGCCAGAAATTAATTTACCAAATAATACATAACATGCTGAGTGTCGAAAGCTCTCTCTGCATATCAAAACCAGAGACGAGACAAGCGCGCTTTAGGCATTCCGTAATACTAAAAAATTACCACTTTAACACGGGCTGTTCTATAATTTCGTTTCTTCCGCTAGCTATTAGAGAATAGAATGGCTTACCTGAAAGTATTCTTGCATCATTAGTCATTTTTACACTCATATGAAACACACTTATGTGTTGCATAGTGACTACTAAAAACCTGTTTCCCCAAGTGTTTGTTTCTGTTGTACGGAACTCCACAATTTATTACCTATATGTTCATGTGTTAACACTGTACCATTCTCCTAATTGATGGAAGTATTTAACATGCATTCTTAAGCAGTTCTTTTAGATAATATATGATGACGGTGATTATTAGGGCTTACACGTTTACGTTTACTGGGATTACGTTTACATAGTAACAACAAAAAGTAATCCGTTTGGTCCTACATGCATACCTATCTACATCTAGTAAATCTATATCCTATGTAGGAGCCTACGCATTTGGGCTGGTTGGTTCACGACTTGAGCGGAAACAGCGCAAAATAACAGGACGTGAGAAAGCGACATTTGGGCAGCACTGCAGTCTGTTCTTTTCTCACGTTCTGTTATATCGAGCTGTTTCCACTCAAATCGTATATGCATCTTATTAGCTTATTGTATTTACTGAGTTGTTTCCTTACACATAAACTGAACTACACTTTTGATCGTATTAATACATTATCATTTCCAAAACTACACCTGCTCGTTTGATTTATTCTGTATCAGGTATTACTATTTCGCCTGTATTTTTGCCCCTCCTGCAATAATCACCGTCGGGATTGGCAGTATCTAAATGAGAAACTAAAAAATAAAAATAAACATGTGATCGAATTATATGTACATGTTACGTTACGTTATACAGATTATACCTATGTAGATGTCATGCATGTGATGGCATTGTTTGTGTTGAAGCCAATATGCCAGACTGAATTAGGTTAACTTCTTTTTTCTTTCTTTTTTGTTGTTCCTCGAACGAAGCGAATCATCGTCACCGCTTATCATTCGAGCACATCCATACTCTCGATGACTTCCATCACACTCTAAATGCCGAGACGCTGTTCTCAAGTAGAAGTGTATGTAGTACTGAGAAGTACAAAAACGCGTCTACACCCCTTGCAAGGACATGATCAGTGACGCCTCCTAATCACGACGTTGGTAAATATCCTTTGGGGTAGCATTGAATTATACGAATACCATTTGTGACGTATAAAAGCAGCGCCAACTACGCCAGTACTTTGTCTCCAAACTCCTCCTCACTGACGGCACAGCTGTTCTTCGTGCTTTCCCTCTTCCCGCCACAGCTGCGTGTGAGACCCCCTGTTACGTCTACTCGGCAAGGCACCGACGGAAAACCGTACGAAGCAGAGAGGTCCACAATGCTGCATCTGAGAGTCTGTGACCTGACAACATTATCCGGAGCGGCCCATCCACGCCTTTTATTGCATGGCATTCACGGTCAGCTCGCGTTACAAACTACATTAAAACCCTCGGGAAGGCGTGTCAGAACGAAGCCACCATTCTTGATACAATTTCGGAATGGGCGCAGTTTGATTGCATCATCTCCGAACTCGAGCCAGTTTACTAAGCGTCTCCAAAGGCGTTCAACATGGTGTAGAGTAGAATACGCATCAAGTGCTTGTTCTTATGACACCTTGGCGACGGTAATTGTGTACGTAATCTGTATTTTTACGTTTAGAATGTAGTATTCTTTTCTTGCTCGCTTGATATCCCCCCATTCCTTCCTTCCTTCCTTCCTTTATTTCTTTACTTATTTAATATTTTATGGTGGAGCCCCGTACACGTACACTCAAGGAAGGAAAGGAGAATAATAGAAAGTGCAGCTTGTCTGCCATTCATATGCAATAAAAATGTACACTTCAGCTTGCTCTCTACAGCGTAACCATTCACAACCTACGTAAAACAAACGTGAAGAGTATTTATTTCATATTTATTTCAGACAACCAGTATACATAGTTGCCTAGGGAATCGGCGTAAAGGCACAGGAAGCCTGACAGAGCGCCGATCACACGCTTACACACACACATGAATAACCAGCCATACCTAAATATGAACATAGATTGGAAAATAATGCCCACAGTGATTTTTTAAAGAAGTCATGCTATTATACACAAAATGTGTACATTGAGATGATTTGCACACGAAAACAAACAAAAAAGAAACCTTTCACACAGCTATAGCTAAGAAAAAATACAAACAAACCAGTGTAGCATACGCAAGTTACATAAGATAAAAAAAAAGGAATTGAAAGTGGTGTAAAGTTAGCTTTGGATTTTTAAAAGGTAGACGTTCTTCTTTTTAAAGATATGAATGGAAGAGCTTTCTTCAATTAATGTCATTACGGTGGGTGTTCGTTAAGGAAGTCAGGAATTTGGTATGTTAATTTTTGTGCGCCGTAGTTAGTACGAAGCGTATCTTCTTGTAGATGATATGTCGTAAATTGGTGGCTGTGATCTCTCTCTAGAAATTTCTTTCAAAATTCAGTTGGGTTAGATTTAACTTTGTGGTATACGATCAGAGCTAATTTTTATATCGGATGTTATGGATCATTAGCAGCCCATGCTTCTTGAAAAGTGGTGCTGTATGCGATCGAAAGGGCAGCAGTTCAATTAAACGCAGAGCGCTCTTTTGTAGCAAATGTAAACAGCTGAGGTTATTTTTTGTCGTTGTCCCCCATATAAGAAGGTTCAAACACAAAAGTAACCTACGATCGGCCGCAATGCAACCCTGAACTGAACATGTGGCTGTTCCAGGCTGTTTCCTTTGCAACCCGAGCACTGCGGTGCGCTGTCGCCATCTAGCGTTCCAGCAGCGAACTTCAATCGTCAAGCCGCGGCCGGGCTAAGGGGAGAGGCGCGCGTGTTTCTTGCCGAGCACGCTGCGCAGTAGTTCTGATGTCGGGACGTCATTTGTATATTGAATGATGAATTTTACGTGTTACAGCTACGCCACATTCACGAGGAACGTCGTAAATGAGGCCTCCTTATTTTGATCGCCTCAGCTAAAATTCCGAAAGTATCGGCCAGCTTTCATTCCTTCGCCCTTTACAATAACGCTAGCGCTCTCAGTTACAATGGGACAGGGAAAGATGAAGGTGAGAGAGGGGGTGACGACTCGGTCAAAGTTCATATATGGGACTAAATTTATAAATACGACAACATCTTGTCATGAAAAGTGGGACACTTTGCTAGCTGGTATCTCCTCAGCCTAGCATTTAAAAAACGCAGCTCAAGGAGAATGAGAGAAGCGAGCTCTTTGTTTTAAAGAAACAATAATTACTTTGATTAGGTTAATTGTTTGACCATCTGGTGTTCCGTAACGTGCGCCTAAATCTAGGTGCGCGAACGTTCCTGCATTTCGCGCCCATGAAAATGCGGCCGCTGCAGAGGGCCGGGTAGTGAACCTTCGACCTCGTGCTTGACCGCGCAACGCCATAGCCATTAAGCCAGAGCTCTTGGTTTCTGTAATTTCAACATTCATTCTCGTTTTGTCCTGTGCTGCCTAAAATTCAATTAATGATCGGATTAAAAGAGAAAAATATGCATTAAAATGTCGTCAGACGCGCGGTTGCAATCGTAGATGCCAAGTTAATCGCTCTCAATGACTCGCACTAACGAAATCAACGACGTTTACCGAAAATAACGACGATAAGAGACTGCTTATTAAACCTGCATTCAAAAATTTGGTAACGTGCGCGAAGTATGTCAGAAACAAGCACTTGAATGTAAATGTCTAGGTTTCTCCAGGCAGTTTTATTACGCGGTGATTTAGCATGATTCTCTTCTTTCAGTTTTCTTTTTTTACTCACATTCCCATAAGGGAAATTTTGAAATGTATGTGTGTTTTC
Source organism: Dermacentor andersoni (assembly GCF_023375885.2). Lineage (NCBI taxonomy): Eukaryota > Metazoa > Arthropoda > Arachnida > Ixodida > Ixodidae > Dermacentor > Dermacentor andersoni. The sequence goes on along the minus strand of NC_092814.1, from coordinate 215,370,631 downwards.
CGAGTACACTTAACGTTACATGATTGTATTTGTTCGCGAAACGAAAGCTCGTTTTCTTTTTTTTTTTTTCGAAGCTTAGGCGGGATGTGCGAATTTCAGGACGCAATAAAATTTTTAGAGAGATTAAATATTTTCTAACAAATCCTGTGTTGATTGATTTTGTTGATGCTGTGGATACAAATAATATGTTAAAACTAAAAATGCGAACGACAAAAAATAATAATAATAATACTAAAAGCAACGCCTAAAAGGTGTCAAGTAGCCTAAGAGCAGGCAGCTGGAAATGAATTTATAAGTGTAGCAAGGAAAGAAAATGAACCGAGAAAGACAGTGAATGCTTATCAACGTCCACAATAGGAGCACACTTCACATATTAGTCAAGTCAAGTCAATGTTTATTTCTAACATTCAGTCGGAGGTCCCCAGCCGAAAAGACGTCGCAGAGAACTTGAGAACATCTATACAGATTCCAGCAGTCAGCAACAGTTTCGAGCTTGAACTTACATGGAATAGACATGAAATCCAATGCCAAAATCAGACATAAATGCACTCATTCAAACAGTGGATAGAACAAGAAATGAAATGAAATGAAATGACACATTGGGCAGCAGCGGCAACTTGTTCATCGGCACTGTTCTCATCACTTGTTATACGCAGGATCATCGAAATTCTGGGCATCAACGGCGCAAGCCTCCACCATCATATTATCGCCTTCTGGAACACGTGTGACCAGTTCCCCGGAAGGAAGGAAGGAAAACTTTAATTGGTCCTGCAAGTAGTGATAATTAATCACTAAGCGGGCCGCTCCCACGTCGGGACCGGAAGGCCAAGCCTCACGGCCACATCGTGAGCCTGCTGGACAGCCCAGAATTGTTCATCCAGGTCCGGGCTGCGAAGTGCAGCCTCCCACCTGGACGCATCCTTGATCGGCGAGTCTTCAATTCTTTCGCAAGACCAGAGCATGTGTTCGAGCGAGGCTAAAGCACCACAATCTTGGCAATAAGGCTCTGTATACGTCTCTGGATAAAACATGTTCAGTCTCCGTGGGCAAGGATAAGTACCAGTCTGCAGTAAGCGTAATGTAAGTGCCTGAGCCCAGTTTAGTTTAGGATGCGGCAAACTGTAAACCCTGCGATTAAGAAGGTAATACTTCGTGATTTCATTGTATGTGGAAGGGGAGTCTCTATTCTCGGGGAGTACCGCCACGCCGTTGCGCGGAGCAGAGCGGAGGGTAAGATCTCGCGCTGCCTCATGAGCGGACTCATTGAGATTCGGAGGGGCTCCCTCGATCATCAAGGTGAGCAGGGAACCAACATAAGTAGTGTTGAGAGATCTCACATGTCTGCATAATTTTAAAAGCAACCTTAGCCACCGAGCCCTTCTCAAAGGCCCTAACGGCCGACTTTGAATCGCTATATACAAAAGGCCTGCGCCTGTCAACCAAGGCGAGCGCAATAGCCGCTTGCTCCGCGACCTCTGGCCTATCAGTCCGAACGGTAGCAGCGTTAACGAGACTGCCCTCATTGTCCACGACAACTATGGTAAACACCTTTCTCTCCTCGTTAAAAGAAGCATCGACGAAGCCAACCTTCTGATTCTCATCACGAATGAGTCTCAGTAGGCAAGCTCCCCTGGCCTTTCTTCTACCAACATTTCGCTCCGGATGCATATTCCTGGGAACAGGCTTGACGTGATACCGATTACGGACCTTCACGGGAATACCGACATGAAGCTGCGAAATCTTCTCCTGAGGAACACCTAACTCTCTCAGAATCTGCCGACCCGTGCTAGTCGTAGAGAGACGCACCATCTGCGTCCTCTCCTGAGCCTCAGCTATCTCATCCAAGGTATTATGAATTCCCAGCTGGAGAAGTCGGTCGGTGCTGGTGCACATTGGCACTCCCAACACTTTCTTCGTGATCTTCCTAATCTGCGTGTCAAGCTTCTCCTTCTCCGATGGTTTCCACTTGTGCATGGCCGCCACATAAGTAAAGTGACACAATACAAATGCGTGCATAAGTCTAATGAGACTATCCTCCTTGAACCCCGCTTGCCTGTTGGCCACCCTCTTCACTAGGCGTACCGCATTTTCTGTCTTGGCAATGATCTTCTGGATCGTCAGCGTGTTGGCACCGTTCGACTCAATAATCATCCCCAGAACCCTGATCTTATCAACCCTAGGTATGAGATCACCATTTCTTGTACGAAGCTGAATGCTCAGCTGGTCCACGGGGATCCATCCCCTTGGCTTGCGTCCCCTTCTAGTGGGACTGTACAGCAACAGCTCCGACTTGGAGGGGGAGCACCTTAACCCCGTCGGGTCCAAATAATTCTCAATTACATCTACTGCCTCCTGCAGAACACTTTCGATATAGCCCTCACTACCACCGGGACACCATATGGTCACGTCATCGGCATACATGGTGTGCCTAATCCCCTCAATCTCCAAGAGCTTCTTGGTCAATCCGACCATGGCCAGATTGAACAATGTGGGCGAGATGACGGCCCCTTGAGGAGTGCCCCTGTCTCCAAGATTGAACATCTTTGACTCCAGCTCCGCAACCTTCAAGGTAGCCTTCCTGCCTGACAGGAAGGACCTGACATAGTCATGAAAGCGCGCGCCGAGGCCAAGATCCGAAATGGACTTAAGAATATAAGAGTGCCGAACGTTGTCAAAAGCCTTCTCCAGGTCCAGCCCTAGGATGGCCTTAACGCCCCTTCCATCTCCATCAATGACCTGATGCTTGATGAGCTTCATTGCGTCTTGAGTCGACAGCCCTGCCCTAAAACCAATCATAGTGTGGGGGTAGACCTGGTTCTCCTCAAGGTACCTTGTAAGCCGATTAAGCACCGCATGCTCGGCTACCTTGCCCACACACGAAGTGAGCGAAATAGGTCTTAAGTTATCGATGCTCGGGACTTTGCCAGCCTTGGGAATCAGCACCGTGAGAGCTGTCTTCCACTGCTCCGGAACCACCCCGTCTCTCCACATAGCGTTAACCTCCCCGGTAAGGTACTTGATTGACCTATCGTCCAGATTTTTCAAAAGCTTGTTCGAAATCCCGTCCGCTCCGGGAGCCGACTTGTTCTTAAGGTTATGCAAAACCGTGCGTACCTCTTCCACAGAAAAGTCCTCATCTAGGGAAAAGTTGTCCTCTCCCGTGTAGGCCTGCTCCGTCAGAAAAGCATCCGGGTCCGCAACAGGAACGTATTTGTTGGCCAGCTTTTCAACCAGCTCTTCCTCCGAGGCAGACCCCACTGCTTCGTGTACAGCTCTAGCAAGGACGTGCCCCTGACTAACCCTCGTATTGGAGTCGTTCAGCAAATGCTTAAGCAAGCCCCACGACCTCCCGTTGCGCACCTGCTCGTCCACCGAGTTGCATACCTCATCCCACTGTTGCCTAGACAAAAGCTTACAGTGCTCCTCAATCAGCTTATTCAGCTCGAAAATCTTTTTACGCAGCCTACGATTAAGCCTCTGCCCCTTCTACCTAGCCAGCATAGACCGCTTGGCTTCAATCAGATGGGCCAGCCTGCTATCAACACTATCCACCTCCAAATCCGTAGTGATCTCCTTCGTAGCCTCCTTTACATCCTCCCTCACCTGGGTGACCCAATCCTCCAGGGACGGCCGGTACAGGCCTTCGAATTCCTTCCCCCTTTCTCCTCTCTCCTCCCGGATCATCCGAAACTTATCCCAGTCTATAAACGTTAACGCCCTAGGGCGCCTACCCTCAACCTCAAAAACAACTTGGTTAATATAATGATCACTACCTACCGCCCCTTCAATTCGCCTGTAAAAGCGAACACCGTGCTGGCCAGCTTCACACATTGGGCAGCAGTGGCGGCAACTTGTTCGTCGGCCCTGTTCTCATCACTTGTCATACGCAGGATCATCGAAATTCCGGGCATCAACGGCGCAAGCCTCCACCATCAAGCTATCGGTTGTATTATCGCCTTCTGGAACACGTGTGACCAGTTCCCCGGAACCGCCCTTCAATTCGCCTTTAAAAGCGAACACCGTGCTGGCTAGCTTCACACATTGGGCACCAGTGGCGGCAACTTGTTCGTCGGCCCTGTTCTCATCACTTGTCACACGCAGGTTGGTTGTTATTTGAATCTAACCTGTATATCTTGTCATTTCTGTTGCTGCCCCTGCTACCCTTATTGCTGCCTTTACTGCTTTAAATGCTATCATGACAACCGATACTTGTCTTTCGTGTTGTGAAGAACTTTCAAATGATGAGGAATCTATGAAATGTGTTGTCAATACTACCACCTAGGCAATTGTTCTGGCATAAGTGAACGCGCGTTCAAGAAGAAAAATGAGGAAGCAAAGAACACATTGAAGTGTCCAACATGTCGCATGTCCGCTTCGCGCAAAGTGCAACGTAGCAATGACTTACCTGCAACTATCATTAAACAACTTGCTGCGATTAATAGCAGTCTGGTAAATCTAACTGCCAAAGTGGAAGACTTGTCAAACCTAAAGGAAACTGTCGGTAACATTGAAAAGTTTGTTCAACATGTGTCAGACAAGTATGATGCTCTCCTACAAACTTCTGACAGACATGAGGGGCAGATCGAGAGCCTTAGCAAGACAGTAGAAGTCTTAGAGGCGCACCAAGACAAAAATGAAGTTGCAAGGCTAACTAAGGAACTAAACGAATTGCAGCAATACAGTAGGCTTCACAACATGGAAATTCACGGTATATCTTTCACCGCAAAAGAAAACCTTCTCGGAAAACTGAATAATCTTGCTCAGAAACTCGAGCTGTCCCTGCTGAATGAGCGTGATGTGGACGGATTGCATCGCCTGCCAGCACCTGTGAACAAAGTGCCGATCATTCTGATAAGGTTTTCCCGCCAATCTGCGAAAGTAAATTGGCTTGCAAAGCGTGAAGTTGTGAAGAAGTGTGATAAAGACATTTCCTTTTTCGATAATCTGACGGCACTGAACAGAAAGCTTTTATGGCTTGCCAAATCAAGAGCACGCGAACAAGGCTACCAATTTTCGTGGTGTTCCGATGGAAAGGTCTTTGTAAGGAAAGAACCTGGCGCAAGGGCAATAAGGATTGCCTCTGAACAAGACCTTGAGCTAATTGCTTAAGTTGGTTTCTTTTTTATTGCTGATGTTATTGTTAACCTTCACGATGTATTATACTAGCGACTCCCTTAACACATTCATATATGAAAATAGCTATTGCAAATATTTTTCCTTGTATCATTTAAATGCGCAAAGCCTCAGAAATAAGATTGATGAAATTGAGGCTAATATCGAGCTTATAAAATGTCACTTTGACATAATTGGATTTACAGAAACATGGTATGTATCAAATAGCGATGTTACACAGTTAACAGGTTATGGCAACGTCTCTGTATTTAGGAAAGAAAGACGTGGCGGCGGCGTATCTTTGTATATAAAACAAGACATTGATTATGGGGTTCTTCCGGAATTCACCGTAGTTTGTGATAATTTTGAGACAGTTGGTGTGACCAATCATAATACGATTATACTTCTCACGTACCGACCCCCTCACGGATTAGTTAGCACCTTTCTTGATTATGCTACCTTCACTAAACGACATGTTATTATATTTGGTGACATGAAAATTGATTTATTAAGAAACAATGCTAGCCAAGTGCACCTCCTTGAGTGGATGTTATCGTATGGTTGTGAAAATATTGTAGATAAGCCGGCACGAATCAGTCAACACTCAATCAACACATAGACTTGTGCTTCACTAATTTACCTTTAAATAAAATAACATCCGGTGTAATTTTGACGAGCTTACGTGATCACCTTCCTTTTTTTTTGCCTTCTTTTCCTTGGTGAAAAAAATGGATAGAACAAAATTCCTCCGACGAATAATCAATGAAAGTAACATTGCGCAGTTCCATTCACTGATGGCTGACGTAGTCTGGGATGATATATATCGTGAAAGCAACCCGTGTAAGGCATATAAAATTTTTTTAGAGAAAGTGCTTCACCACTATAACAGTGCTTTTCCACTCGTGGCTATAAAAAAGCACAGGAGGATAAGAAAAGAGTGGATTACTCCGGTATTATACAGGCGTATAAACAGAAAAAACTGGCTGTTTGCTCGTTTCATAAAAACGATAGATCTGGTTCATTTCACGGAATTTAAAAAAATTCCGTAACAACTTAACTTCAGATCTTAAGAAAGCAAAATCAGCTTACTACGACAACAAATTTTCCACAGTCATGAACAGTCCTAAATTATTGTGGCAAGCAACTAACAACATCATAAAAGGTGGCAAAGCACGCATTCCGCTGGATTTTTACATCGACGGTAAAACATTTTCAGGTGTACCACTTGCAAACAAGTTTAACGAACATTTTCTCAATGCAGGTTCGCCAAATTGCTTACGCATGAGCCAAGCGTTAACGCCTATCACTTCATATGTTCCTTCCACTAATAGCAATTCACTGTTTCTGATACATACATCAGAGGAAGAAGTTGTAGGTGTTGGAAAGGCAATGAAGGATGGGTGCTTGCCAGGAAATGACGATATTAGTGCACGCCCCATCAACGCCGTACTTCCATTACTTGTGGGTCCTCTAGTATATATTTGTAATCTCATATTAGAGACCGGTATATTCCCTGATAAAGTGAAAGTTGAACGCGTAACCTTAATATTCAAAGGAGGAGGAAAAAATGATCTGAATAATTAGACCTATTTCTGTTTTGCCGCTCTTTTCTAAGATCCCCGAACGCATAATATACACGAGGTTAAACAAATTTTTAAATGCTCATAATATAATATGTAAACAACAATATGGATTTCAGGCTGGAAAATCAACGGAGACAGCACTGCTATTCATAAAGGACCGTATTTTGGAAAACTTTGAACAGAAACTATATACACTGGGCATTTTTCTTGACTTCAGAAAAGCCTTTGATTCTATTAAAGATGAAATTCTGATGGAAAAACTGGGAAAGTATGGTATCAGAGGAATAGCACATGAGCTGATAGACAGTTATCTCAAAGGAAGAAAACAGTACACTAGTATGAATCAATTTCTGTCAGATATAGGAATAATTAAGTACGGTGTGCCGCAAGGATCTATTCTTGGGCCTTTGTTATTTATTTTATACGTCAATGACCTCGTTACCATCCCCCTGACACCTGATATTATCCTTTACGCGGATGACACTAATGTCTTCTTTTCTGGTCCAGATCTAGCCTCACTTGAACAACATGCAAATTAGTGGCTGAGTCAGCTACAGATCTGGTTAAATAACAACGAACTTGACTTAAATATAAAGAAAACACAATATATTATTTTCCGCCCCAAAAACAAGCCCTTGAATCATCACGTCCAATTACAGATCTATAATACCAATCTATTGCCAACAAATTCTTGCCGCTTCCTGGGCGTCTGTTTCAAGTATGCCTTAACATGGACAGATCACGTGGATCAGGTTCTTTTGAAAGCATCTACGTCTATCGGTTTGTTGCAACGCGTAAAATATCTTTTACCTCTGCGTTTGAGAAAGCAGATTTATTTTTCCGTAGTTGACTCCTATTTTATGTACTGTCAGCTAGTTTGGGGTACATGTAACAAATCAGATTCAGACCGCCTTTTCTCGCTTCAGTTCAGGGCGTTGAAGACGGTATTCCGTTCCGCACCTGTTATCAAAGAATTCTTGTACGACGCAGTTAAAGTACTGCCGTACTATCAACTTTAGTTTCTCATTGGCTGTACTTATTTTTCATAACATTAAGCATGATTTTACATCCTTCTGCATTAAGTACTTAAACAGGAACCTTACCCATAACTTGCGCACTGTATGTATGGTTTGGTTGAAGTCACGCACAAATTATGGTACTCGGATCATAGACAACCAAATAGTTACTCTGTAACACTTATCCTTTAATGATCAGCTGCATAAATGATTGTAAGACCCTTTCTGAATTTAAGAAAAAAAATTAAAATTATGCTTTCTTCTCCGGCCTCTTTTCCTTAGAATTGTACCTTTCTTTTATCTTGAGCAAGTGCAATTTGAATGATTCTCTACATCATTGTTTCCGTGAATTATAATGATGAATTCAATGTATAATATCAAATCATAGGATAATTTGTCATATGTGACACAGCATTGTATTTCTGAATTTCCACTGATTTCTTTGATCTCACAATGTAGTGCAGTATTTTGTCATGCCGACCTGCTGTCATAATGTGTGATCCCGAGGTGAAGGCCCTGTCAGGAGGCATTGTTGCCTCCTTTTGCCGCGCCTCGTGGACATCCTGTACCATCTATGTATGTCCAAATAAATTGAATTGAATTGAAAATAACAATCGAAGGCGCTTATATATATGATGGGCATAGTGAATGCATATACAGTCTCGTAGTCACACAAGAGGTGCGCATGCAGCATGGAACACTCGTAAATGAAAAAAAAATCTATTTTACAGTCCACAAATGGTATACACAATGCGTGTCCGAAAAGAAGAAAATAATTGCAAAATCTAGCAATAGTTGCAAAATTATTTATCTGTTTAGCAAAAGAATTCTCACATATATCTTACATTTACGTTCAGGTAGATCGAAATCCATACGCTCACGTGCTACTTGTTCAGTATCGCTGAAACCAGGCACGCAACAAGGCATTCCCCATTGCTTGTCCGGATAAAAAGGCACCGACCTCAGTGATTTGCGGAAAGTATAACTGGTGGAGATATCGGATGGAAGAGGATAAAGGCTGTTTTTATTTTGTGTAAAACCGTAGTTTACAAGTATACAGATCACTTGCTTTGGTAATATCATGTTTTGCAAACCGTGGTAAGTGCGCAACTGGCTAGGGTCTCCGTAAGTTTTCTAAAATTATCAGCACTTTCTTTTGCAATATCTCGAGCTTAGTATGGTTTAGAGAAATTGTTTTCAGTGTTTCCATAATTTTTTGAAGCATGTCGCTAAAGTGAGACAAATAAAGGTCGCTAAATTTCAGCTAAATTTTGCTGGCATTGCCACGATGCGATCCACTAACCAGCTGCTGTTCTTCATGCAGGTTTTGACGTCAGTTATTATGCGAATGCTGCTGCTTCTTGTGAAATCAACGAGCGTCAGTTTGGGACGATCGCACCCGTGCTTCGATGACGTAATAACATGGGATATCAGAACCAACAGGAATTCAACCCGACTGGCGGCGCCGCCAGTGAAAGAATGGATCCTCGACGGAAAGCCGCTGGCCCTACTGCCATCGTCAACAGCCATCCAGCTGCCTATAGAAGAGGAGCGACCACCCCTGCCACACCGTGGGCTCGGTGGCATTGCCACGATGCGATCCAGTAACCTGCTGCTGTTCTTCATGCAGGTCTGTGAACCAAGCTCTCTTTACGCTAAGAAAACCAATAATTATTCTCTTGTGCAGCTACCGAGCCCGCAGTGCTGTTTGTGTGTTTTCTCTGAGTGCCTTTGTGTTATCAGATACCTTTTGTTACTCTCTGGGGGTATTGAAAGTAATCCCGGTCCGGATTACGCCGCACTACTTGCCGAAATGAAGAAGGTATTTGCTGGCCAAGATACGATTATCGCTGAGATGAAAGACCTCAAAAACAAATACATGGCTACGACTGCATCTCTAGAGGCTCTAAGCGAGGGGCTGACGCACCTGGAGGGCAATTGCCAAAGTGTTCTATCCATGCAAGCCGATATGCATTCCGTACGGGCAGACAGTGAATGAACGACGCAGCTGGTTCATAAACTGGATGCCCGTGTAGATGATGCTGAGAACCGGTCAAGGCGAAATAATTTGATTTTTTATGGCCTGATCCATCAGCATCAGAGCCATCAAACGAATCGGAAAGAATTATCTTACGCCTCTGCTCGGATCATTTGAAAGTACCGCTTGAGCCTAAGGAAATAGAGCGAGCGCATCGAATTGGTCGGTATTCCCCTGATCGCAAGCGCCCAATTATAGTTAAATTTGTGTTCTTTAAAACAAAGGAAGCTGTCCTTTCTAATGGCCGTAATCTTAAAGGCACTGACTTCTGCGTTGCCGAAGATTTTTCGCCGGCTGTTAGGAATGCCCGTAAACACCTTGTCGCCTTCGCAAAAGCTAAGTCTGTGCCCTTTTTCCTACGTTTTAAAACACTGTTCATAGGTTCCAAGCGCTACGTATATGACGAAGCTTCGCAGACGATAAAAGAAGTATAGTAACGACTTCGTAATCAAAAAATAAATCGACGCCCCGAATAGCAGTTGTATCACGCATTTCATATCAGTAATCTTTACTAACATACGAAGCTTCATTGCAAAACGCGAACACGTGTCTAACCTTGTACTAACGTCTAAAAGCAACGTGCTGGTACTCACGGAAACCTGGCTTAGTGACAATATTCCAGACTCGGAAGTGCTGCCTGATTTACCGAATTTTAACGTGTTTCGGAATGATCGCGCGACAACACGAGGAGGAGGCGTCCTTATAGCTGTCAGTCAACAATTATCGTGTTCTGTTGTTAGCGTCACATCCGACTTGGAAATCCTTTTCATTCATTGTCACGCCGCTCCACAATCAGTTCTTTTGGGCGTTTCCTATAGACTCCCTCGCAGTAGCCCAGATTTTGCCTGTCAACTTAGCAATGTACTCTGCAAACTAACTTTTCAGTACCCCAAAGCTGACCTCCTCCTCTTCGGAGACTTTAACTTTCCAGATACCGATTGGCACAATATAGCTCCGTCTTTCGTAAATCAGACAGAAGCAAGAAATTTCCTTGATCTTTGTTTTAATTTCAATCTCGCTCAACTTGTATCTGAACCAACGCGCGTCACACCAGACACAGCTAACGTATTAGACCTAATACTAACGAGTCGACCAGACAGTTTATCGTCAATTACCTATCTGAAGGAAATTAGCGACCATAAGGTTATTCACGCTTCCTTTCACTTTGCACCAATTCCACGCCAGAAACTTCAAAAGACAATACATCTTTTTAACAAAGGCAACGACGAGGCTATACGCGATAGTCTGTACGACTTCATTATTTCATTCGAGGCATCCTTTAACAAAAACGATATCCATACCAACTGGCAAAGATTCAAAGAAAAAATAAATGATCTAGCTGACAGGTTCATTCCAACGATAACGTTTCGAACGCAACTTCAGAAGTCATGGTTCATCAATTCTTTGAAGAGACTTGATAATAAAAAAAAAATGTTTGTACCGTGCAGCAAACGGCAGGACAAACACATGCGCCTGGGATAAATACTACGCAGCGGAACGCGCATACTTATCAGCTATTCGGGAGGCAAAACAGTCTTTCTTTCACGAAGATCTACCAAAAATGCTGGTCACTAATCCAAGAAAGTTCTGGCAGGTGATCAATCCTCGGGAAATAAGCAGTATTGCGTTAGTCAACAAGAACAGTGAAACGGTCGATGATGTTGAATGTGCTAATCCTTTTCATACAGCTTTTGTATCAGTCTTCTGCTATGAACCTAGCTTGTCATTTCTCTCTACAGTTAACAACTCAACTAGTGTCATGCCATCAGTAACCTTCTTTGCCGATGGTATTTTGTCTCTAATTGACAATCTTAAACTAACATCCTCAGCCGGAGTAGATAACATGAACTCAAAAGTGTTAAAAAATACTAAAGACATCAGTGCTGCTTATTTGTGCTTGCTGTTCTCGCAGTCACTCTCAACTGGCATCATACCACATGACTGGACAGGACAGGTGGGGAGGGTTGTTCCCATCTACAAATCAGGTGACAAGAACTCTCCACTTAACTATCGCCCCATCTCACTAACAAGCATACCTTGCAAAATCATGGAACATGTCATTTATACAGAAACTATGAAATTTTTAGACGCAGGAAGCTTTTTTCATTTTTCACAGCATGGATTTCACAAGGGATTTTCCTGCGAAACGCAATTGGCACTTTTCCTTCATGATCTTCACAATAATCTCGATACTAACCAGCAGACGGACGCAGTATTCCTAGACTTCGCGAAAACATTCGATAAGGTATCACATCAACGACTATTACTAAACCTATCTCTGGCGAACGTGCATCCCGATATATTGCGATGGATTGCAACTTCCCTTAGTAACCGCTCACAGTTTGTCCTTATTAACAACAGTCCATCTGTTTCCCTACCGGTAACTTCTGGGGTTCCACAAAGATCTGTCCTCGGGCCTCTCCTCTTCTTAATATATATTAACGACTTACCTCTGCATGTATCCTGCAATATTCGCATGTTTGCAGATGACTGTGTCCTTTACCAAACAATTACTAACATGTCGTACCAAATCTCCCTTCAGGAGGATATTAACCGCTGTCAGGATTGGGGGCTCAATCCCATCGCTCGTAACCCGTTGTCAAGATTGGAGTCGGGCATGAATTCGAAAGTAACTGGCCCATGCCGTCGTCCAACTTATCCACGCTGAGGACGTTGATGAAGGGAAGGACTGCTTCTCATCGAGAACGAAGAATATGGATTTATTTACAGTATTTACATGCAGTTCATCAGTCTAGCATGACTGCGAGAGAAAGTACGTCAGTCTAACACGACTGCTTGAGAGAATGTGTCGAGCATCTGCACAACAGCGGTTTATAAACACTCGGTCCCCCCCTTGATTCCAAGGGGACGGAAACGTTCGTCCAGTCATTGTAAACACGCCGCCTCTCCCCGGGAGGGCTTACACACACATACGCACACACACGCACACACAGGTTCACGGTCCGGAACCGACGTCACACGGACTTCGTAGAACTCGGGGCTGACCCCCGCAGCGCGGCCGGGTACCCCTTTGTCTTGCGTCTCGGACGGCGCGTGGGAAGGTGCATCAGTAGACGTTCCCGCTGGCGCACTCCCCCGCTCACGGCCGGCCCGGGTAGGCGGTGTCGTGTTGCGCACAAAGCCTGCTTCGTCGAACTCATTCAGTCACAACGGCGACGAGGCTAGAGCGTAACGCCAAGGAAAGTTGCCACCCCTGTCGCAAGTGGCTGGCAAAACTTGCACTTCAGCTGGCCGTTCTTAACACCGCTTGCAACAATGGTGCGATTGCTGGTTAATGACACTTAACCCAAATAAATGTAAAGTAGTGGTATTCTCCCGCCGACCTAACCCACTAGCTTACCCATACACAATAAATAACGTAGACGTAGAAACTGCGCAGTCTTACAAATACCTTGGTGTTACCCTTACTAATGACTTGACTTGGAGCACACATATTACTAACGTCATCTCATCTTCTAATAAATCTCTTGGTTTCTTAAAACGAAACTTAAAGCAAGCACCCAAGCATGTAAAATTACTAGCCTACAAAAGCATAATCAGACCTAAACTTGAATATACATGTGCCGTATGGAGCCTTCATCAAGCATATCTAATCAACGCACTTGAATCGGTGCAAAACCGTGCCATAAGGTTCATCCATTCAACGTATTCATATGATGTCAGCGTGTCATCATTGAAAAAAGAATCTGGATTGGTTACACTTGCTAATCGCCGCCGCATCTCAACTCTCTCTCTCTTTCATAAGTCTTATCACACTTCAATTATTCAAACACCGTACATTATTCCCGCTGCCCGTATATCACATCGCACTCGGCACGTGTACCAAGTTGGCCGCCCTCGCACTCATACTACCACTTTTTCAGGCTCATTCTTCTTTCGCGCAGCAACAGATTGGAACGACCTGCCCCACCAAATTGCCGCCATAACCTCTGCACCTAGATTCATGCAAAAACTAACAGACCATTTTTCAGAATAAAAAAAATTTACGGGATATGCTATCTATGTGTGTACTAGACGGAATGATGTAGCTAATTTTCACGTGTGTTGTAACTTATGCTCTGTTATTCTTAAACTGATGTATAATAAATATATGTATGCCCACCCCTTATGCAATGCCCCTATGGGGCTTTTAAGGTAATGAAATGAAATCTTTTGGGTAAATTTTAGGTAATGTAGGCGCTTTGGAGCACTGTAATATACGCTAGCGTAGCATCAATTTTTTACCGAAGGGAGGAGGGAAAAAGATAAGTAGAAGGCAGAGAGGTTAACCAGAATAACGTCCGGTTGGCTACCCTACACCGGGGGAATAGGAAAGGGAGAAAACAAAGATAACAGGGAGAGAGAGAGGAGGGAAGGAAAGAAGGAAATTGCGGTGAATTCGCTGACGTGTGTGGTCCAACAGAAATTGCATTAAAGTCACAAATGGTCGCACAAGCCTGTCGTCCTTAAGAAGCACAAAAGCGCCTTCACCGCCTCATGGGCCAACGGGCGATGGGGGCGGTGTTCCAGCAGCACCTGCACAGAAAGCGGTCGATTGTCCAGTTTTTGGAAAGCTTTGGCAAGTTCTTGTCTCTCTGGAGTGTACCGTGGACAGTGGCACCGCAGGTGGTCGATGTTTTCTTCGGTGCCACAGACCTCGCATGCTGCACTGTCAGCCATTCCAATTATTGTAGAGTATGCCTTTGTGAAGGCAACTCCTAACCAAAGGCGACAGAGAAGCGTAGCTTCACGTCGAGGAAGTCCGATTGGAGGTCGGAGTTGCAGGGAGGGTTTTAGTCGATGCAGTCGTGTAAGTCGTAAGTTTGGCGAGTTCCACTTGGTCAGTGTGAGACTGCGTGCCAGGTGTCGAAGCGGCCTTGCGGCGTCTGTCCTCGAAAGCGGAATTGGAACGCTGTGCTCTTGGTGTACTGTGCGAGCAGCGTTATCGGCAAAAACATTGCCACTGATTCCACAATGGCCAGGTACCCATTGAAAAACGACCTCGTGACCTTTTTGTTGGAAGTGATGGCAAAGTTTCGCGACTTCGTATGTCAATTGGTCATGGCATCCGTGTCGGAGAACTGACTGCGTGCACTGTAATGCCGGTTTTGAATCGCAGAACACAGCCCATTTTCTAGGTCTTTCAGAATCAATGAATTCCAGTGCTCGACGCAGGGCCGTTAGTTCTGCCGCCGTTGAGGTCGTGACATGCGATGTCTTGAACCGCAGTGTCATTCATCGCGTTGGTGTAACTGCACGACGTAGTCGATCCATCGGTATATATGTGCACGTGATTGCTGTACTTTTCATGCAGAAGAAGTAAGCTCAGCTGTTTTAGAGCAGGGGCCGGTAGATCTGTCTTCTTCTGTAGTCCTGGAATCATTATATGTACTTGTGGACGGCTCAAACACCACGGAGGAAACGCTGGCTTGGCCGCAGGTGTGTGCCCTGAAGTAAACGACGCACGATGTGCACTGACAATATTGCTAAATGTCGAGCAGGGCCTTGCAGCAGTGAGGCTCGCCAAGTGGTGGGAAGGGGTCCTAGCATAATGCCTGAGATGCATACGCATTGTCTCAACGGTAATGTGCGTCGTGATTGGGTAATCCTGCGCAAGGGCAATGGTTTCAGCCGTTGATGCGCTGCGTGGTAAGCCAAGACATATCTTAAGGGCTTGGGCTTGAATACTCTGAATCGTACGCAGGTTAGTCTTGCAGGTGTTGGATATTGCAGGCAGGCTGTATAGCAGGAATCCAACGAACAACGCCATGTACAACTGTAACATAGCGTGTATAGATACTCCCCAACTTTTTCCTGCAAGGAACCCGAACAGGTGACATATAGCAGTCAGCCGCTTTTTCACGTAATTGACGTGCGGAGTCCAAGACGGGTCTCTGTCAATTACGACTCCCAAGAGCCTGTGACTTCTGCTGTATAGTATAAGTTGTCCGTTAATAGATACGCCGTAACCAGACATTGGCTTCCTCGTGAAGGCCACCATTGCGCACTTTCCGCATGAAATTTCAAGTCCTTGTTCACGAAGGTAGCAAGATGTCATTGTGGCTGCCTTCTGAAGCCGAGCGCGAAGCTGAAGTCGTGTCACACCTGATGCCCAAATGCAGATGTCGTGCGCATAGATGGAAAGTCGTACGGTGCTTGGCAGGTTGTAAACAATCCACTGAGGGTGAGATTGAAAAGAGTCGGGCTAAGTACTGCGCCTTGAGGGACTCCTCGGCTACCGTAATGCTCGGATGTCGGGCCATTTTCTGTGTGCACGTAGAATTCTCTCCTCTGTAAGTAGTTGCACACCCACATATACATTTTACCACCAAGTCCGACGGCTTCTAACGTGCTAAGGATGGCTTCATGGGTGACATTATCATAAGCACCTTTAACGTCTAGAAACAGAGCAGCAGATAGTCGCTTACAGGCCTTTTGGTGTTGCACAAATGTTATCAAGTCCACAACGTTGTCTGTTGACGAACGGCCACGTCTGAATCCGGCCATAGCATTTGGGTAGATTTCATAGTACTCTAAGTACCATTCCAGACGTGTTAAAATCATTCTTTCCATTGTTTTTCCGACAAAGCTGGCAAGAGCGATCGGACGGTATGAGGAAATGTCCAAAGGCGACTTGCCAGCTTTGAGAAGTGGAATAAGGCGAGTTGACTTCCATTCTTGCGGAACCGTACCCGTCTGCCAGGAGTCGTTGTACAGGAGCAAGAGTGCCTTCCGAGCTTGGTCTCCTAGGTTACACAGGGCACGGTATGTAATGCCGTCAGGTCCTGGCGCTGAAGAACGCCTGCACAAAGCCAGCGCAGCTTCTAGTTCCTCCATAGAAAAAGGGCATTCCATGCGGGGATCGCGTGAGAACAGTGGGTGGTCGAGCGTTCCCGTACCCGTTCCATCGGAATTTGCTTCGCCAGCAATCTTGCTGCAGAAACATTCAGCGACATCAATATCTCTACATTGTAGATGGAGTGCCAGAGATTTAAACGGGTGGCACTGACCAGAGGTTGTGCGAAGGCCACGAACAGTCCTCCATATAAGCGACAAAGGTTTTCGCGGATCCAGGGACTCGCAAAAGGATACCCATTGTCGCGAAGCCAGCTTGTTCATGTGACGCTGTATTTTCTTTTGTGTTCGTCTAACCAATCTCAAATCATAATTGGACTTCGTGCGTCTATATATTCGCTATGCACGACGGCGAATTGCTCGAAGTTTTGCTAGTTCGATGTCGAAATCGGTGCGGGAAGAACTATTCGAAAGCAAATGCGTGGTTGTTTGTATGGCATCCTTTATCGCGCCCTGTAGGTTATAGGAGGTGCCGTCACGACAACAGTCTTCCATTATTATTTTGTATTTAGGCCAATCGGTGCACTGGACGGTTCTGGAGGACTTGGAGCTAGTCAAACCTTCGATATTCAAATAGGTTGGGATGTGGTCGCTACCCCGTTTCTAAATCCGAAAACCGATGCACTCTTCTCGAAAGCGAACGTGAAACGAAGGTAAGGTCCAAGCAGCTACTATACGCTGATCCACGCAGATAAGTAGGGCTGCCATCATTTGACAGGCAAAATTCATGTTCATAGGCAAAGGACACCAACGTTCTGCCTCTAGAGTTCACTTTGGAGCTTCCCTATAGGTAATGGTGGGCGTTAAAGTCACCAGTGAGCACCCACCACTGTGGAGTCGATGTCAAAATTCCCCGTAAGCGCTCACAATCTAGACGGCTTGTTGGAGATAAATAGGCTCCAAGAATTGTTAACGTGAGCTTTTTCTTCTTCACTGTTAAGCAAACGTATTGATTTGCTTCGTCAGAAGGCACTGGGTGATGTACATAAGTCAATTCACGGCGTATAAACACAACAACCTTGCTGCACTCTCCGTGGGCAGAGGACATAAAGCACTCGTACCCGGAGAGTCTGATGGGAGCTGACAGGTTGGGCTCGCAAATCACGATAATGGGGGAACTGGTGCGTAAAGACAAACTGTCTAAAGTAGGACATGCGTGACTTAAGCCCTCTGGCATTCCACTGAAACACAGATGCATTCTTGACTTCCTCTTGAAACGACGGCATCTCTCGGGCCGTGGTTTTACCCTAGAGCCGCAAGCACCGGACTCAAGGTGTCCAGCACCTGCAGTGCGCTCTGTGCCGACGGGGTTTTCATGCTGCTGAGTAGAATGCGCATGGCGTCCATAAGTGACTTCGGCATCACTATGACTTGGCGATCCTCAGTCGTCGTCGCATCCGCGGTTCGTGAGGTCATTGAGGGCGGCGCAATTTGATGTGACTCTGATGCAGGTTGTGCTCGTGGAAGTGTAGGCCACTCTTCATGAGGTGCGCGACTTGCCCCTTTCTTCGTTTTCGCAGTGTCTGTCTTTGTGGAAGTCGGCGTTGATACGGTAGCCACTTTGGCGGAAGATGGTGTATATCTTTCAGTAGACGTAACATTTCATGCTGCTCTTCGGTGCCGATGTCGTCGTCGCCTGAGAGTAGCGGCAGCCTCTTTGTGGGTTGAATGGTCCCGTACCATACGTTTGAGTACTGCTCGCTCGTTCCTCACCCGCGGGCAATCATTGGATGAGGCCTCGTGAGTACCATGGCAGTTAGGGCACTTTAACACAGTTGCGCGGCTGGCATCTGCTGAATGAGATTCGGCGCACCGTGGGCACACGAGGTTATACCTACAGACACCTTTTACGTGTCCCATCTTGCAGCATTTGTAGCATTGCAGGGGCTTCGGTACGTATGGGCGGACTGGATGGCGGACGTGGCCAACTTTGACGTGTGAGGGAAGGCTGTCTCCATCAAACCACAGCTTCAGGCAGCGGGTGTTGCAAAGTCTTGTGATGTGCGTGATAAGAGTGCCTTCTGTAGTTGGCTTTATTAATATTGGTAAGTCGTCGGCTGGTATAGAAATATCGACATCATAAATGACGCCGATAGTCCCACTGCAGCCAGTAGGTATCATGGATCGCACTTGTACTTTGTCGATCTCCGTTACGTGCCGCAGGCTTTGCAGTGCACTACGGTGTAGAACATCCACTGCAAGGACATTCTTCCGTGTGTTTATTCTCCCGTCCTTTATCTCATTTGGCGCGATTCCCTCAAGAAACGCAGAAAGGACTTGCCTGTTTAGGAGTCGCAGATTTGACACTGGGTCCACAGGCATGAAGAGCATAGTGTGCGGCCAGCGCTGTGGTGTTGTCTTCACGGTGGAGACACTTGGCGACGATGACCTCCGTAGGAGTCTTCTTTTTGTGGTTCGGCTCATGACAAGCGTGAAATCGTCATCCGACGAGTCGACGCTGTCCGAGTACAACTCGGTTGCCTCGCTGTCCGTGTCACTTAACGCATTTCCAAGTTTTCTGAACGCGACCCCTAAGTATTGGAAAGATTTAACTGGTTCAATAGGGTAGTTTTCTATTACATGAGACTACGAGAGGATTTCGATGGCATGTTACTGGCATTACTTTGCATTTAGAAGGACTTAGTAGCATTAGCCAGTCGTCAAACCAATTTCGAATATTGTTCAGGTCGTTCTGAAGCAATACTTGGTCACTGGTGTTAGTTATGGTGCGGTATAGACAACACAATCGTCAGAATATACGCGTATGTGACTAGAGACATTAAATGGTAGATCATTAATATATATTAAGAAAAGGAGGTCTTAAACAAATTAAATTATGGGGTTTTACGTGCCAAAACCACTTTTTGATTATGAGGCACGCCGAGTGGAGGCCACCTGGGGTTCTTTAACGTGCACCTAAATCTAAGTACACGGGTGTTTTCGCATTTCGCCCCCATCGAAATGCGGCCGCCGTGGCCGGGATTTGATCGCGCGACCTCGTGCTCAGCAGCACAACACCATAGCCACTGAGCAACCACGGCGGGTCAGGAGAGGTCCTAGCACAGAGCTCTGTGGAACGCCTGATGTTACAGGAAGCGGGTTAGAAGCACTATTATTGATTTGCACAAGCTGTGAGGGATTAGTAAGGAATCCTTGTATCCATCTTAGAACGTTAGGGTGGATACTCAACTGGGAAAGTTTTAGAAGCAGGCGTTGATGAGCTACTTTGTCAAAGGCTTTTGCGAAATACAGGAAAATTGCGTCAGTCTGTGTATTAGTATCGAGGTTTGAATGCAAATCATGAATAAAGATGGCCAACTGGTGTTTCACAAGAAAATCCCTTACGGAAACCGTGCTGTGATGAATGAAAAAAATCGTTTGAGTCGAGAAAGTCCATTAATTGTGAGAATTACGAGTTCCATGATTTTGCAAGGGATACTTGTTATGGAAATCGGGCGGTAGTTTAGTGGTGAGTTGCTATTACCTGATTTGTAGACGGAACGACCTTGCCCACTTTCCATTCGATCGGTAGTATACCTGTGGTTAACGATTGTGAAAACAGCAAGATTAAAAAAGAAGCAGAAGTTATTTTAGTGTTTTTTAGGAGTTTTGAAGTAATATTGTCATGGCCAGCAGACAATGATATTTTGAGGTTTTCTATTATGCTGTAGATACCGTTTAACGAAAAAATTATGGCTGGCATTTCTGACATGGCAGGAGCAGACATGCTTTGAATGGGCGCATTGGATACCATGGTGAAAACTTAAGAAAAAAATGTGTTAAGAATGTTAGCGCAGTCAGCGTCTGATAAAGGATCACCCATTTCGTTTGGGATACTGATAGTACGGGGTGTGTGGGGATTAATGATGTGCCAAAATTTTTCGGGTTATCAGTTATCATGCGGTGAAGGTCGTTACGATAAAACGAGTGTTTATGTCTGCGGATAACGTCAAGTAGACACGCTCAGACTCGTAGTATCTTTCCCAGGCGCCGGGGCTTGGTTTAATCTTGCGGATCGAAAAAGACGTTTCTTTTTGCTCTCGAGAGTTTTAAGTGTTTTGTTAAACCATGGCTGATGTCGGTTAGCGCGAACGGTTATAGTTGGAATGTACTTCTCTGCTAGGTCGTTATGTTTATTCTGAAAGAGAAACCAGTTATTTTCCACAGAGCGCAAATGAAAACTTAATTCGAAATTTTCATAAAAGTCATGTAGTTCTTGATTTATTGCAGCGCCTTTGTCATAAAGGCGGATGACCTTTTTATAAGAACGGCGTAAGCTGGGAATAAAGGTGAAGGTGGCATGGATTACTTTATGATCACTAATTTCGCGAAGGTAGTTAATGGTTGACAGACTTTCGGGATGAGTGGTTAGTATAACATCTAAAATGTTCTCAGTAGCCTGTGTTACGCGTGTTGGTTTAGTTACTAATTGTGTTAAGTTACAATTAAGGCAAACGTCAAGGAAGTCCCTAGCACCTGCTTCGTTTGAACGTAGTTGCGCAGGAGACTAAACGTTTGGATAGTTGAAATCTCCGAAGAGCAAGATACATGCATTCGGGTAGTTTTTCGCTAAGTGGACCAGGATATTGTTAAGTTTGAGGGGGAAATCAGCAGGACTGCTAAGGGGGCGACAACATACACCGAGAAGTAGCAGCTCTGGATTAACATTGAACTTTAGCCATAGGATTTCTAGTTCAGATGTTACGTCAATCACGCAGCAGGATAGCTGCTTATTCACAGCAATAAGAACACCTCCCGCTCTGAACCCCTGCCTATCTTTGCGGAACATAGCAAAATTAGGAAAGTCGGCGAGGATTCCTGTGTCAGAAACGTC
Source organism: Dermacentor andersoni (assembly GCF_023375885.2). NCBI lineage: Eukaryota > Metazoa > Arthropoda > Arachnida > Ixodida > Ixodidae > Dermacentor > Dermacentor andersoni. Next base: position 215,349,193 of record NC_092814.1, on the reverse strand, counting down.
ATCAAAGAGCCACGTTTCGGTGAGTACGAGAAGATTACTTTCAGATGATGACAGAAGGTTTGATATGATATTACGTTTAGGAAGAAAACTTCGTATGTTAGAAAAAATGACTGATAAAGAAAAGGACGGTTCAGGAATAGGGGTAGAACGTTGAACTGTCTGTCGGTTGCTGCGTGGTAGCTATAATTCCATGACTTGTTGGTATGATTCGTCAAAAAAATATCGCTTGGGTCCGATATGCAAGGTTTTATACCGAAGTGCAAAAGTTTCGGCTTTGCTTTTCGCATACGCGATAAGGTGCTTGCGCGCGGTTTGAGTTTGTTTGGAAAAGTCTTCGCCAATGCTGAATGCTGTACCCTTCAACTTTCGGCCGTTTGCCAAAATTGCGTCTTTTGTTTTAAAATTACAAAATTCGATGATAATGGAACGGTTTCGGCCGGGAATTTGGCGTCCAAGGCAATGCGCACGCTCGATTTCATCAGGTTTTACACTTAAGTTTAGGTACTCGGAGCAGTGGCGGATGATTATTTCCTCTGAGCGCGCGAAGGATTCAATGCAAGAAGTGTCAGATATGCCATAAAATAACAAATTATTTGGTCTAGAGTGGTTTTCGGCATCCTCTAGTCGGCTTTCCAGAGTACAGACACGACGAACAGCTTGAACGGTGTCGGTTTGTACGCACTGCAGCTGATGTCGCATGGGTTCTATATGCTGACAGCTGGTTTCCACAGTGGTCAGTCTCTTACTCAGGTCCGAAAAGGCGTTGGTTGTTTCTTTCAATTGTGTTTTTAAGTCTTTCACATCACCCAGCAATTTCGACTGTCCTGCAGATGGCTTTTTTTTTTTTTCTGCAAGGATGGCAGCCGTGTCAGGACCAGGATTTGTTTCTATATCTCCAGCGAGCAGCAAAAGAGAGCGTACAACCCATATGCAATCACCAATATTAATTATAACACTGCGGTTTTTTTTAGCAAATAGGCTGTATGGTGGACTAACCTGCATAACGGGAGGAAGCTGATTACACGTCTATTTTGCAGCACAGCCACCAAGCCCACAGAGGGATGTAGAAGGGTGAGGCAGTATTAAAGCCGGCGTTCCCAGGAGTGTCGCTGTCGATGGTTTCTGCCACGATGAAATGAGGACCACAAGCTCCGATGGTGGTGTTTTTTTTCCACTCCCAAGCGCCAGAAACTGGTAAGGCTGATGCACAGAAAGTGCACCCGTCTTTGTCACGGGGCGGCAGCTTCCACCCGTTCGTAGCAGTTGCTACAAAATAAACCCATACGGATTCCTCCAAAGGAAAGCCTCGCAGTTCAAGAAAACTTCGTCCTGGTCCGGGACTCGAATCCTGTCCGGGACCATCACCTTTCCGGGGCAACCGCTCTACCATCTGAGCTAACCAGGCGGCTAGCAGATGGCAGGCCGAAGTCGAATTTGTCACTACCATCTCTCATACCTACTACGCTTCACAACCAACCGAACGCCAAAGAACGTGTTCGTCTATTCAATACATGTCGAGAGCACCCATCGACACCATGACGTTAAAAATACGTAGGCCAAAACTACTAGATGGCGCTGTTTATTTTCCGGTTTTGCTAAAACAGCCAATCCGGGCGCGCCGTTGGCGGAGGCGTGGCCAAGGCGATAGTTTCGCGGAAGGCGAACGTTTCAGAATACGGGCCCTGGTCTCTTCGATTTCACACTTTAATATCAGACCACAATCTGATTACTTTATTTTGGGTCCTTGGCGTAATGCAAACAGCGCAACCATGATTATAAGGGCAGATCTATATATTTTTTAAGCCACAGGGCTTGACATGCGACCTTAGAGATGCCGCAATGTTGTCTGCTTGTATACACACGCTTTCTTCTCATCATAATAACTCATTTTTCTTCCCCGTCGACGTTCTGCAGTGTAGTGTATATAGCAGGCTATAGAACAAAAGTTAGCCCAGGCCGACCTCTCAGTTTCTGTATATAAATCTCTCAATCTTTCTTTCTTTCTTTCTTTCTGGCTCTATGTGGCTGTAAACGATGAATTTACGCACTGCAGTTAGCGGGTCCTTATAGTTCCCTGTATAGTATAGTCGCACTGTTTGCAAAATGTACGAGCACGTTCGCTTCCTTTAAAATCACTTTTGGATCTTTATCGAACATCTAATCCAGCTTTGCACTAACGACGATATTAGATTAAAAGAAATACGCTTGCACAAAAGTTATTTATCGTTACTGTTCATCATTTACGATTGCCAGGAGAGGTAAGCATTTAGACAACCTAAACGTAGATGCTCGAAGCAACTACGGCGGTTGAGTGCACGGTAACTGAATTTTTGGAGCTGCCTACTGATGAACGTATACAGACACGTAGATAGCTGAAAGAACGCATACCAGCTAACACTGTAATACCACTTAGCACTGACGAAAATGCGAGACCGGCAATTACTGTGGTAGTACAGCAGACCCCGATTTTCTGCCCTAAAAGTACATTCGCAGTAGCGATCACAAACGGAGTGACAACCTTTATTTGCGTGGCATTTTTAAACAAAATCGAACATAATTAATCTTATTAAACGTAAAACTATTTAATCAAAATACCGCAACGAAACTTACTTCAGGTATTATGCATTTAACAAGAAAGCATGCATCCCGTTTTGTTGACGGAAGCCTCCCCAAATAATAACAGGCACTGCCACCAGGGTTTCTCCAGTACCTCACTGTAACATTGCGGTATATTAGACAGACACCGGATATAAAATGATAACGCGACGTAAGTGGTTTGTGTTATGTTTCCGTGCTACACTCTGTTCTTTATGTAGAAGAAAGCAGGCAATAAATGCAACAAGCGAGCGAAATACTATTGCCAAACTCAGCCTCCTGTGATCACTGTTGCTCAGAGTAGACCTTTGTCGATGATGTAAAGTGAATATACAATAAAAAGTTAGCAACCAAAAGAACTGATACCCGGACAAGCTGATACTAATTCATTATGAGAGCGACCGGCGCAACATACGTAAGCGTGGACGAAGCCATCAAGCCGTCACTTGTTCGTTCTCCGTCCTCGTTTCGTTTTGTGCTGCTACTCCAATAAAAAAGAAGCGCGCATCTAAACGTGTTCGTTTGCGTCAAAAATGTAACATACTAAAACGCTTCAAATAGACCCCGCACTGTAAATCAACCAGTACAAAAGATCGACGTTTCACTATAAAATGTCGGCGCGTTCCACATAAGTGTCAGCAACCGGATCTTCGACAAAGAATGCCGGAGAGAAAAAAAAAAAACCCTCGACCCCTGGACATGCCACGACTTTCGGAAAACTCCGCGAAATTAATGCCGTAGTTTACGACCTTCTTCCGGGTGGTCAAAAGAAAGCATATGAAAAGCACGAGGCAGTGGCCGGCGATGACAGCGCGGTGCATCAAGCGGTCGCCGAACCCGCATCATCGCGCAGCCGTGCGTCTAACAGCAGTCGCCATAGGGCCGCGTGTGTGCTGTGCTGCTCGCCTCCAGCACAAGCTATAGGGCGCGTAACGAGGGCTTTATATAACACAGTATGGGTTCACTGGCTGCCTGCAGTATACGTATACTAACTGCAGAAGCGAATCACGAGCGGTGCAGTAAATGGCCGTTGTTGCAAGAACAGAGTGGCACTTCAGACGCCACTGACGTAGCCAGACTGCAGTCGTCGACTTTCGCAGCCGCGGATGTGGTTTCCTTTATATATATATATATATATCCCACGCACTGTGAGAATCGATGTAAGCGAAGGTTTCTGTAGTGTTTGCTTTGATTGACGGTAATTAGCGGTGATGTTGACGGCGAATGTTTCATTTCTTCAACATTTTGTCCAACAAAAGTGTAGTGAGTTGATGTTAAACATTCCCTTGCGTGCACCACTGCTGTGTGTGTGTGCGTGTGCGTGCGTGTGCGTGCGTGTGCGTGCATGCGTGCTGTGTGTGCGTGCGTGCTGTGTGTGTGTGTGCCTGCGTGCTGTGCGTGTGTGTGTGTGTGTGCGTGTGCGTGCATGTGCGTGCATGTGCGTGCGTGCGTGCATGTGTGTGCGTGTGCGTGTGCGTGTGCGTGTGCGTGTGCGTGTGCGTGTGCGTGTGTGTGTGTGTGTGTGTGTGTGTGTGTGTGTGTGTGTGTGTGTGTGTGTGCGTCCGTCCGTCCGTCCGCTTTAGATGTACTATTAATGCATTTGACAGAATTGCGATATTGTTTTTCATTGCTGAGCTACATAGTTTTTAACTTGATAGTTTTGTTTACTAGAATTTGCGATTTCAAACAACATTTATAAAAAAAATGAAGATTTAAATAAGATATCTGCTTCACACAGCCACTACATTCTAACGTCTTTTAAATGCAACAAACTTCAAGAAATGTCGTGCAGTGGTTGTCGAGCAAAACGATTTCTCCTTTCCTATGTATTTTCCTATGTATTTCTCCTTTCCCCTGAGCTAAAGCTTCCTCTTTACAAACCTGGAAATTTAGAGGGGCCACGACGTGGTAGATCGCCGTATTTGTGCTTTACGTTTTAATGAAAAATACAGGGGCCCGTTAACTTGAAGGAGAAGTTTCAGGGCTCTGCGGGCACTAATTAATTTGAAATCGGCGACTCGAATTACGAGCTCGAAGCTCCTCCGATCAGCACCGACCGCGAAGTTAATATGCAATGTAAATTCAATGCCAATTTAATCCAAAGGCTTAGGCAGTTTCTCCATTTGCGGTAATGACGTGCTCTGATTCGCAGAAACAAGTACGTCGGCCAGAGCGTTTTCGCCATCCCTCTACGTTATGCGGGACCACCTTCCATTATAATTATAAAAGCGTATGCGCTCATGAATGCCAAAGGTAACCACATACTACACAGAATGTTGACTCACGTTGCTGCCGGGCCTGACTCAGTACATACCTATACGCCTATAGGCATCCAGGGAATGAAGAGTAGTTTGAAATCTTAGCGCAAATTAACTCGTGTCTGCTTTTGAAATCCGGATAGGAATACCATCGCACGCCATCACGGTCAGGGGTGGCTGGTAATATTGCCAATCATATCGCAACAGTCTGATAGCCGCTGAAAAGGTACGTTCACGACGGTCCGCGTGTCGCATTTGGCATTCGCATTGAGAACGTATTTCGCATAGTTTGCTCTCAGCGTTTGCCTGCCTTTGACGCAAGATGCCGGTTCGGGAGACTCCATCGCGGCGACCGCGCGCAGTGGCGCCCTCTGTGCATATTGGGTAAAGAGATGGTGTCTGTAAACGATTCTGTGCTTTCAGTTTGCCCTAGATTATTATTTTGACAGTGAAAAATTTCCCTAGTTCTGAAAGTACTTATAGAAATCTCCAAGAGGGCTACCGCGTGGTGTCCTTATTGAGCACCGCAAGCCAAAGCTATGAGGAGCGCGCCGCGTTGTGCTTCGTATACTACCCAAGCGAGGCGCTTCCGATAGATGGCGACTCCGAAAGTCCTCGCCCCCAATACCGTATATTTATTTTGCCAAATGAATCAACAGTGCGTTTTGGCATTGTTTTTCTGTTCGATATTAAGACATACGCGGCATTAAATCAAACGGTCTATCTATTTAAAACGAAGTGTATCTGACATCAAAACTATATCCTCCTGAGGCCCAGAGCATTTGTCCGATATATTGGACGTCAAAGTTAACTAGAATCCGACGGAGTGGGACGAGCAACCGGGGGTTGCGCATGCTTTGCGGTGAGGCGCCCGACGACGAAAAATACCGCGGCTGCGGTGCGATCGAAGTGAATTGGACCGCATCAAGGTCGCGGCGTTGGAAACTGCAGGCTATACTTGCTGGGCACGGTAGTTCGTACTACTTCACGCACTGGTACTTACGATGGGACCGCCCAAAGGATGTTTCTCATTACACATATATGACGTGTACTTATGTCTTATGGATAAATGCCTTTTTCTTTGCATTATTTTATACCGCGCGGTTATTGCACTTCGCGGCTTTCATTCTACTATGTTATTGTAGTTCCCTTGGAGAACAAATATTTTGCTTGTTCTTCAAGCAGCACATGTGTCTCTCGTATATGCTTTTGCGCATATAGTTTTCCCTCACTAGTTCTCGCAAAACGCAGACGGAATAAACTTGCCGCTTTAAACAAATAAATATCGGTCCCATCCAGCGCGCTTTTCTCGGGTTTACGTGAAGTATAGTACTTATAGAAAAAAAGAACAGGCAGCTCAACATTCCGTTCATGTGTGCGGCTCCCTCGAGTAACAGAATGCGGAGTAATTTGTACAGGGTCTCATATTGTTGATTTATTTAACTATTTTATATACTAATCTTTGGCCCGTAAACTGTGTTCACTTGTTTTCTAGTCCATGCTTTTTTCTCTCTTTTTTTTAAGTCTGCGCGGTTGCTTAAAACTCGAGCTCGCCGGTTCAATGCAGGCCGCGGAATTCAATGAGGGCGAAATGTAAAAACACATTTAGGTACACGTTAAAGAACATCTAGGCGGTGGAAACTAAATGGGGTGCCTACTAATTATGTCCTGATACTGCCACGTAAAAACCCAGAATTTCCTTATTTTAAAAAAAAGAAGGTAGCTGTGTCTTTCGGATTTTTTCTAGGGGTGTAAACAAAGTGAAATTATTCTGGAGTCTTATTTTCCAGAAAAACAGGTTACGCTTATCTTATATTTCATACCTGGATGTATAATGCCGTTCCCAACTGTACGTCCGCTCAGCTGATCAGCTTGTATATTATAAACGGCTACTTCCAGTTATCCGGTGCTCTATCATAACGACAATAATGAAGGAAATAAAGGAACGGCATGCCTCACACACACGTCGAGATATGTGCAGATATACTTCGTTGGTTGAAGTGGATAAATGCGATACGTATACACATACCCACCCAGTTTTAATGGGATGCAAACATGGTGAGACTAACCAAAAAGAAAAGAAAATTCCTTGCCTGAATCGAGTTAGCAGATTTACAGGCTGCCCCAGAGCGGGGCGTTTATATTGAATGACAGCTAGGGATTTGTTAAGCACAAGTTATCCCCCATGCGAATTAATTGGCTCAGGAACTGGTGCGCCTCTGCGCAATAGCTGCGACTCTCCATCATCAGACTCATGCGGAACAGTCCTCACTTGCATCGGTCACTCGCCCGCGACACTTCAAAGCGCTGTTATGCGTGACATTCGAACAGGATCGACTACTAAATAAATTTTAATTCTGGAATCGAATACGATCTGAAGAGCAAATACCATTCGATGATACGATGATACGCCCTGATCCCGATAAAATACGGGCTTTCCGTACCAACATGTACCAAGACTGTTCGCAGCTCCTTGGTCCTTTGCTCCTACTTTCGCCGGTCTGTCCGAAATTTTGCGGACGTTGCACGCCCTCTTAATCAGCTCCTCAAGAAAGACGCTGCCTTCATTCGGGGCCCTGAGCAAGCTGGTGCTTTCACCGAGCTGATTGGGCTGCTTACCTCCCCGCCCATTCTCGCTCACTTTGATGCGTCAGCTCCAACAGAAGCCCGTACCGACCCCAGTGGCCACGGTATTGGAGCTATCTTGGCACAGAAACAACAAGGGCGAGAACGTGTTATTGCCTACGCCAGCCGCCTTCTTTCCCCTGCGGAGAGCAATTATTCTATCACCGAACGCAAGTGCCTGGCTCTCGTTTGGGCAGTGAGCAAATTCCGCCCCTATTTGTGCGGCTGGCAATTCACAGTCATCACTGATCACCACGCTCTGTGTTGGCTTTCGTCCCTGAAATATCCTGAAAGACGACGCTTTCGTCCCTCAAAGACGACGCTCTGGACTTCGCGCGCTGTCTACCACCTTGTCAGCTGCTACATTTATTGTAAATATCCTGTAAATATACTTCTGACTACTTTTAACCCCGTTACAATATGTTTCTACTTCATTTCACCTACCTGGCGCGTTGAAGGACGTCGCCAGAATAGGCATGGAGGTTGCATTGGTATTTACTTCCCAGTCTCCCCGATTCAGTCTGACTCTACATAGGGAATATATTCTTTCTCTGTTGTTCATATTGTATAGCGTCTAATCATTGCCGTGATTCCTTCTCTCCGAAAGCCAATTGGTCCTCCTGGGACTGCTTCCATCTGTAGTGTAATACAGAAATGTAGTACACTCTAGCTCCATCCGTGATAAGGCCTTCAGCCACAGGCCGTCGCTCGAAGCTGCCATGCGCGCTCCCTCCCATGAGTGGGACTCTTCTCTAGAGAATGGTTGGTGGCACACAATTTACGCAGCTGTATGCACTTGCACACTGCGTTGATCGATCCCTTGCACGGAGCTCCACCGGCGCTCTCCGAAAAAATATTTTTCCTCCGAGGCAGGTGGCATGGGAATACGAGTCCTCTGGAGCGACCAGCGGTAAAGCTCCGCAACAAACACGAACCCCGAATACCGCCGCGGCCTGGCAGGTGGCTAGCCCGGAGGTGTATGCACGGACGCCTGAATTAAGTGACCGCACGTGCATCCGCCGGGCTCGTTCTTGAAAAGCGGCGAGCATCGCGTCATCTTATTCGAAATCCCCAATATTTGCAACCTCCTATATTGTTGTTGTCCCTGTTACACCTGGCCTGCTTTAAGGAGCGTGTGTCGGGTAGCTTATATATCAGTACTTAGGTACAAAGTCTATGCATAGAGAAAGAAATTTTAAGATTGAATCTGTACACCGTGTTACCGGTTAAGAGCAATCGATGCGCAAATAGCAGCAAAGGTGCAAGAACCTCTATATACTCTTTTCCCGTATATAGCGGCATATTTTGCTCCAGGAAACACAAGGTGGCTACTGTAGCTAGCTTGATAAAGCTTGAGCAGGTTAGAAGCAGCGTGAGCTATGTCAAGCTATAGTTTAGACATCTTCAAGATGTCTAGCACTTGATGTCTCTAAGCTATACTCAATAGCCATTGCGAGACATTTAGTCAGAAAGAATGTGTCACAAAATTTCAACGCCATTATGAGCACTTGATGTCTCCAAGCCATGTGCTTCTAGCCATTGTGAGGACAATTAGAAAAAGTGTCAAAATTTCGAAGGCATTTCCAGGGAGGATCTAGGGCAGCCTCAATGAATTGAGGAGGGGGGGGGGGGTGCAGGGCGGCGCGGGTCGACACGTCAGTTATGTAAGCGAGAAATTTACCGGCATGCTTCGGAAAAGGTGAGGGAATAGTTGCGTTGATAGGACATATATGAAAACCTCTTGCAGCGTACTCGGCACTACAAATGGAGCGCGCGCACACCGCTTCTTCATAAATTTCCTACGCACGTTTTGAAGCGCACACGTTCGCCGGTTCAAATCTGGCGCCGCATTGATAGCATGCTACGACTTGCAGCCCGCAAAGGGAACGCGCAATTTAAAATTTACGTAAAGAGCAAGTAAAAAAATACATGTATGCTGCTCAAAAAACATAGCTGTGCATTAAAGTTGTTTTAAAGTAAAAATATGTAAGCATGAGAAAAGTTTAGACACTTTTATTCAAGCACAGCGCCGGTAGCGCAAGTGGCATCACATGCAACAGTGCCACTCACAGAGTTTCTCAATATATTACATAGAGACAAATCTGGCACTGCTCGGCTGTAGTATGCATGGGAATGCTGGTATATTGTGACTTCGGATTCGCATCGTTCTCGGAGAGCCAGGACACCTTGAAGACGCGCCTGGCAAGCACCGTTCCGTCTGTCACAATGATTCATTTTCTACTAAAACAGCACGTAAAAAGCTGTTTTAGCGTTATTATTACACAAAAACATGGTTTGTTTAATTATGAGAACTTGTTATTGCATGAACAATTATATGATACGTAAAAATTATCAGCGGGCAGCTAAAGTTGGAGGACAAACGACAAAATTCGCGCTCGCTTTGGAGCAGTTTCTCGTCTACTGTTGCTTTTCTTCGCTTGGTTATGCATGGTAAGCGAGTAAACTTCACGGAAAGATGTAATATGCGTGAATGAAAACCTTTTACGAAGATCTTACTTTAGGAACGTGTTATTTGTGTAGCCGTGTCCACGTTTAAGACGAAGACTTTTACAACACCAGCCAAGACAAGCATTGCAGACGCATATACCTTTATCCCAATGACAGCACAGCGCCCCTTCAGAAACCCCCATGAACGGTGGCACCAGATTTCCCTCTATGTGTTATAGTGAGAAACTCTATCGTGCTACTATTGGCCGCTGGATCGATGGGTGGGTGCTATGAGTGTCCCCTTTGGAACGGGGTGGTGGGTTGCGCCACCAAGCTCTTGTTACTATATTGCCTAATGCCCTACCTATGTTAAAAAAGAAGAAAAAACACGATAAGTTCCCATAACCAAACTTTCTGAAATCCTATTGTGAACTTTGTATTTTACGCCTCCGTTGTTTGTAGTTTCCTTACTTCTATCAATCTTCCAATCGCCTCTTACTAATCTCCATTGAGGACATGATTACTTTCCCCCTGCTCTCGCTGAACCCAAGAGCTTCAAGCAACCCAGTGGTGCCTAAAGCGACTGCTTGGCAGATATATTCACATTCTAATAAAACATGCTCCATCGTTTCCCTATCTTTATCGCAGCAAGCTCATGCCTCTTCTTCCTTCTTATATCTCGCTTTATAAGAGCATGTTCTAAGGCATCCTGATCTCGCTTCAAAAGGTAATGAGCTTCCCTTTGAGTTATCATAATTTCTTTTCGTTCCTTATTTCGTTTTTTTCCTCTTAAGTAGTTACTCATGGCAGGTTCCTTTCCATTGCCGCCGCCCATGAGATTATCTCAGCCTCTCTGATGTCGACTGTCCGCTTGACGTTCTTTGTTGCTGTGTTGCTCACCATACAGGCCGCATACTTGCTAGTAAGCTTCCTAGTTCTTGCTGTACAAATACCTGAACACTCTCCCAGCCCATTTACTTTCTTCCATATTCCTTAGTTGTTCTTCATTATCAATTTTACTGTGAGCTTCCCTCACTTCAAAACTGGTCCAGCCCATATCACCCTGCACAGCTTCATTTGTAGTCTTCTCGTGAGCGCCCAGTGCGAGGCGTCCCACTGACCTTTAATTCCCATCGAGTCCTGATTGCATCCCTGATTTCAAGCAAGCAACCGCATTTCCAAATTTAAGTCCTGGAACCATTTCACCTTTCCACATACCTCGGAGCACCTCGTACCTATTGTATCCCCATAGGGCTCTGTGCTTCATTATGGCTCGATTTCTCTTCCCCTTTACTGTTATTGGTTTTTCGCGTGTTTCCATATATCTATTGCCTTCGTTTATCCATATACCAAGGTATTTATTTTCTTTAACCCGAAGTATTTCCTGGCCCTGTGTTGCCACTGTCTGTTCACTGTTTTCATTGAATACCATAACACCTGATTTTTTAACGCTAGATTTCATACTTAAATTCTCGCCTTCCTGTCCACACATATTAGCGAGACGTTGCGAATCCCTTTGCTTGTTAGCTAGCAACACAATGTCGTCCGCATAAAATAAACCTGGAAGCTGCTGCTCTACTACTGTACCCGCCTGTTTGTATGAGAGATTAAACCCGATATTACTTTCTTCTAGCGCCCTTTCCATCCTCACCACGTACATCATAAACAGCATGGTGAGGATGGAAAGGGCGCTAGAAGGAAGTAATATCGGTTTCAACAACTAAGATGCCGCGCAATGCCTCGCTGACTCTAGAATTTCCCTTGAAGTTAGCTTTATCAGAATCAGAATCAGAATCAGTTTTATTCATGACAAAATGAGGGTAATTACAACATATGTATATACAGAAGGAGGTCCCGTAGTTAGAAACTGAAATGGGACCTCCTGTGCATGATGACTAGAATTAATAATACATACAACAATGGCAACATGAAAAATTTACGAATAAAGGTTTTAGGAGACAAGGCATAAATGAACAGAAAAGCAGCATATGTACGTATTAAACAAAACAAGGCTTCGACTTAGTCAACGAAAGGAGAAACTACAAAAATAGCTAAGAAGAAAGAAAGTAAATATATATATATATATATATATATGCGGGAAGGAAATCAAGAGACAAAGAGAAAGTTAATAATACAACTCATACTATACTCAAATGGGAAGGGAAAGTCGGAGGAAGGTAAAAGAAAATGCTTAAGTTTTGTACGAAATCCAGGTCTGAAGACTGTTCGGCTTCCGGTGTCCACGTGCTAGGTGGTCTAGGTGATCTTGTTTTCCTACGCCTGGCCTATCTAAATATAACTCCTTGATGCGCCTGCGTCTTGGAAACTCTGGTATATCTTTGTGGAGTTCGTATTCGTTTACTGCGTTTACTACAAAACGTTAGACCACGTTTCAGGAGATCAACTTCATCGGGGCTTGGACTCTGGAATATGTCTACTACGCTGCTGCAGTGCTCTGGATGCTCGCCTGTAGCACTATCGGTGGAGCTATGTGCTGTAGGGGTTACATTAGTTTTCGTGGGTGGATCTGCTGCTCTAATACCTTTGTGCTGGTATTTATCTAGCAATTTTTCCTCCCTAGTTGAACGAATTTTTAATGTTCTCTTTTTTCCGGTTCAGATAAATTTGCGCTGTCGAGCTGATTAGCAATTATCGTAAGTTGTTTCTGGCAGTGTTCTTCGAGAATATAAATTAAAGAGAGCGATGCATTTTCTAGGACAGCATTCCACTTCAATAATAGCCTGGAGGGTAAAGAGCCGAGGGCACATCTAACCTTAATTCTGAGACCTTTTCGGATTTCTCTTTGTTTAATGCAGCTAGTGAAAGTTTTTAGGTGAAATCTGTAATTTGTTTGTTTAGCGGTGAGTTTGCGTAATTGGAGCAAAGGGCGAGATTTGTTGTTGCGTGCGCTATCCGTAGTGCGTGGTAGTCATATTTGTTTGGTTCGGGCAGACCTCCGGGACGAAACATCTTGAGGTGGTGTCTTTTTACGCTTTATTTTCTTGTCGAGGCCTGCACCGATATCTGTCTGTGTATCTGTCTGCTTATTAGCGTATGCAGCTGTTTGCGTGACGGCTTCACGGGTGGTTGTGGGCTTCCGTGTGAGCGGGTGTTCAGGTGGTGTTGGTTCCGCGTCCACCGTCTGTGTAGATACTTCTTGGGTTCTAGCTATGGTGGAACGTGCGGGCGAGCTGGCGTTAAAGATTTCAGGCGTGTGTTTCTGTGTTGAAGCTAACTGGGACGCAGGCTTTACTGGTGTTGTTGGTTGCGCCAATTTAAAGGAGTTCTTGAGCCTGCACATGATGTTGTTAGCACTTACCTTGACGCATACGTGGGAGCAAATGGTGTTCCCATGCTATTCGCTTCCACGTATGCGAACATTTTCATGGGACAGCTTGAAGCACACCTGTTGAAATCCTGCCCTTTAAAACCCCACACTTATCCGCGTTATATTGACGACATATTTATAATATAGGGACACGGCACAAGCGCGTTTACTGAATTAATTAGCCATTTCAATTGCTTTCACCCGAGTATTAAATTTACTGCTCATCACTCTCCTAGTCAAATCAACTTCCTCGAAAGGACGGTCTACATAGAAAACGGAAAACTGAGAACGACACTTTACCGGAAGCCTACGTATAGCCAGCAATATTTAGACTACAACAGTCATCACCCGCGACACTGCAAGCAAGAAATTTTTTTTCGGACTAGCGAAACGAATAAGAAGAATCTGCAGCGAAGACGGTTATATCCACCGCCTAAATTACCTTAAAACTACGCTAGCAGACATAAACTATCCTATAGTTGCTTTCGACAGAGCTTATGATGCCGCGTCAAGATTGGAGAAACAGTCGGAATTAGCTAGGAAACAGCCTACACCAGAATCTGAGACCGCCAGCCTTTATATGAAAATATTCCAATGCCCTCCCAAACATAAACAACATCCTACGAAAATACCGACCAATATTATCAAGTAACGAGGGTCTCAGAAAAGCGTTCCCGTATGTGCCAAGGGTTACCTATCGCCGCAACAGAAACTTTAAAGACTAAACCCGTCACTTCAACTCAGACCTCCAGCCGGTGTGCACCGGCGTGAAGCGTCTCTTCTGTGTCGGTTATGGCTTGGAGTGGCCTTCACGAATGCCTACTCAGCACTGATTGGAATGACTGATAGTCCTGCATGTGATGTTTGCGCATGCGAGGAGAACATTGACCACATATTGTGCCATTGTCCTCAATTTCAAGCACAAAGACAGTATTTGTCCGACACATTGAGGAAACTAGACGATCGTCCTCTGAGTGAACAGACAATATTAGAGCATCGTCCCGACCGATCATCGGCTCAGAAGGCATTGAAGGCACTTTTGTGTTTTCTCAGAACTTCTGGTTTGCTCGAGCGACTTTAACTGAAGTGCTGTCCGTACACTACCTACACCTTCTCTCTCCGTTCTTTCTCTTCCCCTTCTCCCTTCCCCCAGTGTAGGGTAGCCAACCAGAATATTGACTGGTTAACATCCCTGCCTTCCTGTATTCTTCTCTCTCTCTTAAAGACATGGTAACTATAAAATTCAAGCAGCGCTAAACGACAGGACCATTCTGGTCCTGTCGTTTAGCGCTGTTTGAATTTTATAGTTACCATGCAACACCAACTCGCCCAATCCGCTGCCCTTCTGCACTTTAAAGACATGTTAGTGCACGCGAAAGTCAGCCAATTCCCCCGTAATAAAAACATGCTCTTGCCCCATGTGCAAAACCTGAAGGTGCTTCAAAGTGACATTAAAATTAAAAGCACCGCAGATAGTTATACACACGAAGTGAAAACTAGCTTTACTTATACAAGTTTGGATGTGATTTATATGCGTGAATGTTCCTTCTGTAACAAACAATATATCGGCAAAACAGGACAATCAATGGACGTCAGATTAAACGGACATCGCGCGGACACAGCTAAATAGCTTCCCAAAGCCGTCGCCGACTATTTCAACCAACTACGTCGTAAGTTTGATGAACCTAAACTCAACATCTGACAGTCAAATTTCCGTTCTGAACGAGAAAGAAAATACAGAGAATCATACTTTATCCATAAGTTGAAGACATTGCGACCAATGGACATAAACGTTTCAAAGGGAGCTTTAGAATCTATTATGTATCCTAAATTTCAAGCTATAGGCAACAACACTTAATCTTTCGCTCCCCACACCCCCCTCCCCGCGTGTAGGGTAGCATACCGGACTCAGTCTGGTTAACCTCCCTGCCAGTCCTTCATCCCTTCTCTTTCTCTCTCTCTTGGTTGCTTAGTGATTTTTCCCTTCCTTTATTTCCTTTTTTCTTTTATTTATATATTTATTCCATTTCCGGAATTTTTTTTTCACGAGAATTGTTTTCTGCCGCTCCTTTTATTATCTCTTTAAGAGACACGATAGCCCACGACATCCAGCGAAGCAGGTAATAGAGGGGTGCTCTGCACACGGCCGTTGACACGCCGGCTGACACACGGCCGTGTCACCGACCTTGTGCAGAGCACTCCTTTATTCTCAATTCTACACCCACGCCGCTAACACAACTTAGGTCGTTGCCGCATCCATCCGCCTTACCCACCTCCCCTTTAGAAGAACCCTAGCTATATATACTGGACCCAGGAAAGCATATGTCGGCTTGAAAAAGACAAGTCCACTTGTCGAAACGTTGGCTCCCGGTTTGATTTTGTTCTCATTTTGCTCATTGTATAGAAGTCGTTAGACGCAGGACATCGTAAAGCTGAGTTGCTGGCGGCTAAAATAATGAGCTCTTTAGCCTGGTGCTGTTAGCTTGACGGGAGGTAGCAGCCATTATTTTCACAAAAAAAGAGAACAGCGCAATATGTTCGGCTTCTAAAATAATTTAAGATTATTCGCACCATTCTCATGAATGGGAGCGTACGTAAATGGTTCTCCTGCTTAGATGTAATCATGCAAGACACCCTTGTGATAAAGTGCTATGTATTTGCTGTTACTGAAAAAAAAAAAGAAATGCGTGTGAAGCCACACGGCGATCCTGCCACTGTGCTGTCACCCATATTGTCGAAACCATGTTTGACTAAAATTAGTAACTACCTTGTATTTGACAGACAACCGAAAAAGAAGTGAAAATGTACTTATGTATGCGTTCAGGCGGTGAAGTATAGAGTCACAATAACTAGCTGCTTTAAGAGGAAGCTTTAGCTCGGGCCCAACTCCGACGTGGCCTATTCAAATACATGTAAAACGCAAAAACGTTTTTCTGAGGGAACCCCTGGACCGATTTTAATGAAATGTGTTGCATTTGAGAGAGAAAGTTAAATTCTAGTGATTGTTGGAATCGGAATTTCAATTGGGGGCTTGAATTTTGTTTTAAAAGTTTTTTTTAATATTCGACAGTGTGAAAGAAAATAGAAGCACGAAGTTTACAAATTGATAGCTCCGTATCAAGAACAGATATCGTAGTTCTGTAAACGGCATGCATTATATCATTTAAAGCGGAAAAATTCGATATGTCATTTTACATCTTCGGTTAATTTATTATGTTGGTTACAAGGGTTCTGCAAAATCTGTATTTCCATATTACTAATTTTTTTATATTCATGTGCAACATATCAATTTTGTCCGCTTCAGATGTACTATTAATGCAATTCACAGAATTGTATTATCGTTTTTCGTTGTTGAGTAACAGAGTTTTAAACTTGATAGTTTAGTTTTATGAAAATTTTAGATTTTTGCTCATTTTTAATAAAGAATTGACTACCTAACTCAAAAATTCGAAACCGACAGTCACTAGATTTTAAGTTTTCTTTTAAATGCAACAAACCTCGTCAGATTTGGCGCAGTGGTTGCCGAGAAAAACGAATTCTCATTTTACATGTACTTAGATAGGAGCACCCGAGCTGAAGCTTCTTCTTAAGCTCACTGCGCACGAATACACGCATTCTTATAACCAGTGCATAGAAGACAGTTGAGTTCCGCAACAGCAGCGCCAGCCTGACGCATACCGAACACCAACAGAAGCACCAAGAATGTACCAGTACTGCGCTTTGCGCTGCTTTCATCTGTAGCCAAAATCAAGAATGGGGCTGGCAGATGGAGTAACACACTGTGGTATAAAGGTTACAAACAGGGATAAAGTGCCTCAGAAAGGCTGGCCAACGTCTGAGGCACCTTATCCCTGTTTATAGCCTTTATACCACAGTATTTCATGTATAGCAGGAATGTTCCGTGCTTTTCGTACAAACGTGCAGCATTGGACGGCAAAATATCATCCGTTCAATGCAGTCAGCACGTTTCACAACCAAACAATTGGGCCCAAATCGCTTTACAGCGAAGCGCCGCCGTGTACATTTCAATGCGCGCCGCCGACAGCCCATCCACAACCGCTTCGCGCTCTTTTTTTGCCGATTTTGACACTTTCGGCAGCAGTGGCGGTGGCGGCGGTTCGTTCATGCTGTTCGCTTGCTTAAAGTGATGAGTTTTTGAGTGGAGAACTTCGGATCGTGTTTGCAAGAACGGCAGCAACAACACAAGCTTTATTTCGATTCGGTAAGTGATATTATTATTTGATTGAAGGGTTCCTACTTAGCTGGAAATCATGTTGCACGATTTGAACAGCACGAACGTCAGTTAACGTTTCGGGTTGTCGCGTTCATGCAAGTATTGAAGGATCCTGTTTCAGATTGCAAGTTTTTAAAAGTGTCCTTTCTTTTTTTTTTTTCTTATGCCTCTTTGCAACTTAAATATGGTACCGGCTTTCAGGCTACGACGGGAGCTGGGTAATTTTGTTACCGATTCGGTATGCGGTTGGGATACTGTATTCATCACTATGCACTGTATAATTAAACACGATAGCGTAAGTAACACTCGCAGGCTGCGACTACAGATGAAAAATAAGCGAAAATAGAAAAATATCGCTTGAAAGTCGCCACGACACCATACGTTGACCTTCACGTCGGGGCAAAAACTGCTAATGGCCCCACATTTAGCTCATGTAAGTGTGTCCACTCCACTATTAGGCATGAGGACAATGCAAATAGTACCAATGGCAGGCAGCAAACAAGTGCGATCGCCGAAGGCAACGGCCGCCTGCAGTTGAGGCCTTTTTTGTACAATGATGACAGTAAAGAGCAGAAGTTTATTATGCTCTTTCAAGGGAATTAGCTAGCTACATAGGAGTAAAACAAAATACACATGCAATGTTTCATGAAAAATGAACTTTTAAAGTGGTTCAAGAATCTGGCGGGCACTGCATGCTATTTTGAGTGCAAAAAAAAAAAAATTAGCACCTTTACACATTAGCTAAATGAAACTTGCAATTTCAAGGTTAAAAAATGTTGTACTGTGTGACTCTTTTCAATGTTCCTGTGTGAAATGTAAAAAGTCTATCCGCAAATTATAGTGAACTTTCAATTACTTTCAATTTTTCTTTGAATGTGCATAAATTATTTTTTTAATTTCTTTAAGTAATATATCTTAACTGTCCGTTGGCCTGCATTCTATTTTTACTGAATAGTTTCTGCGCTGCACTAACCCATGTTACTGTCAAGACAGGTGTGTCGCTTGCAGTGTTGCTACAGAGTAGTGTGAAATCAATGTAGTCTGAATCTTTTTTTCCATTTTTTTGTTCTTCCGAGCATATGAACCTTCCTCTTTTTTTTCTTTTTTTAGACCTTTGATAAAGCGATTCATAGCTGTCATCGAATATGACCTTGAAGTAGTATAGGGTTAATTTGGCTGCAAAGAAAAAGCAATGACAATAAATTTGAGAAAGATATAAGGCTAAAACAACGTGCATTTCGTTTGTTGAATAGTGAGCTATCACGTTTAAACTGTTTTCTTGAGATAATATAAGCCAATGCAGCTTAAGGCTGTTAATCAGCAATCAGAACTACATCACTTTTGTCTGCTCAGTTTTAACGCTAGGAGCATTGTTAACAAAGTAGAGGATTTGGAAGAGCTGGTTTCGTTACATGATCCTCATTTCTGCATTATCAATGAGACATGATTACACATTTTGATTCGCGGCGATGAAATTGTTCCGCCGGGTCACCAGTTCTTCCGAAGAGATAGAGGGTCTCGAGGGGGGGGGGCGTAGCAGTTGCTGTAAAACGTGGTATTGCGATAACGGTTGCAGATCAAATCAGTGAACAAGAAAGTTTAATCTTAAGGGCGTCATTTCGGGGAATCGCGTTTTTCTTTGCGCTGTTTATCGATCTCCACATACTAGCGATGCCATTATTTTTTATTTGATAAATACTGCAAGCCTTCACAGAAGGCCCTGGGCAGGAGTGGACAGTACATATGAAGAAAGGATCAAAAATAAGAAGACAAGAACACATTACACAAGGCTCGCACCACGCACAGAAAAGCAGCGAAAGACCGATAGTTTGCACGTCGCTTGCATACAGACCCGTGCTACAGATATAAAATTGTGCACTGATATATTGACAGAGTGCATGACAAGGAAAAATTATATACGAATAAGGACCATTCAAGGTGTCCATGCGCGTCGCACGATATGACAAACTTCTATAATTCATCACTTATCGAAGGATTTTGGGGGAGAACAATAACATATGTCACGAGATGATAAGTGTTGCTGAAAATCGAAGGCTGATGGAAGAATTATAAAGCACCTAAGAATGAGTGTATGGTGGGTTTCTCGACAATGTGTGCACTGAGCCGGTTCCATTCTTGAATAGTTCGCGGAAAAAATGAATTACTGAAGCAATTGATTCTGCAGGCGAATTCTTTAACTTTTTTCGAGTGATCTCCTCGCGTGGAACGGCGAGTCACCTGTTGAATGTACAATTTCTTATTGATACGCAGATTATCATGATATATTAAATACATATATTTCAACCTATTACGATGACGTCTTAGTTGAAGTGTTTCTATATTAGCTTTTTCTAGCAGCTGGGTCGGAGATGTGTACCAGCTGTATGAATTAAAGCCGAATCCTATTTATTTTCTTTCGTCACTTTCGAGTTTTCTTATATTAACTTCAGTAAATGGGTCCCATAAGACGGAAGCATATTCAAGAATCGGCCTAATGTTTTATATGCCAATAATTTTATTTCTTCTGTCGACTGACGTAGGGAACGTTTCAGATACTCAAGCTTCTTCATGGCCTTTTTTTGTATGTAGTTAATATGTGTGTTCCACCTGAGATCAGACGTGATCTTGACACCCAAGTATTTACAACTCTCTATTGAAGAAAGACTGCGGCCATTTATTGAATATTGGAAGTGTAGGGGAATCCGTTTTCTTGTTATTGTCATTGATACGGTTTTCTTCTCATTTACCTTCATTTGTTACTCGAACACCAACGGTCTATTTTATATAGAGATGAATTTAGAAGAGCCTAGTCATTCGGACACTGAATTACATTATACAATATACAATCGTCAGCAAACAACTTAGTTTTCACTGGTATGTATTATAATTAGTTTCACTGGTATGTAATAAAAATTAAAAAGAACAGTGGTCCCAGGATGGATCCCGGCGGTATGCCTGACAGAACTGGGGCCGGACTGGAATTAATACTGTTGATGGAAACACTCTGCTGTCGCAATGAAAGATATGCTTCCATCCAGGATATTAATGAAGTGTTCTTGAAAATTGATTTCCTGACAGAACTGGGGCCGGACTGGAATTAATGCTGTTGATGGAAACACTCTGCTGTCGCAATGAAAGATTTGCTTCCATCCAGGATATTAATGAAGTGTTCTTGAAAATTTATTTCATTTTTACAAGCAGTTTAGGGTGGGACACGCGATCAAAAGCTTTCTCGAAATCTAAGAATGTGATGTCTACCTGGCTTTGCTTATCTAATGATGCGGCAAAATCATGAACGGTTTCGAGCAATTGTGTTACTGTTGACAGGTGCTTGCGAAAACCATGCTGTCTGGAATCGATCAGGTTGTTATTTTCAAGAAACTCCGATATATGCTTCACTCGGAATGGTACGAAATCTTGTATGCACCTTAAAACAAAGTTTCTGAAGAAAAGCCACAAGTCCTCAACGGAAATTTCCCCAGACTCAGAGAGGACAACAAATTGTGAAAACGAGATATCAAGCTGGTCCAATATACTCACATCATCAGAATGCGCGAAAATCGGTACCATAGATTCCTGTTTCTTGCTTTTCTTTATACAATTCAAATCTACATATAAACTTACCATCTTATGGTAGGATATACCTTCAATAACATACGTTTTCGGACTGCGATTAAGGATGATATTGCTGACAAGAAAAAGAACTAAAATAGACATGATTTCCCCGTGTATCCGTGTTGGTTCGGTAACTAATTGTGTTAGGTCATGGAAAAAGATAATATCAACAAAAGGCTCGGCAGAGCTGCATAAGGGGTCGGGGAATTTACTATTCCAGTTTATGGACGGTACGTTAAAATCGCCACCGAGAATCAAATTCCAAGAATAACTTCTGCTAGCGCATAAAAATTCATTAAGTTTCTCAAAAAAGGAATTACCTTAGTTAGGCGGCCTGTAAAACCCTGCTACTACGAGGCTAAGGTCATCAAGAAAGACTTTTAAGATTACGTTCTCGATACCAGATACGCCAGGAAGCTTCTCCACGTGTAGCGTTTCTTGAAAGATAATTGCGACACCACCGCCTCGGGAATCCCTATCCGTGCGGTGAATTTGATAGCCCGGTGGCGTTAGCTCATCGTCGCTGATTTCACTGTGCAGCCAAGACTCGATTATTATCATTAAATGCGGTTTGCACGTCTGAATGATGCTTCCCATTTCTTCGGACTTATTCATAATGCTACGGGAATTATAAGGTTCAGGCAACAAAATGGTTGTTTATTGCCAGTTTCAGTTCATTGCTTCTTGCTGACGTCAGGCTTTCTAACAGGAACCCTTTTATTTTCTGTAGCATCCCATTCGAACAGTTCGTCATCAATTTTAATTTTGTCGTAGACCAACTGGGCTTTGCCGCCTGCTTTTCTTACTTCTGAGGAGCTCTGCCGGAGTTTCTGACGTTTTAGTCTGGTTGGGGCTGAAAAATCTTCCGAAATCGAGACATCTTTCCCTTTCAGCTTGCGACAATTCTTCAATATGGCCATGTTTTCACGGTGGTCGATCAGTTTTATTATCACGAGACGGCGTTTGTTGAGTTGGCCTATCCTGTGAATCCGTTCGACCTAAGAAACAGTCACATCGATGGTCTCGCTAAAAACGCCGTTAACCACCTTTTCAGTCAAATCATCTGTCGTTCATCATCTTGCTCTTTTACACCGAACACAATAATGTTGTTTCTCCTGGATCGGTCTTCTAGTTCTATCAGCTTACTTTCCATAGTTCGAATAGTCCCTTCAAGCCTAACTACCTCAGGTTTAACTTCTGTGATAGCTAATGTGGCTGCCTCAACAATATTAAGCTTGGATTCAATTTCGTCGAGTCTGTTTTGGATGCTTTTTTGCCCTTGAGTTGTTGCCCGTGAGTTGTTGGTCTACCGTGGGACCAGGATTCGGTTCCACGTCCCCACATAGCATCAGTAGCTATAGTACATTTCGAACATTCAAACAGAGAATGCTAAGACCGTGTGGGCACGTCAGCTGGAAAAAGCACGAGCTGTCTGATTTCACAGTACAAGCAAGGTAAATATACCTGGTAGCGAAGCTTCCATAGGAGCCCATACGTTCAAAACATGGCGGTCCATCGGCGGTCCATGGGGCTTAGCGCCATCTGTATGTGGTGGGAACACTTCCGGCGGAAGAAAAAATAATGTGACGCCATGTCCGTTAAAAGCAGAAGTGACGTCATTTTGTTTTCGAAGGCGCGAAATTTTTGTTGTTCTTCCTTTGGAGCTATATATTCAAATGCCCCGCCATTCGACTTGATGGGCGTTTCGAGCTTTCAGCGTGGAAAGTGATGCAGAAAAAGGCCAGCCGTACAGTTGTCGAAATCGCACCCCTGCACAGAACATACTTTCTTTGGAGGCCGACGAAAGCTTTAGGTGTAGACTGCTGATCCTATTGTTGGATGCCAAGCCCGTCGGCCAGCGCAGTCGCACGAAAACAACTACACAATTATCTGGCGGTCGTAACTCACTACTTTTGACTGAACAGATTAAGAAGCAATGAAGCTACCCGCGTCACCAAATTCAGACAAACTTCGACAAGCAAGAAAGCACAAACTGTGAGGGGGGCGTATTTCAACAGGTGATACGAGTGCGCCTTTCTGCCCATTTCAAGACGTGCATTGCATTGCGAGTGATAGTGGCGTCAACACCCCCTGTAGCGATGGGCGCTGAAAAGAAATGCATTTATTATTAATAATAAAATTAAACTTATATTTTCTTAACTCGTCACGAGTATATAAAATTGACTAGGAATTTTATTTTCGTTGAATGAATCTAACTGTGTCTCGCTTGAATTAAAAAACGCGTTTTTCTTTCCCAATGTTCGTTCCCTCCAAACCTAGTCGCGCTTCAATCGCTGCTCCCATAACCCCCCATGCTGATGTCGGTGACAATCTGCACTGAACCGCTTTTCGCCCGAAGCTTCGCGACCTATTTGAATCGACCTTGGTACAAGCTTCGTTACTAACCTGCATCAAGAACAGGAACGGATTTAGCCTCATGCTGACAGGAGGCCAGCCGACGTGCCCACTCAAGTGTCCTGACCAAGGCGGGCTCTTTATAGCTGCCGATGACGTCGATAATCCACGGTGCGATGACGCCCAGGTGTCGTTGTAGTGCTGCCGGTCATGTGCGTAATCTTGAGGGGGGGGGGGGGGGGGGGGCGGTAGCGATGATAAACGGTTGCGCTGCATCTTGTAATGCGCCGACCGTCACTGTCCAGCCAAGAAGGAACTGCGTGAAGAGCAGGAACGGATTTAGCCTCATGCTTACAGGAGGCCAGCCGATGTGCCCGCTCTTGCCCACTTTCTGAATAAATTACACGATCATCTTCTAAAACTATCCGGTAGAAGCCTGATTGTTACTGGATACTTTAATTTGCCTTCTATTAACTGGAACAGTTTACAGTATGAATAGTGCACTACCAGGGACATTCTACTGAATATTATGTACTTTCTTAATCTTGAGCAAATTGTAAAACACTGAACTCACGGAAATTCAATTCTGGATCTATTATTCGTTACCGAAATGTTTAGCAATGGAACTGCTCTCGTGGAACCTAGAATTTTGGACCATAAATAAAAATATTTTAACTGAATTAAAAAAAGCTGTAGTAAACATAAGGATATTTTCTTGGACAGTAATTAAAGATTATAACAAGGCTGACGACACGGCCATAATTTATTATTTAGAAACGCATCTTGATTCTGTCAGTCATGATGTTGGAGCGTTTGTGGCAAATTTTTCGCTCAACTACAGAATATTGCATTGGTCATTTGGTTCCTCAAAAAAAATTTTCCAGCGTTGCAGAAATCCTTGGATCAGTAGAGCTATAATACAGACGAAACGGAAAATAAAACAAGTCTCAGGAATCAGCACAGAACTTCTACATCTCAGTTCATTTAATTAAGATATGATTTAATGAAAAAAGTTAGACAAGCAAGAAACAATTTCTTCAGCAAGGCTTTGGCAGAATTTATTACGACTGACCCCCCCCCCCAAAAAAAAAAAAAATTTTTGGAGCCACATAAGTGAAGGTAATCAGAAGATACATAAATTAAAAGTGAATGGTCGAATTATACATGAACCAAGGGAAATCGCAGAAATTTTCAATCGTATTTTCAGACTGTATTTTCTGAGCTAGACGAATACGACTATCAGGGATCTCTGGTGATAACGGAGAAAACACTAGTAATTACTCGTGACAGTGTCACTGCTATGCTTCTTAATCTGAATATTAAAAAGTCAACAGGCTCTGACGGCATTGCAAACGCATTTCGTAGACGCTACGCTGAGCAGATGTGAGCAGGCGCTTTTTTGGTTGCGGGGTGCTTTAGTAATCGCGACGATAGAGTTTTTTTTTTACAAGTACTGCTCCAGGAGGGCACATGTAACGGCTAACAGAGGCCTCTGGAGAGCACGTGACATTACAAGTGTTCCCGTTGCCGCTTTGGTGCCCTGGAGGCGCCGTCAATAATACGAAATAATGACACGTTGTTACAACTAGTAAATAAAATCTAATAAAGGAACACACTCCTGCCAAGGCTCCAATTTCTGGCGCAGCGCTACCGCGCCCACGCGACAATTACGAAACGCCAACGAGGAATTTACCGGCCCACGTACAACTACGTTCAAAGTGCACGTTAAACATCCCCAGGCGACCTAAATAAAGTTATCCGGAGCCATCCACTACGACCTCCCTCATAGCTTTAGTCGCTTCTGGACGTTAAAAACGTTAATCACCACAAACCAAATCAATACATGCGGGCGTACATTCGAAGCTAAACGACTCCATCTGTAAGTCATAGTGAGCAGTGGCGTAGCAACAGGGGGGGCCGGGGGGCCGTGGGCCCCGGGTGCAAGGGGCCAGGGGGGGGGGGGGGGGGTGTCATACGCCTGAAGACACCCCTCTTGCCACCGGCTTGACTGGGCGCAAATGGCAAAGAATGCTCCAGTATCCAGTAGCCCGAGCTCATCTACCCCATGTGTTGCGCCGCAGAATTGTCAGCTGCAGCTCTATCAATATCCCACGAAATAATTGCACGAATGTGCGGGCTAAAAAATTCGCAAAATGGTCGCTAAACTATTCGCCTTAGCGGAACGTTGCATGTGGGGTGCGCTCGTGCCGTGCGTTCATGCTAGGGGCAGGAGTCGCTAAACATACATTGACGCGTTGTAAGGCGTTGAGGCTCTTGGGTCCCTCTTCCGTTCAGAACGAGCAACGAAGACGAACAAAGACAGCAGAAAGAGGGCGTTCAACCAGCGCACCCGGCGCTCGCGTTTACGGCGAAGCGTTCGTTGAGAGCGACGTTGCATAAGTGCGGCAGTCAAAAGTCGCGAATGGGATTCTCTGGGTCGTCTTCAGACTCAGTGCGGCCGAAGAGTTTGACGGCGTATGACTCGACAGGCGGTATATAGTCGCGGGCGCCGCGATGTTCGGCTCGCTTTTACTTCCTCTCTCCCGCGCACTCCAAGAAGCCGCTGCGAAACCTGCCGTTATGTTTCACGCTTTCCTTCTTACCCTCCAAAGTTTCAGAAAACTGTTGTTGTGTGACTTCATGTCACAAGAACAGTGTCTGTGTCAGCTGCACAAAATTTTACAAAAAAAAACGTGAATTTTGTAAGGATATTTCCCGATATTCTATGACGTTATGTGTCGTTGTGATTACTAGGAACTCGGTAGCGTGAAAAATATGGCAGATAAGTAATAACCATATCCTTAATAATCCCTTAATTAGTACTTATAGAGGAAGCACTTCAATTCCAAGAATTGAGGACTCAAAGTCATATTATTAGCTCAACAAGAACTTCTTAAACAAAATCGTTTTGGGTGCTACAACCTACAGTACTTCGGGGCCACCCGCACTGCGGGCGGCCCCCTGTATGGCAGTAGCGAAAGAAATATGAAATAGTGGACCAGTGACGTTGATCCCTCAACCCTCTCCATTGCGAGTGCAGACCAACAGGTTTCGCTGGCACGGACTTCATCGCGGTTTTCCTTTTTTTATGGTGACGCCAAGAATCGACGCGAAGCGTGCTTTATTCTGCTCCCAATCTTTTGGTGGTACCGCAGCTCGGATAATCACGTTTGTCCGTATAGCTGCAAATAAAAACAAGGCTTTATTGATCAGAATGAAGAGAACTCGCAATTGTCATAGCATTGGCGCCCGCGCAGCAGGGAGGCAGGTGGCGTTTTCCGTTTTTCTAATATGGTGGGGAGATCAGCGTCACTGAGACACAATTTAATTTTCGTTTTCGTTCAGGGCTGCCCACAGCCAAAATATTGCGGGCCTTAGTACATACGACGATTTTTGTGAAGTTGTTGTTGGGCAAGATATGAATGTCGTCCTTCAATTTTGCAAATGCAATGTTGCCGCTAAAATTGGTAATTAAAACTTTATAATTTTTTTTACTTGTGACGTGAGCCGTATTTGCCACGATGCCGTATTTGTATTGGCTGCCAAGCATTACAGTCTGACAGAAGATGTGCACATGCGCTTATCACAAGTTATCAGTGCAGCATCCTGTGTTATTTGGCGCAGAAAAAACAGCCTCGAGCTCCACCACCGTCGGCTGCTTCGGGAGCGCCGAAGCGAGCTGGAAAGGAGAGTTCAAGTTCCCTCGTACGCTGCGGTCTTCATTTAGTGGCGAGATTTTCCCGCTTCGAGTGTCTCCTTTACAACGATTGAAAGCACTACAACAGGTAGTGGCTGCTTTTGAAGGCGCACAACATGGTATAGGCTACTGCTCGGTGCCGCAGTGCCGGACGTACGCAACGGAGCCCGGTGTAAGCCTTATTCATACGTAGCCGTAGGACAAGAAGCTGCGTGAAGCTTGGCTCGCGAAACATAAAACCGGCAAACAGTCATCGGCTACAACTCGGGTATGCAGCAAGCACAGACCCGAGGAAGATTTCTGCTAAGGCGCCGGGTCTGCGATGTTCGAAAAACGCGCACTGAGACGCTCGCCCGAGTCCACTGCCCGACTAATGTCATGACGGTTTGGTCTATGAACTTGTCGATGCTATAGATGCTGGCAAGTTCACTGGAGTGGAAAGGGAGCGGTAAGAAGCACATTAAAAAAAAACATGGCATATGGTCATGTTTGTGTTAGTAAATAATGCACTGGATTACGAAAAAAAAAAGAAGCAGCGAGAAATTGCACGCTGAGAACACCGATAAACATATAGTGTGACGCAACCCGAGAAATAATATTGAAACGTCCAAGAATTTAGAAGAAAAAAAAAGATTGAATCGTCGTGACGGCACTTCACAGCCCCCGTAGGCGTCGAAGTCTCTACAATGAAATTATTTTTGAACAGCTCTGATAGCGCTCACGCAACAATGATTACTTGTATACTGTCAAATGCTCATATTCTGCAGCCTAAAGCTCATGGCACGGTGCGAAAACGCGCATGCGGCGAAAGCGAAACAGTGCGCGGACAAGCATGCAGACGCGCAGCCGGTCGCTGCGAAGCTGTGCGATCGCTGCATTGAGGCTTCATTCTATTACGCTCCATTTAGTTATACAAACACTATAAGAACAAATTTCACATAGTTTGCTCTCAGCATTTGCCTACCTTTCACGCAAGAAGCCCGTTTGGGAAACTCCATCGCGGCGACCGCGCACGGTGGCGTTCACTGTACGTATTCGGTAAAGAGATAGCGTCTGTAAACGATTCTGTGCTTTCAGTTTGCCCAAGATTGCTATTTAGTCAGTAAAAAACTTCTCTCGTTTCGAAAGTACTTACAGAAATGTCCGGGAGAGTTCCTGCGTGGTGTTTTCAGTGATCGCTGACAGCAAAACCTATGAGGAGCGCGCCGCGTGATCCCTCATACTGCGCCGGCGAGGCGCTTTCGATAGATGGCGACTCCGTAACTCCTCGCCGCCAATACCAGCTGCATTCGCGATCTCTGGGAAAGAAAGCGAAGGAGAGGGGGACGCGGGGGACGTGCGCGGTATCCAAGGCGGCTGTACTGGTGCTGAAACTAGGAAATTGTCGATATCCTCGCCTTCCTCGACTACACCCAGGGGCAGGGGCGTAGCCAAGGGGGGGGGGGGCTTATGGGGTTTCAGCTTCCCCCCGAAATTTTTTCATGCTTTCCATGCACCGCCGACCAAAGCAACCCCCCGCACCGGAAATCATTCTGTATTTTATCTAGAATGTCTTTTTCACGCTCGAAAAGACATTTCACCGCGAACATTGCGAACTGAGGCTGGATTTCACGGCAACGTCCATGTACCGGGAGTCACGTAACGCAAGCAGCCTCATCCGAGCACAAAGTTTCAAGTGCGTTTTTATGGCGAAAGGGCTCACCGCGGCATCGCGCAGAGGCCGCGGAACCTACGGAGCGCATGGATTTCAGTTCCGAAACATTATGGGTATAAATTTCCCATACACTTGATCTGAAAGGTGCATTGACATTTCCAACGTTGTGCTTCAGATTTTCAATTGCGGAACTTTGTGGAATTAATGCTGTTATAAGCATTTGACGCTAAAAGTGCATTGATTTTCTAAAGTCTTACATCGGAACATACAACGAGACAAGCCAATTCAACATACTATCAGACAAGTTGACAAAGCATGCAGCGAGGTCCAATGAGATGAAGCGTTGTGGTGGTTCTTGTGTTCCGTCATGTCACATAAAAAAACATCAACATTTTTTTTTTCACCTACGCCATAGCATCCATATCAAGACACTAAAGCCAGCCAAAGTAACTACCTCCTTATTTATTTTTTCTTTGATTTTTATTCGCAAGGACACCTTGAGCCTCTTCAATTTTTTTTTGTTTTTGCTACCCTAACCGTGGGCTGCCAGAGCCAGCCAGAGTGCATACGTTTTTCTCGTGTTGCTCCAACCACCACGCGACGCACTTTGGTACGCGCTTGGTTTGCTCTGGCGGAGTGGATTTTCACCTGACAGTGTTTTGGACGCTTTCTGGCTGGCAGACGACAAAAATAGACAATGGTCGCTCGCCGCTATCACTATGGGGACTCGACGGATTGCACCGCGTTCGCTTGAGCGCAACCTCTCCGGAAAGTCTTGTCTCGCCGGTGTAGGATACTGAGCATTATGCGTATGGTTCTCGGTGGACCAAGCGTCTCACGTTTTCTTCAATATTCCTTCGGTAGCCACATTAGGTGCCCAAAGTAGGCATTCGATTCTGGCCAACATGCTTTCCTTTGCGTTTTTTCATTTCGGTGCCCACGCCCCACAAAAGGAAAAAGCATTGTTGCGGGGCAGCGAATTGTCGCATGGTGAAAGTTCGATTTTTGTACCTCTTGTGTTGCGGAAAGTAATGGGCCACGGGACGCTTCAATTGCCGGTTACTCTTACTATATTATTGCGACAGCAATTATAAGGACACTCCAGACGCATTCCTGCCGTTGCCGTCGCTATCATGCTTTGTATAAAGTCCAAGGGCGATAACATCGTGACCGAGCGTCGCATGCTGTATGTGCGAGTGAAAGCGTAGGGGGGTGTGTGGAATGGATGAGCTGACGATGGTGACTCAGTCTTGGGTGCGCAAAGGAGAAAAGCGGGGAGCAAGCGCGCCGCCTTCCGTCGCGCGCGATACATCAAGGGGAGCGAAGAGAAGAGGGTCGGGCCTTAGGATTCTGTGATCTGCGATTGTGCAAGATGTTTATTTGCTTTGTTTGACAAATTATATACCGTGACTTTTTCTTAGATAAGTAGATTTATTGGAGACTTATATATATATTTAAATTTTTCGTTGCGAGGTTTTGTGTATACGTGCAGTGAGCTTTCTTTACAGTGGCACTTTTTTGCCCTTCATCAAGCCGTATCTTCGCATTTGGGTATTCTTTTGTATCTTCGTATTTCTAATGTACGAGGACGAGTCAAATGAAAGTGAGGCAACCAACTCCGCGCAATAACGGCTCGGTTCATTATCTTCGGGGGATGCGCGCAGTACACAGGCATCTCTCTTTTACAAAAGTGACACGCAGGTGTGACGATAAATGTTCTTTAATGCTCTCATACACTGGGTTAAACATGGTTGCATGACATAATGGACATTCCAAAGTTGAACATCGTGGTGCCATGAAGTTTTTGACAGCTGAAGGCACTTTCCAAAAAGAAATTAGTCGCCGCATGGCTGCCGTGTATGTTGAACATTAAATTTCTTTGGCCACTGTGAAGCGTTGGAGCAAACGGTTCAAAGAAGGACGTGAAAGTTATAAAGACGGTCCAAGACCGGGCCAAAGCCGTCGTGCAATCACCCCTAACAAAATTGCAAAGGTTGATGAGCTGATGAGACAAGAACGGAGGATAAGCATCAATGAACTGGCAGAGCGTATGAGCATCAGTCCCGGTCCGGTTCACACCATAATTCACAAACATCTCGGTTATCGGCTCTTGTGTGCGCAATGGATGCCCAAGATTTTGTACCACCGCCAGGTGACGGAGAAAGAAGTTCGGCGCTGCCTTGACTCATCTGATCTGGGTGACGACTTCTTGTCTGCAGTTGTGATCAGGGACGAACCATGGTGTCACTATTAGGAGCCTGAGACACGACGGCTAAGCTAATAGTGGAAACATTCGAATTCCACACGCCCAAAGAAAGCAAAGGCCGTCATTTTCGCCGGGAAGGTGGTGCTGACTTTTTTTTCCATCGTCAGGGGCAATTACTCAGAAAATGTGCTAAATCTTGAGTTACTATCAATTGTTTCCGATATTGTGAAACGCCTGAACGGCTGCGTGTAGCAATCAAGAACAAACGACGGGGAAAATTGACGAATGGGGTCATCTTGTTCCACGACAATGCCCGTCCCCATGTCGCTGATGTGGTTAATACAAAACTGGTAAAGTTCAAGTGGGAAACGCTGCAACGTCCGCCATACAGCCCAGACTTGTCGCCTTGCGACTTCCACATTTTGGGGCAGCCGAAAAAACAGCTCAAGAGAACCAGATTCCTGTCGGACGATAACGTGAAAGAGTCAGTTGCTGACTTTTTGAGGCAGCAACCCAAGGACTTTTATGAGACGGGAATCATGCGACTCGTTAGTCAATGGGACAGATGTCTAAATGCTCATGGAGACTACTTTTAAATGAGATACCCCGTTTCCCATGTATTCGCATTGGCTCACTTTCATTTGACTCGCCCTCGTATATTTTGCAGAACCCCTGCTTTCTATACGTGCTCTCTGCTGACACTATAATTTCGGCGCATTTACTCACAATACACGACCGGTTACAGCTGCTCTTGCGTAGTACATCGGAACAAATGAAAGCGTCATCGAGATTTTTCACTCGCCGTTGCATTTGCACAAAAACGTAAACACAGTTCTTGAATGACAAAGTTTCATTAACATTATTTTTGTCCTCAACTTGTTCATTTCATGGCCTTTAAATTTTTCATATCAGCGGCATGCACTGTCTTGCTGATTTCGGACTGATATAATTCTAAAGTTCGTGGGATATTTTCTTTACTTATTAAATACACAAAAAACATGGAAGCATTGAAATCGGTTATTTTGGGCACAATTTTTGGCACATACGAGTATATTTTATGAAAAAATACATATTTTACTTGTTTTGATAGGACGTAGCGTTCAAAAATTCGTTTGCAACATCTTTGGCAATAGCAATGCAATTATTCATTTATTTCATCTTTCGACATATTGTTTAAGAGGAAGCTTTAGCTCGGGCCCAACTCCGACGCGGTTTATTCAAATACTTGTAAAACGCAGAAACGTTTTTCTGTGATATCCCCTGGATCGCTTTTAATGAAATTTGTTGTATTTGAGAGAGAAAGTTATATTCTAGTGTCTATTGGAAGCGGAATTTCGATTTAGGGCCTGAATTTCATTTAAAATATTTCGGAAAATTCAAATGTTCTAAAAGAATATAAGCACTATGTTTACAAACTAATAGCGTTGCATCAAAAACAGATATCGATGTTCTCTAAGCAGCATCTATTATAACAGTCAAAGCGGACAAATTCGGTATGTCAACTTGTAGCTAACGTGAATTGGTCACGTTGTGTACAAGGGTTCTGCAAAAGCCGTATTTTCAATATGCTAAATTTCTTTGAGATTTATGTGTAACATATCAATTTTGTTCACTGTATATGTACTATTAGGTGCAATTCACAGAATTGTGATGTCTATTTTCATTGTTGAGTTACAGAGTTATAAAGTATAGTTTAGTTTTCTGAGAATTTGCGATTTTGGCCAATTTTTGATAAAAAATTTACAATCCAAATGAAAAATCCGAAACCGGCAGTCACTAGAATTTCAGTTTTTCCTTTAAATGCAACAAACCTCGTCAAATTTGGTATAGTGGTTGCCGAGAAAAACTAATTCCCCTTCATGTATTCAGGTAGGAGCAGCCGAGCGAAAGCTTCCTCTTAAGGAGGAGGCCGAGCTGCAGCGCGAGCCCCCCCCCCCCCCCCCCCCCGAACGAAATTTCTGGCGACGCCCCTGCCCAGGGGGGGGGGGGGGGGGGGGAGTGACAGAAGACCTATGGGCCCCGGGTGCCAGACGACCTAGCTACGCCACTGCATAGTGAGCCTTGCAAAAGCGTCAAGAATGTGCTAACTTCTGGTGGAGCTCAAAACATAGCATAAACAAAGTCGTTTTACGTCGTAGGCCAGCTTCAGATGCGTACACTTTCGCCGCAAGACGAAACTACATGAAACAAAGAGAGCACATTCGAAAAAAAGTCAACTTAAACGCGCTAAAAGCACGCACAGCATGAACACATACACTTTTTCGAAGCGGCAGGCATGAACTAGGCTCAAAAGGACAGGTTGTGAGGAATCGTGGCACTTCACAAAGCCGTGCGTTTTTTGCCACTTCCTCGAAGTCAGCCCGCCCGATACTATGTATCCACACTTCTTTGTGCGTTGCGCTCGCCGGATGGTAAAGAAAGAAGCATTTTGCCGTTGCTGTGTCGGGGTTACGGCAACCGAAGGCGCAGCAGCACGGCATCTCAATTAAAAGTTCTTGTCCCTAACACACTCGATTTGTTCCACTACCGCACTCGATCAGTCCGTTTGCGCGTACTTTCGTCGCGCAGGGCCAACAATGGCGGTCGGAGCGCGCTGGAAAGGAAAAATGTACAAAAGCGCGGCGCCTGCTTCCACGTGACATATATTGTTCAATGGGGGAGCGGAGGAGGCTGGGGCGACAGGGGGCGTGGAGGAGGAAACGTCGGGGAGAGTGGGGTGGCGGAAAGATCTAAGAAGGGTGCTACTTTTGGAAAATTGAGGGGTTTTACGAACATACGGGCGTTGGCGCCACCTCTACATTTAACCACCATACTGCAGTGTGATCCATGCATGCGCTTATTTCCCGCCAAAGCGGTAGCTTTCAAAATGGCGAGAAACCTCAGGGTTACCTAGCCCATAGCTCCAGTACCTGAACATTAGCCATGAGAGAGAAGGTTCTGGGGCTTGCAGAATTTAGTAAGAAAGAATAGAAAGAAGGGAGAGAGGAGAAATAAAAAAAGAATGCAGAATATTTTGAGAAGTCCTACGGAAACACACAGTGACACACATGCGATGTGTTTATGTTAAAGGGACACATATAAAAAGAAATGCTAAATCAGTTTAGACTGAAATTTTCTTAATTTCATGCCGTCACGCCAGTGTGATATCATTGATATCAAAAAAATTTTTTGTATTTGGGCTGTTTGGCTCAGTAAAGGTCCTTGGAACTTGTTACGTTCAGTCTTTGGCTTTTTCGTATTACAATGTTGTCCATTTTTATTGATAACGCATTTACTAGGCCTGAGCAGATGCTGTCACACTCCATGACATCACGGTGAGCTCATACATGTAGGAACTTCAAGGTGACGGAAACCTCTGTCTTTCGTTATTGCATCTTTTCTGGCTTAATTATCAAGTTTCCTCTCACAGTAAACGTGACTTTCCTGGTGAATTATGCAAAGGAAATTTACTAGAACTTTGCCGGCGTGAAGAATGTAATTAATAGCTTTGTACCAGAACAGAGCATCGCTGTGAGAAGGGCTCAAGCTGTGCTATGCAATGATGCACTTGAAGGTGACTTAGCGTGCCTATGTGCTCACTTCACACTTTCAGCCAACATCATCAAGAAACTTGAATGCACTGACGCAACTGTGGCCCGGAATGTGGAGCTTACTTTGGACGTTCAGGAAAGGTTTGCCATCATCCCCACTGGGCCTGTTGCTGATAAAGTTAGCTCAAAACTTTAACTCTTTCATTACCACTAGAAGTGTGCTCATTTTCGATGCTTTTATGTTTTATGTATAATTTTAAGGAACACAGATTATTTCCTATTTTTAGTGCACTACAGAGAGTAAAAAGAATCTGAAGTATACAAAATATGGACCTGACTCCTAGTTCATGACTTTTGCAAGTGAGATCAGGCCTAAAAAATTATTATGAAGACTCTGCATCAATACCAACCATAGTGAGGCCCGTGCTAAGCCGGAAAGCAGTAGCTTAACAAATCTTAAACGCTTAAATTCCTATTGCACAGGGAGCATTTGTTTTTACTCATTGCAGCAGGCACCTGGTTTGTTTTTTACTGCTTTGTTTAGGCTCGCGAAGCAATGGCTGTCAGGTCAGGGAGCATGCAGAGGCCTCCTCTTACTTTATTATTGCGTTCGATCAGCTTTTCTGTGCAAGCCAAGCGGTCTAGTGCGCGCTCAACTGGCGTTGGAGCCTCCACAAGCTTTGTTCAGTTCCTGAACAGCGCTGTAAGTAGCGTGGAGCATTGCACAATATTGTACAGGAACGAATAAGGGCTCTTGCACAGGCAGTGTTCAAAATGTAAAAGATTAGACTGCTAGTCAAGCTTCGGATGAAGGTTGGTCTGGAATCGACTGCATGCTCTGTATGAATGAAAACCCCACATTACTGGAGGGATTGCGTGTTATAATTTGTACACATGCTGTCGAAACCCTGTTGGGTAAAAGCAAACCTTGGTGGGAAGAATAAAGTTGCACTTGATACAAGTCAAAGAAAATTATCAAAATAACACGCACTCATGAGCATCTATCGTTGTTTAAGGCATCGTTAAATGGCTTAGTCATCGGATCGGAAAATTAGACAACCTGAGAGAAGCTTATGTGTCTTCTCTGCTGCTGACATTTAAAAATTACCTTGCTGAATCGACCAAAGCACAAATTTTGAGTCTTTTTGTTGAAGAAAAGCTAGGAGCACCGCAGGCTAGCTTCGTCGATACCTCCAGTCAGTTTTATTTTTCCAGGCTCCCCAATCTTCCAATAATGGTCAAATTGCTTGTTATAATTTGTACATATGCTGTCGAAATGCTGTTGGGTAAAAGCAACCCTTGGTGGGAAAAATAAAGTTGCACTTGCGATAAATCAAACGAAATTATCAGAATAACACGCACTCATAAGCATCTACCATTGTTTAAGGCATCGTTAAAACGGCCTAGACATCGGATCGGAAAATTAGACAACCTGCGAGAAGCTTCTGTGTCTTCTCTGCGGCTGTCGTTTAAAAGTTACCTTGCCGAATCGACCAAAGCACAAATTTTGAGTCTTTTTGTTGAAGAAATGCTAGGAGCCCCGCAGGCTAGCTTAGACGATACCTCCAGTCAGTTTTATTTTTCCAGGCTCCCCAATCTTCCAAAAATGGTAAAATCTGACAAATAGGTAAAAGTTCAGTCGTCATTTCAGACGCAACATTACGTTGCTAGTAGAAGTGCAACCAATATGTCTAGCAGCACGTACAAAAACTTCCAGATTTATTGATTTCTACAGGTGCAGTAGCGAAAAAATTAATACGGCTCGGACACAAATCCCAGGTTCTCGGCACTGAAAGAACTGTCAAAGGTTCTGACTGGCAAACACTCTGCTATTGAAGAAGGTATTGATCATCGAATGTTGTACAAGTATGTGCCACTAACTTCGGTGGATGTTGAGCATTCCCTTTCTCCATACAAACTAATGTTCGGTGAAGAAAGGCAAAACATGAAACCCAAACATCTTGGGATGATGCTTGTTTGTCACACTAGATTTCAAATAAATCTTGTAACTTACGCAACTTGCTTCTGTTTGTTTTGTTCAGAAAATTAAATGAATTTCACAAAACAGGGGTTTAGTGGGATGCGTTCCTCAGAAAATCACAATTTATCTTCAAATGCACAGAACAACTTCTTATTGTTTGAGCCTATACATACCTAAATGACTGCATGTGGTGCCTGTACAGGGTGTCCCAACTATCATGCACCAAGATTTAAAAATATGCAAATGCCATGTAGCTGGACAGAACCAAGGTAATGTTGTTTGCCGTCGCTTGGAGATACTCAGATTAGCTTTTGCATTCCTCCTAATTGCATAGTTAGTCTTAATTAATTAATCAACTTCTCAAATATCATAATTAGATTAAAAGTGTCAATGAGAAAATTGTAGAGCAACATGAAAAACTCCCGATACAACTTTCTGTTGCTCAATACGTGCTACATAAAAGTGTTTTCCCGAGCGTGAAATAAGCCCGCAAATACACGCAAAATTGCCACGCGACTGGCTGCTCGAGGCACTTTGCGTGTATTCATGTGCTTTCATTTCATTTCATTTCATTTTTATTTCCTTAAGGACCCCACTGGGGGGTACTACATAAAGGCTAGTTTGTACATAAAAAGATACATTTGGACGCATTTGTT
Organism: Dermacentor andersoni; assembly: GCF_023375885.2. Lineage (NCBI taxonomy): Eukaryota > Metazoa > Arthropoda > Arachnida > Ixodida > Ixodidae > Dermacentor > Dermacentor andersoni. Next base: position 215,312,011 of record NC_092814.1, on the reverse strand, counting down.
TTAACAACAGAGTTGATTTGTTAAGTTTGCAATGAAAGTTGATAGGCAGGTGATTGAAACAATAGAGCTGGGAAGGTCGTTCCAATCTTTGGCTGCACGGGGAAAAATAGAGGTTAAAAGATTGACAGCTTTGGTGCGAAAATGGGACACTTGAAGTGGATGGCCGGTGCGGTGTGAAATGTATGTCGGGGGATGATGTAAGGCGCTAGGTTCAGTGAAGAATTAAAAATTTTATGGAAGAGGGAAAGGGTGGCCATACGACGGCAAATAGAGAGCGGTGATAACCCGGATTGTGCTTTTAAGGATGAAACGCTGATATCATATGAGCATAGGGAGTGAATGAATCGGGTGGCGCGATTTTGAACTGACTCAAGATCGTTTATGAGATATGTTTCGGGTGGGTTCCATACGGCGCAGGCATATTCGAGTTTTGATCCCATGAGCGACTGGCACGCGAGCAACTTTACGTGCTAGGGCGCATGACGTAGATGACGGTTTAGAAAGCCCAGTATTTTGTTAGCGGATGAAATGATGCTAGTTATGTGCGCATTCCAAGTAAGACTGTTAGTGTGACACCTAGATATTTAAACGATGATACTGACTCTACAGGGATGTTCGCGACATTATATGAAAAAAGTAAGGTGTTTTTACGGCGGGAAAAGGAAATAAGCTTGCATTTGTTCAGGTTAAGAGATAGAAGCCACTTCTCACACCATTCTTGAATGTGGTTAAGGTCTTGCTGTAGGGTTACTTGGTCGCGGGTGTTATTTACTGTTCGGTAGATAACGCAGTCATCAGCAAACATTCGGATTTTGCAAGATACACTAAGGGGTAAGTCGTTAATGTACATGTATATTAGGAATAGAAGGGAGCCGAGGACTGAACCTTGAGGTACACCTGATGTTACTTTGAGACAGTCGGAAGATTTGTTTTGACATGCACGAATTGAGAACGGTTAGTTAGGAATGCTTCGATCCATTTTAGTACGTTAGGGCCCAATTTTAACTGGGATAATTTTGGCATAAGTCCTTGGTAGGGGACTGTGTCGAATGCCGTTGCGTAATCTAGAAATATGGCGTCAGTTTGTAAGTTGTTGTCCAGGTTAGCATGGAAGTCGTGAAGAAAGATTACTAGTTGTGTTTCGCAAGAGCATCGTTTCCGAAAGCCAGGCTGGCTGGGGTGAAAGAAGCTGTTAGAATCTAAAAAGTTTACAATCTGAGAGTAGATGACATGTTCCATGATTTTGCACGGTACGCTTGTTAGGGAAATAGGTGGGTAGTTCAGCGGAGAGTTTTTATCACCTGATTTGTAGGTCGGAACGACCTTGTCCATTTTCCAGTCATCTGAAGGTTGCCGGTGGAGAGCGACTGTGCATAAATCAAACTCAAGAATGGGGCGATGGTATCATGAATATTTTTTAAAACTTTGTAAATAATTTCATCAATGCCACCTGATCAAGACAGTTTCATGTTTTGAGTTATAGATGAAATACCATCTGTGCAAAAAGTGATGGAACACATACTGGATGTCAATAGTGTAGTGGCGGGAAGGGAAGGTACGCTGGATTCTTTGGTGAATACGGATGAAAACGCGGTGTTAAAGGCATTGGCACATTGCTTATCTGTGAATACGTGTCCTGATTCGTTAGTAAGGCTGATGATGCAAGTGGAGTGAGGATTGACGACTTGCCAGAATTTTCGTGTGTTATCTGCTAGCATACATTGTAGATCTCGGTTCAAAAACGTCTATTTTGCGTTACAAATTACGCTTGTATATTCTTTTTCTGCTTTCTTGTATTTCGCCCAAGTTTCGGGTGTTTCCTTCGCTTTCGCTGCGTGAAAAATATGTCGTTTTTTTTCTATTCGCTAATCTCTTCAGTTTGTTTGTGAACCAGGGTTTCTGTGGCGTGGCATGGAATGATACTTTGGGAATAAATTTACTAGTTCTTTCATTAATTTTGTGTTAAAAGATCACTCAGTTATCATGCACGGATCGAGTAGAAAACTTACATTCGAAAACCGGAAAGAAGTTTCGGAGCTCGTTCTTTATGATGTCATAATTACCTTTAGCATATAACGTAATTGTTTTCTTGATTTTATCACGTCGTTTAAGGGAGAAAGAAAAATCTGCATGTATTACTTTGTGATCACTAATTTCGGGTAAGTATGAAATTGAGGACAAACAATTGTCAGGATGGTTGGTTAGTATTATACCTAGGGTGTTAGCACAATCGCCAGCAATGCGCGTGGGCTCTACTAGTAGTTGAGTTAGGTTAAAATTCATACAAATGTCAATAAAGTCGCTTGCTTCGACAGGTTTTGCTGACGAGTGTGTCGGATTAGGCCAATCAACTTTAGGAAAGTTGAAGTCACTAAAAAGTAAACTATGAGCGTTAGGGTGAACGGTTGTGAGTGTGTTCATTAGATTGCTTAGATCACGTGAAAAACTTGGATTAGTGTTCGACGGCTTGTAACACACCCCGAGTAGTACTGTTTGAGGTGAAGCGCGACAATTAAGTTAGCCACAAAATTTCAAGGTCAGATTGAATGCTGACAGGATATTTCTGGGCCAACAGCGATTAGTACACCGCCTCCTCGGCTGCGTTTGCGGTCAGTGTGAAATAACTGAATATCTGGTAGATCCGAGAGCACTTCGGCGTCTGTTACTTCATCATTAAGCCACGTTTCTGTAAGTACCATTATATTGCTGTTGGAAGATGCCATAAGGATAGACATGAGTTGACGCTTCGGTATGACCGAGACTACGAATATTCGTGAAGATTACAGAAAAAGAAGGATCATTTTGTGATTCGAGGGTGGTTCAGTTTACTGTTCGGACGTGGTAATCGCAAAGTGGTTTATTTCACGCTTATTTGCTTATTTCACGCTCGCAAAACACTTTTATGTAGCACGTATATTGAGCAACAAAAGGCTGTATCGGGGGTTTTTCATGCTGCTCTACAATTTTCTCATTGACACTTTTAATGTAATTACATGTAATATTTTAGAAGTCGATTAGTTAAATAAGACTAACCATGTAATTAGGTGGAATGCAACAACTAATCTGAGTATCTCCAAGCGATGGCAAACAACACTACCTTGGTTCTGTCCAGCTATGTGGCCATTGCATATTTTTAAATCTTGATGCATGATAGCATTAAGATTTACATAGCATAAGCCCTGTCGTGCATATTTATGGCTTTAGTGACCATAACCTACTGCAGTTCTCAATTGAGATACCGCTGAAATTTGCTGGTGCTGAACGTAAGATTATCAGGCATTATACCAAGGCAAATTACGAACAAATGAACTATGAACTTGAAGTTTTCTTTCAGAAAACGTTTCTTCCATCATTCACAAACAGTTCTGTTGAAGCAAATTGGAATTCATTGAGAAATATTGTGTCACTTCTAATAGATAAATATGTGCTACTATAGTCACTATATCTAATGACAAACGTAACACATGGCTTAATAAATCGCTTAGATCACTCCGAAATAAAAAGAAAAGGTTATACGCTTCTGCTAAACGGCTATCATGTTCCTCGTCATGGTCTAAATATAAGGATTGTTTAAAATCTTACTCTCTTGCAATATCTGAAGAGAAAAAGAAGTATTTTTCAAAGATCTGTCCTCACTTTTACATACTAACCCTAGAAAGTTTTGGCGAGCTATCTCTCCTGATCGTGACAGTAATACTGTAACATTATATAACGCTGACAATGTTCTTGTCTCTGCATATGAGTGTGCTTCAACTTTCAATTCATTCTTTTGCTCTGTGTTCATTAATGAAGACTGATCCTCCGTTCCCTGTGTCTCAGACCTTGACTATCGCTTCATGTCCCCTGTAAATATTAGTGTTGAAGGCATTTCAAAACTAACACGCGATCTACAGGTGTCTACATCATGTGGAATGGACAATATTAATTCTAGAATTCTAAAAAACACGTCAGCTATATCCAGTCAGATTTTGTACTACATTTTTCAGCAGTCTTTATCAACAGGTCTTCTTCCTGCTGACTAGAAGATAGCCAAACTTATTCCGATATTCAAAGATAGAAACAAACACTCACATTTCGCTAACATGCATTTGTTGCAAGCTTCTCGAGCACATCATTGCCTCCCATATATCCAACCATCTTGAATCTAATAACATTTTCTTTTAAAATCAACATGGTTCCGTAAAGCGTTGTCTTGTGATATTCAACTATTGGAATTTACGTCGGATTTACATTATGGCATGAGTAATAGCAAAATTATTGATTGCGTACTTCTCGACTATGCAAAAGCCTTTGACAGAGTTGCTCACTGTCGTCTAATAGTTAAATTAACTGCTCTTAGGATTGACTCATTAACATTATCCTGGCTTCGCAATTTCTTATCTAATCGGCAACAGTTCGTATCTGTCATCATCATCATCAGCCTGGTTACGCCCACTGCAGGGCAAAGGCCTCTCCCATACTTCTCCAACAACCCCGGTCATGTACTAATTGTGGCCATATCGTCCCTGTAAACTTCTTAATCTCATCCGCCCACCTAACTTTCTGCCACCCCCTGCTACGCTTCCCTTCCCTTGGAATCCAGTCCGTAACCCTTAATGACCATCGGTTATCTTCCCTCCTCATCACATGTCCTGCCCATGCCCATTTCTTTTTCTTGATTTCAACTAAGATGTCATTAACTCGCGTTTGTTCCCTCACCCAATCTGCTCTTTTCTTATCCATTAACGTTGCACTCATCATTCTTCTTTCCATACCTCGTTGCGTCGTCCTCAATTTAAGTAGAACCATTTTCATAAGCCTCCAGGTTTCTGCCCTGTACGTGAGTACTGGTAAGACACAGCTATTATACACTTTTCTCTTGAGGGATAATGGCAACCTGCTATTCATTATCTGACAATGCCTGGCAAACGCACCCCAGCCCATTCTTATTCTTCTGATTATTTCCGTCTCATGATCCGGATCCGCCGTAACTAACTGCCCTAAGTAGATGTATTCCCTTACCACTTCCAGTGCCTCGCTACCTATTGTAAATTGCTGTTCTCTTCCGAGACTGTTAAACATTACTTTAGTTTTCTGCAGATTAATTTTTAGACCCACTCTTCTGCTTTGCCTCTCCAGGTCAGTGAGCATGCATTGCAATTGGTCCCCTGAGTTGCTAAGTAAGGCAATATCATCAGCGAATCGCAAGTTACTAAGGTATTCTCCATTCACATTTATCCCCAATTCTTCCCAATCCAGGTCTCTGAATACCACCTGTAAACACGCTGTGAATAGCATTGGAGAGATCGTATCTCCCTGCCTGACGCCTTTCTTTATTGGGATTTTGTTGCTTTCTTTATGGACTACGGTGGCTGTGGAGCCGCTATAGATATCTTTCAGTTTTTTTACATACGGCTCGTCTACACCCTGATTCCGTAATGCCTCCATGACTGCTGAGGTTTCGACAGAATCAAACGCTTTCTCGTAATCAATGAAAGCTATATATAAGGGTTGGTTATATTCCGCACATTTCTCTATCACCTGATTGATAGTGTGAATATGGTCTATTGTTGAGTAGCCTTCACGGAATCCTGCCTGGTCCTTTGCTTGTCAGAAGTCTAAGGTGTTCCTGATTCTATTTGCGATTACCTTAGTAAATAGTTTGTAGGCAACTGACAGTAAGCTGATCGGTCTATAGTTTTTCAAGTCTTTGGCGTCCCCTTTCTTTTGGATTAGGATTATGTTAGCGTTCTTCCAAGATTCCGGTACGCTCGAGGTCATGAGGCATTGCGTATACAGGGTGGCCAGTTTCTCTAGAACAATCTGCTCACCATCCTTCAACAAATCTGCTGTTACCTGATCCTCCCCAGCTGCCTTCCCCCTTTGCATAGCTTCCAAGGCTTTCTTTACTTCTTCCGGCGTTACCTGTGGGATTTAGAATTCCTCTAGACTATTCTCTCTTCTATTATCGTCGTGGGTGCTACTGGTACTGTATAAATCTCTATAGAACTCCTCAGCCACTTGAACTATCTCATCCATATTAGTAATGATATTGCCGGCTTTGTCTCTTAACGCATACATCTGATTCTTGCCAATTCCAAGTTTCTTCTTCACTGCTTTTAGGCTTCCTCCGTTCCTGAGTGCGTGTTCAATTCTATCCATATTATACTTCCTTATGTCAGCTGTCTTACGCTTGTTGATTAACTTCGAAAGTTCTGCCAGTTCTATAGCTGTTGGGTTAGAGGCTTTCATACATTGGCGATTCTTGATCAGATCTTTCGTCTCCTGCGATAGCTTACTGGTATCCTGTCTAACGGAGTTACCATCGACTTCTGTTGCACACTCCTTAATGATGCCCACAAGATTGTCGTTCATTGCTTCAACCCTAAGGTCCTCTTCCTGAGTTAAAGCCGAATACCTGTTCTATAGCTTGGTCTGGGATTTCTCTATTTTCCCTCTTACCGCTAACTCATTGATCGGCTTCTTATGTACCAGTTTCTTCCGTTCGCTCCTCAGGTCTAGGCTGATTCGAGTTCTTACCATCCTATGGTCACTGCAGGGCACCTTGCTGAGCACGTCCACATCTTGTATGATGCCAGGGTTAGCGCAGAGTATGAAGTCTATTTGATTTCTAGTCTCGCCATTCGGGCTCCTCTACGTCCACTTTCGGCTATCCCGCTTGCGGAAGAAGGTATTCATTATCGGCATATTATTCTGTTCTGCAAGCTCTACTAATAACTCTGCCCTGCTATTCCTAGAGCCTATGCCATATTCCCCCACTGCCTTGTCTCCAGCCTGCTTCTTGCCTACCTTGGCATTGAAGTCGCCCATCAGTATAGTGTATTTTGTTTTCACTGTACCCATCGCCGATTCCACGTCTTCATAGAAGCTTTCGACTTCCTAGTCATCATGACTGGATGTAGGGGCGTAGACCTGTACAACCTTCATTTTGTACCTCTTATTAAGTTTCACAACAAGACCTGCCACCCTCTCGTTAATGCTATAGAATTCCTATACGTTACCAGTTATATTCTTATTAATCAGGAATCCGACGCCTAGTTCTCGTCTCTCCGCTAAGCCCTGGTAGCACAGGACGTGCCCGCTTTGTAGCACTGTATATGCTTCTTTTTGGCCTCCTAACTTCACTGAGCCCTACTATATCCCATTTACTGCCCTCTAATTCCTCCAATAGCACTGCTAGACTCGCCTCACTAGATAACGTTCGTGCGTTAAACGTTGCCAGGTTCATATTCCAATGGCGGCCTGTCCGTATCTCCAGTTCGTATCTGTGAATAACTTCAGCTCCTCCACATCTGTTGTAACGTCAGGTGTACCCCAGGGTAGCGTTTCAGGCCCTCTTCTTTTCCTAATTTTTATCAATGATTTGCCGAGCAACATTTCCTCTTGCATACGACTTTTCGCGGATGATTGCGTAGTTTACAGAACGATTAACTGTCATGATGACCATCTAACTTCGCAAAATGACCTTCACCTAGTTAATCAGTGGTACGACCGTTGGCAAATGACACTTAACACATCTAGGTGCTGCGTTCTTTCCTTCACTCGTATGAAATCATATCCAAAGTTTCCTTAAAAATCTGTTCGGCAGAAGTTCCTCGTGACTCTACTTACAAATATCTTGGCGTTTATTTTTGTACTAATCTTGCCTGGAGCTATCACATCAAGAAGATGTGCGCTAAAGCTAACAGAACTTTAGGGTTTTTACGTCATTTGCACCTTTCGCCATCTATCATCCGTCAACAGGCCTACCAAACTTTTGTACGCCCTCAACTTGAATATGCTTCATCAATCTGGTCTCCTCATCAACAATACCTAATAGATAAATTGGAATCCATCCAAAATCGTGCTGCCCGCTTTATAACTTCTAATTACAGTCGTCAATCTAGCATTACCCAAATTGAACGCGATTTTCCCCTTCCGGACTTGGATTCCCGCCACTCTGTTGCCCTTCTATGGCTTTTTCATAAATACTACTATAACTCATGGTCCAGCCGTTTGTCGCTTGAAATTCCTTCTCGTACATCTACTCGACTTCATAACCATTTCAGTTTAAGGCACATTTTAGGCCGCACACAGTTATTTAATAACTCTGCATTACCGTACGCCATCACACTACGAAAGAGCCTTCCAAATAATGTTGTTTTATTAAAAGATGCTGCCAAATTTCGCGAACTTTTGGAACTTCACATGTTCGCTTGACTATGTTGTACGACTTTGTATTGTATTCGCCTTTGTATCGTTTTTCGACTTTGTTTTGCATTGTACTTCTTTCACCTTGTATGCATTTTTCCAATGTTAAGTGTTCATTTTCTTCCAATGAACAAACTTATTTGTTTCTCCTACTATGTAGTTCCCTTTTTTGCCTTAAATATTTGTCATTTTTTTGTAACCCCCCCTACCCAATGCTCCTCCGAGTCCGAGTTTGTAGGGTAACTGAATAAATAAATAAATGATAGTTGGGACACCCTGTATATAGCTTAAGTGACAGCTCTAGTGCCTGTTATAGGCGCCTAAAACAGCATTTCTTGTACGTAAACATCTGGTCTCTAGACGTAACATTGTTCATTATGAAGCATTGTTTATTACAAGTCTGAATGGAGCGTTCTACACAAATATACAGTTTGTTCGCATATCCAGCATTCTTCGGAGAGTGTAAATGATCACGGCTTAGAAAAAAAAGGCTGGCTCCCTGAACAATATTGTCACAGCGTCACAAAACTAAAGGGACAAACCAACTTGTAAGCAGGAACAGTGACAAGTACGGGCTGCTTTAATAGCGCGTGCTAGTCACTACTTCTTCTTCTTCTTCTTGCTTTCCATGTATTTTTACAAGTGCCCATATGTCTGCTTATCATCGTCGTCCTTGTCGCACTACAGACGTGGCAAATGCTTCCCTTCTAAAGGAAGCATCATCCCGATGCGCGTATGCACGCATGGAACAGTAAAATGTGAGTGACTTGGAAAAGTACGGCTTCATGCGCACCACATGCACCACTTCGCGTAGATACTTGCGGCACTGGGAACAAGCTTCGCCATCTGGCACGACCTCGTAGTTTACGTCATTTAGGCATCGTATAACTGTGTAGGGCCCAAAATATGGCCTTAGCAGTTTTTCTGAAAGTCCTCGACGCCAAATGGGTATCCAGACCCAGCTCTCTCTCTGGGTATGTTGGCGACGAATTGGTGCTGACGATTGTACCGCATTGCGTCCTTGTCTTGCTGGTGGTGGATGCGTACACGTACAAGCTGTCGGGCCTCTTCGGCACGTTGAGAAAATTCTTCAGCATCTGCATGGATGTCACCACACTCATGCGGCAGCATTGCATCCAACGTTTTCGTGGCTTCGCGACAGTGTACCAAGCTGAATGGTGTCATACGAGTCATTTCTTGTTGAGCGGTGTTATATGCGAAGGTACATAAGGTAACATCTCGTCCTAGCTCTTATGTTCCACATCGTAAAGCATGTCTGCGAGTGTCTTGTTGAAACGCTCCGTTAGTCCATTCGTCTGGGGATGATAGGCTGTCATTTTCCAGTGGGCTGTGCCGCTGAGTTCAAAAGTGCATCTAGAAGTTCGGCTGTGAATACAGTTCCTCTGTCAGTCATCAGTATACTGCTCGGGCACCGCGGTGAAGGACAACGTTTTCGACGAAGAATCGAGCTGCTTCAGCTGCTGTGCCCCGCTGGGTAGCTTTTGTCTCCACATGCTGGGTAAGATAGCCGGTGGCGACAATAATCCACCTGTTCCTGCTAGTTGAAGTTCGATATAGTCCCAGAAAATCCATGCTAATTTTAGCGAATAGCGCTCCCGGCACCTCTACAGACAGTAGGAGACCAGCTGGTATCTAGGGTGACGCTTTGTGTCTTTGGCAGTCAGGACAAGTGCATACATGGCGTTTAACATTGGCTGGGAGCTTCAGCCAATAACACTTGCGCCGCAGTCGGGACAATGTTCGTCTGTAGCCCAGATGGTGGCCTCTTCATGACATGCTGTAAGAATTTCATTGCGAAGCGAGGCAGGCACGATAAGTAAGCAGGTGCTGTCCGTCGGATAAAAGTTCTTGTAGAGAACATTGTCCTGCAAACAAAATGACGCCAGTCTTCTTCCAAACAGTCACAGCACATCATTGCATCAGCCTTCCAAGATATATAGTGTGCTCCACTACGTAACTTCTTGTGTTTTATCTACTACTATGGCCGCCGGCATGAAATTTAATGCACTTTTGCTCCAATTTTATGTTTGATCAGGATGTGAAGTATTTGTAGACTACCACCTACACGATTCATTATTTAAAATTTTCGAGTATTCACAAACCCCTATAAAAAACAGATGGCACGGCTTCAAAACCAAAACTACGTATACAATAAAGGCGCAATCTTCAGCAGCATCTCTGGTGTGTCGTTTATTTATTGGGCATACTAGACTCGGAAGTATGCCAAATGCTGTATTCTCACCTATAAAAATACTGATAAGGAAATTTTTCTGGTCCTTCAAGTTTCCTCCTTAGGAGGTTCTACTGCACTTGAAAACAACAGTAGTGCCCAGGCTATTTGACCAAATTCTTGACTGTTGCTCGGGAGATGCATCTGGCACTTTTAATCTACATGCAATTAGCATAAAAGCTAGATTCATTTTAAGTTACCTCACGACTAGCTGTCTCTGCTATCTTGGAAGCTAAACATGATGTCCAGACATTTTCTTCCAACGTGATTCATGTACCTTTCAATTCTTCTAACATATCTGTCATGTTGAGAGACAGCTAGTGCTCTGATCATGTGTTGCAAAGGTAACCTCACACTAGCATGAAAACATGCAGTATACTTCAAACAGCAAAATTAATTAAATTATGGGGTTTTACGTGCCAGTGAGTGAGTGAGTAAAGACTTTATTTGGAAGCAAGGTATTGACGGATGACCTTGTTGTTAGGCAGCCACGAGCTCCTGGGCCCGGGCGGCTTCTTCAGCTCTCTCGATGACCTTGGCCTGCAGGTCAGGGTCGGAGCTGAGCAACACGGCCTCCCACTGCTCAGTATTACTTATTTCGTGATTTGTGTGATTTTCGGCTGGGCAAGACCGCATAATATGGAATAGATCTGCTTTTTGCTTACAATGCTTACATGTATTAGGGTATTGGTCCGGGTAGTAGTAGTGATAGGCTACGGGGTTGGGGTAGGTGTTCCTCTGAAGTCGTCTCCAAGCTAGTTCTTGTCGCTTGTTAAGCGGTTTGTGTGCTGGCGGGTACACTGCCCTGGCTAACCTGTAGTGCTGAGTTATTTCCTGGTAACTGACCATGCGATCCCTCCCTGATCTTAGCGTGAGCCGTCCGGGTGCTCGGTTGGCGAGTCCTCGAGCGGCGGTGTGGGCGGCATCGTTGCCGGGTAGGGAGGAGTGTGCTGGTGCCCAAATGATCTGGATTGGTCGTGGGTGTTGGTTGGTGTCTACTATGTGTTTTACGGGGGCCGAGACCCGACCTTTCGCAAAATTGCGTACTGCTGCTCTGGAATCGCTAATAATGTAATGACAATGTGTGGAGGCTATTGCCAGAGCGATAGCCGCCTCTTACGCTGTTTCGGAGCTTCTGGTGCGAATTGAACCACCAGCGCGTATTTGACCTGAGGAGTCCACCACTGCAAGGGACATACAGTTGCGTTCTATGTATTCTGCTGCGTCGACATAGACTACGTCTTTGAAAGCGTGGAATTTCTGATGCAGGGCTTTGGACCGCTCGGCTCTCCTTTCCTTGTGGAATTTGGGGTGCATGTTTTTAGGGAGTGGATTAATTTTGAGATGGCGCCTCTGATCGTGAGGAATGTCTACTTTAATGCTTTGCATCGACTCGTAGTTGATGCCGAGATTCTGGACGATGTTTCGCCCGGCGGCACTCTGAGCTAGCCTTTCGTATTGAGATATAAGGTGCGCTTCTACAAGTTCATCGAGGGTGTTGTGCACACCTAGTGCTAGCAATTTAGCGTTGGCCGTTCTTATAGGTAGCCCAAGAGCCTGTTTATAGGCCCTCCGGATAATTCCCTCTATTTTCTCTCTTTCAGCCGCTTTGAGGCAGAGGTACGGGGTGATGTAGGTGATGCGGCTGAGAACGAAGGCTTGTACCAACCTTATGAGGTTGGCTTCTTTCATGCCAGAGTGTCGGTTGGCAATTCTTGAAATGAGTCGCATCGTCTGCTGAACACATGCTTCCAGTTTATGAATTGTGTTGCCGTTGCGCCCGTGAGCTTGCATAAAGAGGCCTAGTACACGGATGGTAGTCACCACCGGGATCGTGCCTCCTCCGGCTCGCACAGTGATTTCTGGGGATGGCGCAGTGTCGGATTTGCGGTTTGTAGGGGCTCTGAGTAGGAAGAGTTCTGATTTTTGCGGGGAGCAGGCGAGGCCTTTGTCGGTAACGTACTTTTCAACCGTGTCTACAGCTTGTTGCAGCGTGGTTTCTATATCTCCATCGCTACCCTTAACCATCCACAGGGTGATGTTGTCGGCATACAGACTGTGGTGTAGATCTGGAATCTGATTAAGTTGTTCCGGTAATCGGATTATCGCTAAATTCAAGAGGAAGGGGAATAAGACTGATTCCTGCGGTGTGCCACGACTTCCAAGAGGGATCTTGTCCGATTGTAGTTCTCCTATTCTTAGTTCCGCTGTGCGGTGGTTGAGGAAATCTTTGATATAGTTGTAGGTCCTCTGGCCCACACCTAGGTACTGCAGATTCTCTAGTTTAGCCTGATGCGCTACGTTGTCAAAGGCCTTTGTAAGATCAAGGCCCAGGACAGCCCGGGTACCATTCTTGGGTATGTGGTCCGGAACTTGATGTTTAAGCTGAAGCATGATGTCTTGCGTGGAAAGTTTTGGACGAAAGCCAATTATGGAGTTCGGGAATAAGTTATTGTCCTCCGCAAAATTGTGGAGGCGGTTAAGTATAACGTGCTCCATGAGTTTTCCTACGCATGAGGTCAGAGAGATCGGGCGTAAGTTCTCGAGTTGTAGTCGCTTACCATGTTTAGGTATGAATATTATTTGTGCATGCTTCCATTGCGAGGGGATAGAACCTGTTTCCCAACAGCGGTTGAAGTACTCTGTTAGGGCAGCGATAGATACGTCGTCTAGATTCCGGAGGGTCTTTTGTTATTCCATCGGGGCCTGGTGCAGATTTAGCTCGGAGTTTCAGCAAGACGGCTCGTACTTCAGCCTCTAGGATGGGTGCGTTTAGGTTAAGATTCTCCGGACCAGTGTATGGCTACTGGGGGATTTGTGCATTTGTGCCTATGTACCGGGTTTTGAGCTCTGTTAGGAGCTCGTCGTTCGTGCCCTGGTATTGGTGAGTGATCTTATTGAGGCATTTCCTCTGCTCAGATTTACTCTTATCCGGGTCCATAAGATATCGGAGGAGATTCCACGTTTTGGCTAGACCGAGTTGTCCCTGCATGCTGTCGCATACCTTTTGCCATTGGTTTTTGGTTAATTGGTTAGCGTATTCCTCGATTTCTATGTTGATTTGCGCGATGCGCAAGCGGAGTGTACGGTTTAGTTTATTCTCTTTCCAGCGGGTTTGCATGCTCTTTTTCGCTTCCCACAAGTGTAGGAGGCGGCTATCCATCTCGACCAGACCATCGTCTTCAGGGATTTCCCTCGTGGCGCTTTTCACGCAATCTCTGAGATCCCCGATCCAGACCTCGAGATCGTTTATATATTATCGGTGGCGGTAGTCTGCCGAATCTGGCGGAAGCGGTTCCATTCCGTGAGCGAAACTCGTTTGCCCTTCTTGCGGGGTGGACCCGCCTGAATGTGGATTTCTATGATATAATGATCGCTACCGAGGCTTTCCCCGGTATTAGTCCAATCATAGTTGCCTATGTTTTTGATGAAAGTTAGGTCGGGAGTGGTGTCAACACTGACACTATTCCCGATACGGGTGGGTGTCTGGGGGTCTGTGATGAGAGTCAGTCCCTGTTGTTGGGCTTCTAGCCAAAGATTACGACCTTTGACTACCTCTGTGCGGTATCCCCATGCAGTGTGGGGAGCGTTAAAGTCACCTAATAATAATATGGCCTTTTGTTGGAAGATTCTGAGAGCCTTCCTGAATAGAGTTCCGAACTTGTGACGTCGGCACTTTGGGCTACTATAGACATTAACAATGAATATGCTTTCATCCTCCTTACGTTTAGGGATGAGTTCAATAAAGACGTGGTCTATGCCGACTTCTTCAATATCATGTTTAATGGCTGTTAGATTTCTGTGAACTAGAATAGCGGTGGTGGAATCCGACCCAGAAGCATTATAGGATTATACCCTGCCAATTTTGCGTGGCCTCCCGTCTCCTGAAGGGCAATGATATCCGGGGTCGCCTTGCCCCCAAGGAACTGCTGAAGGTTTTCCCGTTTGCGGCGAAACCCACGGCAGTTCCACTGCCAGATCTTGTAGTTCGGAGTCTCAGCCATTTTGAGGTGGCGGGGGTTCAGCGATCGGTTTGGAGATTTCGGATAGGGATGGACGGTCATCGGGTTTGGATGCCACGCCCTTAAGGGAGCCGGAGGCCGTGGATGTAAATCTCGACTCCCAGCGAAGTACTTTGGCTTCGGTCGCGGCTACCCGAGACTCTAGGTTGGTGGTTCTGGTTTCCAGAGCGTCTAGACGTGCGCTTATTTGTTGCAAGTGGGTACCATTCTCCTGATGTTGCTGAAGCATCTGGTTGGCAAGTTCAGTAATCATATGTTCTAGTTTCTGCATTTGGCCTGCATTTTGGCTATTTGCAATGAGTTCAGCTTGAACTACGTTATTTTTTGTCAAATATACAGCCTCATTTGCTGTGGAAAGATGAGATTGCTCACGCTCACTTTTTTGTTTTTTCACAAGGTCATTGAACTTTCAGTGAATCCTTGTTCTCAGAGACGCTTGGCTCAGACCAATGGTTGAGTGTGAGCGCTCTGACATCGATTGCATAGGTGACTGTAGGCTGTCATCAGATACAGTTAAACCCACCTATAACAATATTCAAGTGCCAAGAAAATTCCATTACTATAACCGATAATTGTTGTAAGCAGGTTGCATGAAAAAAGCAGAGGGGACAAACATTCAAACATGTTTATTTAGACAGAAGTACACTTGAACTATAGTATTACTAGTTTTAACAATACGTAGATGTAACAATGAACAGCTGCTGCACTGTGAACTGTTGGGCAAGTTTTATGGTAAAATAAGCCACTTACTACAATGTTCCCATGCCGCATCATCAGCTCTAACAAGTAAGCCTGTCTACTGGCGGGCTGTGCCAAAAAGAAGAGCGTGAAATCCAGGGGGAAATAAAGTGCAAGCCGCTTCACCACACTCGCATTCGTGCCCCGAATCCTACATGGCATGCCCTTAGTCACTGCTCTCCCGTCTCCCATCCACCCCTCCAATGTCAGCGAGAAGGGTGGAAAGGAGACGGGAGATTGGCGCGCGATGCTGGCGATGTGACGAAGACATGCTGTGTGGGGCGCACGCAGCACAAAGACGGGTGTGACAAAGCGGCTCACATTTCTTTTCCTCGGAGAATTTTTGTTTGTTTTTTTACTTTCGGCACACACACCCAGTAGCCAGATTTGATTGTGATAACTGATAACGCAGCATGTGAGCATTGCAGTAAGTAGTTTGTTTTACCATAGCACACATACAAAAGTTGATGGTGCATCAGCTGCTCATTGTTATATCTGATATATGGTTAAAACTGGTATTGTTATAAGTGGGTTCGATTTTATGCCTCTCATGGCATATATGTTGGGTGTTCTCGATAGTTCCTGGAGATCTCGCTTGCGCCTGTTTTTGTTCCTTCTTTGTCATACCATGAATGATCACAGGCATGATTGATGATTCTGGAAGAGCAGCATCAGCAAGTTGCAGCACTCTTCATTTTTCATAAAAGGTCTTGCAAACTTCTAGCAAGATGCTCGTAAAACATCGCCTTGGCCCAGCATTTGACAAGATTAATTTCAAACACTGATGCAAAGCTTGTTCTCCAAGAGCTCCAGGTATCATTCACATATTCTCTGACATGCAGTTCATATCATTTGCATGCGTTACCTGCCAAATATATTCTTAAGGTCTACACAAGGTCTTCATAGAAAGCCCAGCTGTTCCAATCACAGGCATACTTGTAGAACTTGATACACGTGAGTGCAGAGGCTGAAGCTCCATCAAACACATTTGGTTAAATAAAAAGTCCCTGATTCCTTGGCTTGTCTCCGACTGCATTGATTAAAATTATCAAGCCATCAAGGTTGAGCCATCAAGGTTTTCATTTCTGTTGCTGCAATGAGCAGGATTGGTAGAGCTGGTGGAGCAGTATCCTTGTGAAACAAACTGTTGAAGACTTCCAGTGTCATACTAACTCTTACCATGCACTTGGCAGTGAGTTCCATTGGAGTCGTTTGTGTTTTGAGTCTGACGAAGTACAATATCTCTGATCTGTTGGAATGGCTTTCCGTATATGTACGGCGGTGGTTTTCTGTCCCCCAAGTTCTTTGCCATACGGGTACGGGTTCGACCCTCCGTTTGAAATTTCGCGCCATAATGACGATGCGTGCTTACTGGGAGGTGCTGCCACCTCTTATGACTTACAAAAAGCGTTTGAAATTTGTGCTACCTTCTTGCGGAGATAACCAGAACTGATTTCTAGCTTCAGCGCGTCGCGCAGACTGCGGCAACACCCCTTTCGCGGTTTCGGTTCCGCCGCGTGATCGCAACGGAGGCACACGAAACGTGATTTTTCTCTTTGTCGGCACTCTCTTGCAGGGGCGGCGGAAGTTGATTTCTATCTTGATTGGCGCTGCTCTTAGCTTTTTTATCACCACCGTTCACGAGGTATTCTCACTCTCTGCAACAACGCGCTTACGCGACAGCCTCTGCCTCTGCCCAAGGCCGCCGCACGCAGAGAAGATGTCATGTGTGTGTATCAACACAACTCGTCGCTCCAAGAGGAGAACACACACGCGTTTTAGGTGTGCAGACTGCGATAAGGCACTGTGCGTAGACCCGTGTTTCAAGGAGTACCACGTACACTCTGAAATACTTGTGAACGTTTTGCAGTTCTGAGTGGTGCCAACACCAAAATACTGTTCCTAATTTTTTGTTACTATTTATTCCCGACTTTATACATTTTGTACATTCAAGATCCGCAATAAAGTAATTTGACCACCTGGGAAAGTTTTTTTCCGAATAATTCGGGACCCTCAAAGGGTTGATCATCTTGAAGCTCTGAACTTGTGCCTGACTGCCAGTCACTAACCGTGATATATGCGGACACATTAAGGGTTGCGATATGGTAAGGGTGTGCACTGTACCTGTCAGTATGTGTCAAGTCACAAGTCTCTGCGTGTGATATTCGACTTTGATAAATTTTTTTCTATGTTTTGCCAGCTGTTAGACTGCATTATCTTGCTTTTTATAGTGCATATTCAACTAGAAAGTTGTGGGGCTCTAGACTGTCTTTGCATTTAGTGTAACAATCCAAAAGAATATGTGCTAAGAAAACCAATGTCTGCTACAAATGCAGATTTTCCCTGTTCCACCACTGTAAAATAATTACTGCCAAAAACAGTAATAGAGGTGAGCCAAATACGTGACCATATGCTGATTCATGGCCGATTTCCCAGAGTGGGTTGCGCCATTTCACTCAGGAACAACCAACCAACACCACTGGCGCCATATGGACGCTAAGACGTCTGCATTCCAACTCTTTTCTCTAGTGCAAATAGCACATTGTAATCAATTTTGCAGCACAAGTGCAATCAGAAGTGTTTTACTAAAGCAACATGTTTCCAATTTATGTAGTAAGTGATTTCAATTTTGTGGCCTTTTCTTGGTATCTACCATACACTGATCTTGCCACATTTAGAGCACATAGGTGTGAGCCATGTCCGTGCCATGATGCGAGTAGTCCTTGCTGCTTTCTTGCTGTACTTGATTTCATGGCAATATTGAGGATAATGTGAAGAAGGTCATTGTAGATTGCTCCAGCAAAGTACAAGAGGCGGTCGTGGGTGGATCTCTGAAGTCGTGCTTTTATTGCAGAACCTTATTCTCTATTCCCTGTCGCTTCATCACCTTGAGGGTTAAGCCGAGGGCTGTCCTATGAACCTATGCAGTCATTTTTAGTGCTAAAGCATAGAAACCTTGATTTAATGAACTTTGCTAGATAAAAAAGTTTTTAGCTACACATGCGATTTCGTTATATCAAGGTTTGATTGAAAACAAGAAGGATATACATAACAGAAAGACTTTAAAGTATTAAAATAAAGTTAACATGTAATTTGCAGCATCACTCAAGAAATCAATAATGTCTCATACTAATGCTTAAAGTAAATGAGCTTCAACTGTTGTTGAAGTGTTAGATTGTAGTTCGTTATGTACTTAAAGATGTACTTAGTATTAGTTAAGTGTCCATTTGCATTAAATGTTTTCTTTTTCCTGCCACTTTGTAGCGAGTTTGTTTAATGGTGGTTTTTTAGTGATTTAACTTGTTTGCTCAGTAAGCACCGTGGCTTTCTTTTTCATGTGCCTGTATATATGTTGGTTGATTTTATCATTCAGGTTCACTTGATTTGTCAAATACGTAACTTGTATAATTGTTTTCCACCATTGTACAAATTATGCTCTTATAGCTTTTTCTCCGTTTCTTCCATCTGTGTAGCAGCTGTGTGAACACTTTTGCACACCTATGTACCCTTCCCCTTTTTAGTGAAACATTAAACAAATCAGAAAATGAAGTCGGCTACTTTTAAGTGAACATGAAGTAACATTCTTAGATCTTTCCTTTGACACTGCTAAGATAGTCATTGTAATACACTTAAATTGGCCACAGCTAATGACCACCACCACTAGCATTGTACAGGTTGTGACCATATTTGAATGGATCTGCACCTTGGTGCAGTGTTGATTAAGAAAGTGCAAAGTTATTACAATGCTTTATGGGATGCTTCACATCTGTGCTCAGTGCTTGGGATATCAATGTCGAAATTCGGGCTGTGTAGAATATGAGAAAAAGCTGAATTTACATGAAGCCGCTCTTTTTCAGGCCCCACACCCATGCTGCACAAAAGTTTAGTGATGTGCAGACCGCATGTCCCTATATCTAGGTGCCGATAGTAAAGTGTGAGTGCATTAAGTTTTACTATTTCTTTATTTATAACAGTTTCCTCATGGCCCAGAAGGGCATTAGAGAAGGGGTGGGTAGAGAAGGAGTGAGTGCAATAACAAGAGAATAATTAAGACAAAGATATGTATAAAAATTTGAAAAATCACACTAGCAATCCTTGTATATACATAATGAGGGTTTGCGAAAGTGCATCATACAGGTTTGCAGATCACATGAATTATGAAAATAAGTAATTAGTAAGAGATTCTCTAAACAGTGACACATCTACAATGTTGACGATGGATGAAGGGAGGCTATACCAGTCAGAGCTGGTTTTAGGTAGAAAGGAATGAAAAATCAAATTTGTACCAACCTTGTGCACATGATCAGTGCACAGTGATAAGTACAAGGGCTGCAAGAATAATTCTTGTCTGAGGATTGAGTTTTGGTAGTAAATCTTGTAGAAAACAGAAATTCTAGCTCCTTTTCTGCGTAGTTATAACCCTGGTAGGTGGAGGCTAGATTTCAAATGTGTAATGCTAAACGCACAGGAGTAATCCGACAAAATAAAGCACTCTGCTCGGTTTCGGATGGATTCAATGGGGTCAATTAAGTTACGATGATAAGGGTCCCACACTGACAATGCATATTCTAGCTTTGGTCGGACTAATGTCTGGTTAAGTATCAGTTTTATGCTCGAAGGAGCTTGAGAGAAGTTTCGTCATAAGTAGTCGAGAGTAAGACTAGTGGTGTTAATGATGTAATTCATGCGCGTATTCCAAGATGAGTTATCTGTTATGTGTACCCGAAAATAGTTGTAACAAGACACTTGTTCTTGAGTAGTACCATTAATCATGTATATTGCTACAAGTGGATCAAATCAACAGGAAACATAGTTTTATATTTGCCATTTCATGCACCAGTTGCAAACTTTGTTGAGGTCAGACTGAAGATGTAAGCTGACCGATCGACCATGTTTCACATTATAGATAACGCAAATAGTTTTATGGGCGATGTAATACCATCAGGAAGGCCATTAATGTAATTGAGAAATAATAAAGACCCTAAGACAGCTGCCCTGAGGGACACTAGATGTTACATCGCAGCAGGCTGAAACACAGTAATTGGCAGTGACATGTTGCATACGGTTGTTAAGAAAACACTCAATACATTTTAGAATACAAGGATCAACATTTCATTTGCTTATCTTAAAAATTAGAGAACGATGCGACACTTTATCAAAGGCTTTGGGCAAAATCAAGAAAAAGGCAATCAATAACAGATCCGTCGTTGAGGGCTGAAAGTATGCTATTAGTGAAGGGAATCAGCTTTGTCTCACAAGAGTAATAATTTCGAAAAACATGTTGAGTGCTAGGAGTGCAACAAGGCTTGTATGAATGACATGCTCTTGAAGCTTGCGTGGTTCGCTGGTTAGTGATATTGGCTTGTAGTTTAGAGTAGAATGAGGGTTACCCAAATTAAGTAGCAGAGCAATTTTTCCCACCTACCAGTCATGTGAAAGTTTGGAGCATTATAATGACTGAAGAGGTACATGAAAAAAAAAAGGATGAATACATCGAAGTGTTCTTCAGAAAGTTTTGAGTTAATTTTGTTGGACCCGAACTTGAGTACAGCTTTAAATGATTGATTATTTGAACAATACCTCCAAAGTAGACTACAACAGGGTCCATTGGGAAGTAATTGTGCATCTTCAAATATCGAGCAGCATTAACCGTGTCGGCAGTATAATCACGGACTTGATGATGAACTGATTATGGCCATCCCATTCAAACTTTTGTTTTTTCATATGTCCACTATTCTGCCTTGTTCTTCTTTTTAAATTCATATGGCATAAATTCAGTGGCATATGAGGGCATATAAATGAAAGCACATGGGCCCTGCTCATGTAAGAATTGTAGCAGTAGCGTATACTGCTTTGTTTGTTTATTTGAAAAGCACTTCTTAGTATCGAGTATGTAAGCAAAGACTTTAGCTTGGTGATCCTACAATACATCACAGGCCCGCTGCGATATAATCAGCCATAAAGCAATTAGGGAGATCGACAATTGATGCAATGAAGAGTAATGTTTATTTACAAATTGTTTTCAACTTTGGCACATAAAAGCTCCAAAAAAAGTTTTTGTATTTGTAAAGTGCAGCTTTTCTGTTATTTAATGTCAAGACTGCATGCACATTACACTCAATAGCAAGGCTACAAGACGAAGTTTTCACAGTTTCAGTGAGGCTCTTTTTACAAGCACTACTTGTTCTACTCAACATCTGTATGCTACAACACTATTATATTAGTAAGACAAATGAAGGGAATTGAGATCATGAGGCATAGGTGTCTTTCATGTAACTAATACTGTACAATACAGAAGCATTTGATACATAAAAACGTTCAAATTATCACAAATTGTTCAAGGTACTGCTCATTCAGTCGTATAAATAGCTATGTTTCTGAACACAAGGTACACAACAGGCAAACAGTGATTCTGCCTTTGTTGTGAAATAACATTTGTTATGCCTTATAAACAAATGTACACAGCATATGAACAAGTACAGTCACGCATTAAATCATCATATAATAACAACTTGTGCTACTTTTATCTGATTGTTATACAGTATAGTCAATACTGGGCACACATCTTGAGAATTCAATGAAAAACATAACAGCAGATATAATACTCAAGATGCCATTATTTGCTTGGCATCTGTACACAACCTTAATTTTGTGGAAGGTAAAGCCACTTGCCACATGTTGGCTAAGATATAACTTCAGTTTGTATTGTAGAACTAACAGTGCAAAAGTACAACATGCTTAAGCAAGTGGCATTTCACCAAGTTAACCCTGACAAATATCACAGACTGGACGGAAATCCGGAAGAGAATGTCCAGAAAAAAAAAGGGCTATGTCCGTTTTTGAAACCTTGACATGTAAAAGGCACAATCAGGGCAGTACACTGTCGGAGGAGACACAAACTTCTTGTGACACAGATTGCAAGGAACTTGAGAGCCATCATGAGGCTTGACAACAGAGTCCACATGGCAAACACTATCACATGAGTCAGATGAGTGAACAGAGCTGATGTCCTCGAACTGTGAAGGCTCATGGCACTCTCTGGAGTCCTGCTTCGCTGCATGCTGCCGATAAACCCTTTCGAGAAGTGGGTTGGGTACATAGTCATCCTCCTCTTCCTCTGCACAAGCTACTAAAACCACTTCATCCGAAAAAGTTACACACTTTTTCAGGGCAGTCTTGCGCTTCTTGCCAAGCTCCACTTCTGGTTGAGGTAGCTGCTGACCTTGAAGCACATCTGGTGGTGTCTTAGTAGGGAACTGAAAGCTGTCAGGGGACGTTGTGCGTTGTTGCTCCTTTATCATTTCGAGTCGCTGCAATGCAGTCTCATAATCAGGAGGTCTTGTTGGCCGCTTTGATGAGTCGCTGTTGGAGGATGTGCTATGCAGCATCGCTTCACTGACTACTGGGACTGCTGGAGGTCCCCTAGTAGCAGCAAATGATCTTGTCTCTGCAGGATCAGGTTTGGCATACTGGAAAGCCTTCCCATACTGCTGCTGTGCTGCTGGAGGCTTGACATGACTTGGTTTCTGTTCATAGCTGGCTGGTACATAGCTGGCACCTGCACTGCTGGATGCACCATGGCTGGATACCCCAAGGCTGGATGCCAAAAGATTGGCTTCTCCATGGCTGGGTGCCAGATGGTTGCCCGAGCCATGCATCGTGCCCATGACAGGTGACGTGCTCTGGAATGATGACTGTGGAACAAATGGTCGAGTGTATGAAGCATGGTGGCGAGCAGAGTTTATGGTACAGTGTGTCGAAGGTGATGGAGCTTGGTAGGCTGGTGGAAAGCTACCACTAGAGCAAGGTGGTGTGGCAAGGTTATGTGGCAGGAAGGTCTGCCCAGCTGGAGCCATTGGTTGTGAATGGATTGCAGGATTCGCTGTTCTATGGCATGGAACAGTGGTTGGCTGTGGGACATGTGCCGCACCAAAAGGTCGACCCTGAGACGTGTTCTCTGAGCCTGCCTGCAGACTTGTTGAGGCATTTGTTTTTTCATTGCGCATTGCCAAAACTGAGGTGCTCATTGGTTGTGATTCACAACTAGAATCTCTAGGCATAACCAAGTTTCCTGCTGGAGCTGGAGCACTCTTGTTGGCAATCAAGGAAGGCTCCTTGACAGCAGCCAGTTGTGACTCTTCATGCACAGTTGACACTTCTTGATCCGGTATAGCTGGACGCAGGATCTTTTCAAATTTTAATGCAAGGTCTTTGACAGACTTGGGCTTTATATCCTCCTGCTCTTCTGCACTTTCATTATACTGCTCGCCGGAACTTTGGAGAGATCCATTAAAAGCTTGTGTGGCTTGGTTGTCAGCAGGATATGCCTGTGATAAAAAAAAAGAAGAGGTAATGTTTATGGTGAGAGAGAAACCAAGAAGTTGTCATAGGTATATATATACAGTATTAAAACTCCTATTAGCGAAAGGCTAATTGACCCTGTTGGGGAAAAAAAAGTAATTCCTGCAGACTTCCAACATTTTCTTTCTAATACTACTATGTAGTATGAACGTTAAAATTCAGTGGAAATTTTCGCTGTCTTAAAGGGACACTAAAAAGAGAAACACTACATCAGTTTAGACTGATAACACATTCTTTCAAAACATGATTTCCTTATTTTTATGGTAGAAGCTTATTCCTAAATAGAAAATGAAGGTCAAACTTCCATTTTTTTTTAATTTCACACCTAAACCCTAGCACCAGTATACCAGCATGATGTCATGAATTTCAATGTATTTCAATTTTAATGTACTTAGGTCATTATGGTGCAGTAAAAGTTCTCAAGCCTTGGCAAGTTCAGTTTTTGGCTCTTTTGGAATACAATGTAGTACATCATAATCAATAAAAAATTAACTAGGCCTGACCAGCAGTAACAGGAAAGAGAACTTGATAAGATAATGGAATACTCCTTAAAACTGATGGTAGCACTAAAAGGCACGTACACACAGTGAAAAGACGACATGACGACATGACGACGAGAGAATGTGTTCCCTCGTCGTCGTGTCGTCTTTTCACTGTGTGTTCGTCCCTTTTAGCGCTACCATCAGTTCTAAAGTATGCATCACCAACTAGCCCGGCACCAAGTTTTATTGAAGATAATGGAATACTTTCACGAGCAAGAAAATTACTGGTTAAAGAGAATGCAATAACAAAGTTGCAGTATGTTTGATTTTTCTACTACAGCAGTGCATTTTCAGCACTGTATCTCACTTGATGTAAAGAATTTTGACAATGTCTCAGAGGGATGTTAACTAGGCAATGAGTTCAAGAGGTCTAATTTATTTATAAAATGCAGAAAAAGAAAAGATAGCTGGCAAATTCATTGTTGCTGGCGTGAACTGCTACAAGCCACAAGAAACAACATGCATGTGGTTGATTGATACCATCAAATTTTTGTTGACCATGCCAAAATTAAGTACATTTGTGTTCCATTTTTACAGCATACAAAAGCAATATTTGTATCTGCGATGCTCTAAAAATACAAGATAAAGATACAAGATACAATAAGAAAGGTGCCGCACAAGTTTTTTTAAGTGGTACACTAAAAAATCAAATCAATTGCTTATCAAGTGGACTCACTGAACTCATTTGGCAAAGTGCATGTCAACTCTATCAAATCTGTGTGAATGAGCAGTGAGCCCAATCTCTGACTTGACCCACTTATGTCGAGTGCATATAAATTAAGCTTACGCTACTTTGTGTCTTCATGCACTAGCTTATGCTACTTTGTGTCTTCATGCACTTCCATAACCAACTATTTGCTCTACCCCACGCTAAAACATCACTGCAAAACAAATCAATGGATGTAAAACTTCAACAGCTTTGTTTCATACCAAATCCAACCAGTTTACAGCGGAGGACCATTCTCCTGTTACATACTTTGTCAATCCTCGTTGGGTCAATGAAATGGCTAAAAAAACTTACATGCAGGGCAAAATACTAATGGCTAGCAACACTGACCCTCTGTAAAATTCATTGCAACAATTTCTAGAATTTTGACTGTCATCGGTTATTATATTGTGCTTTCTTAACTGGTGTTTCACTGTTTTCATCCATTACATGTCTTAACGTATTATTAGCAAACAATATGTATATATATATATATATATATATATATATATAAACACTTACATGTTTGTTGGCAACTTGGGGAGCTGAAAGCATCAGTGGCTGTCGTAGAGCTTCCTCTTTTCCTATTAAATTTAAAGAATGAACGAGAAATGAAACAAAAACGTCACAAATTATAAATCAAGAATTAATTTTCAATCTTTGCAGAGCAAGCATCAGGCATCTTATCTTTCGTATGCATACGCTGCCACATAAAGTCTAAACGCAATGCATGTCACAGAAAATGACATAGATTCATATTGAAAGAAAACATTAAACATGGCATAACTGAAAGTTCAATTAGTTGAGAGAGAGACAAGGATAAATGAAAGGCAGGGAGGTTAACTAGGGCTGAGCCTGGTCAGCTACCCTGCACTGGGGAAAGTAGAAAGGGGAAAAAAAGATTAAGAGAAGGACAGAAAGTGTTCATATCGCCTGTCAGCAACATAAACTTCTTTGGCTGTGTAATGTACTAAGGTGCCTTGGCATGACCCAAGCAAATGTGGAATAAAATGCAACTTCCCACTATGAAGCTTCACTTAAATGATGGACAATTACATAATCATAAAACCCATTATCACCTAATTCGTTTTCTTCCGTGGCAAACTTTATCATAACCTAACACTAAAATTAAAAGAAAGTACTGATGCTAAGTATTGCATCATTTTTTAGAGTCAGAATCTATTTGAGTAACGATGCAAAAATCTGCTTACCAGAAAGTATCAAATCTTTGTCACATGAAGTCTTCACATCATCCACACGGTCCCCTTTCTTGAGCATCGCCATCTGTTTTGACTGAAGTTCACACAACCAGCTATTTCCACTTGGTGCAGGACTGGAATGCTGCTCCAGCTTCACTTGCACTGCTGACTCACCGCCCTGGTTTCGAATATTGTCGGGTGATTTGGGCAGGGATTTCAAGATTTGTGTTCTCTTGTTGTGTAGCTCTTTTAAGAAACTGTTTGGTTCCAATACTGTGCCTTGGTTTGTGGTCAAGCCCTTGGAAAGGCTTAGAGCCGGACTTGGCATAAGGGGATCACTGAAACTTCCCACGTCAACTCCCATTGTTTTGTTTCCAAACATTTCGGATGGTTGCTGTCGTGTCTGTGGCCAACAAGGTGCTTGTTTAGCTGAACTGTCCTGCTGCTCAAAAGCAGCATTCCTCTGGTGCAGTGTCGTAGAAGAGATTGCACTTTCAGATGGCTGCTGTCGTGGCTGTGGCCAACATGATGCCAGTTTAGCTGAATCTTCTTGCTGCTCACAAGCAGTGCTCCTCTGATGTAGTGAGGTAGAAGAGGTCACCCCATCAACTTGGGGAGGGTCAACCTTGGTTAAAAGTGGTCGCTGTGCATAGTTTCTGTTAACAAAGGCCCTGTGAGGCTGGTGGAAGCCACGGCGTTTGATTGTGGCAGAATGATCTTCCCGAGTCTCATCTTCATTAGAGGACTCTTGTTTCATGCCACGCTCATTTTTAGCATCAAAAATGACATTGTCATCAAGTGCTCTTGATTCAGTCTGTGGTGCATCTTTGCCTTCGCGCAGGTCAGGCAGACTCCTGTTTTTGCGACGCATGAAACCACCCATCAACTTTCTCCGAATCCTGTGCTGCTTCTTCATTGAAGCTGAAACATTGTTGGCATCATCAGCATCATGGTTCTTCATGCCTGTTGGGTTGGAGAGCGTTCGGTGTAGGGAAGGCTTCTTGGACTGCTCCCACTCACTAGAATAATCACTGAATTCAGGGTCTTTCATCTTTGCACCATTGGTCTCACTAAGGCTGCCCACTCCATTTCTCATCTTAGTCTTAGGATTGAGTGTGTACTCTCCATCAGACATTATTTTAATGGCTGAATCATCCTGACTGCTGGTGTGCCACCGGTCTGCAAGAAAATCCTTGTAGACTTCCACATCATCTTTGAGACGAAGAGAGGAGTGAGAAAACAGTGCACCACTTTTCTTTTTGGAGCTCTTTTTGGGCAGAGTTGCATATATTTCTATGCTTTTCACTGGCTCTGACAGATCAATGACAGTGCATGCACTGTCTCTGCTGCCCTGGCGAGTGTGACGGCTGTGTGTGCTATCTCTGCTCCCTTGGCGGCTGTGGTGAGCATCATAGCCGTTGGGCTCCTTCCCCCGGCGGCGTTCTTCTGCTTCTTTCAATCGCTTGGACAGGTTGGATGAGCGCATCACACTCATGCTGTGCTTCATCTTTGCTGCAATCAGTGACTGGGCATTGCCATAAGGAGCATCCATGGCAGCTCTCGCTTTGGCTGTGGAAGAAAGATTAGCATAATCTTAGTGCAATCTATGAATGCAGCACTGTCACAAAGAAAATATCAACAGCAGATGCCTATATAAATGAGATTTCATGGAGAAAAAATTTAATTGGCTAAAAAAAACATTGAGAGCCATTAGACCAGTTTAAGTAGTGTACTTCAATAGGCAAATTACATTTTTTTATTGTTCCACTTTTTTTGCACTCACCTGCTGCTGAATCACTAAAGAAAATGGCCATCTTAAGGTCTCCTGTTTGCTCTTTTTCATATGACATCTTCAAGCAAACCTCAGCTTGCGAGCACAGCTTCTCACAGTCTTGTGATTCTTCTGCACAAAGAAGTGAACAAATAATGGATACACTTAAGGGAACATTCTTAAATGTGTTTGCACTGCACATGTAGAACTATACAGTTAACTGCATATCAGAAGTGTGCGAAGACATAATACTCACCCTCTCCTTTCCCACTCATGAAGACATCATCAAAAACGGAGTCCGAGGCTGAGTCGCTTCCTTGCAGCAGAGAGTGGTGAATGGCCCGCTCAAGCCTGTTGGAAATGTGCACAGCTTCTGGTATTTGTTGCAGGCGTGGGTCTGCCTTGGCTGGAGACCCAGGCATTCCTGCAGATGGGTAGCTGTCTGTGCTTGACAGGGAGTAAGAGTCGTAGCCTTTGTCCACAAGCATCCCAATGTTGGAATACTCGTGCTTTGAAAAGTTGTTCACTGCCCTGCCAGGGCTTCCACAAGCTCTGTGGCAAAGAAAAGAGAAACGGAGACTCGTTTGCAACATAAACGAACACTGCACTTTAAATACTCATTCAAGGGCCCCTCACCAGGTTTGGCCATCTTGCGCTGACAAGCGCAGAGCATACAATGCATGGTAACAATCGTGTTTGCAAAGAATTACATCGCTATGTTCCGCGAAAAGGTCTGAAATTTCAATCTGAACACTGTTTTCCCTTTCCCTCACGGCGACCGCGCTCCAAGCTGGACGGTGACATGCTGGTGTCCATGCGCTTACATACTTGGGTCCGCAGTGTGACGTCGCTAGTGGTGACACGACTTCAAGAATTATTCAAGGCAACATCTGTTATTTGTGTGATCTGTTGCTTGAATTGACGAATTGAAGTTTAGAGAAATAATAAAACACACAAATGGAATGTCTGCATGTTTTTTTGTTTTACTTTGCACCAAAGCAAGAGAGATGTACTTCCGCTTCGTCTGCTTGTTCCCACGGTCATGCAGTCACGTGCGCAGGTACCGAAACTATGCCATTTTCTATTGTGTTCCAGCGCGTGATCATGCTCTGCGATCCGCTTGTTCTGCCTCAGTATTCGTGTAGCACGGAATTATACCGCTAGTCATGTGTCCTTGTGCACAGTGCGCAAAATCGTGCACTGCTCGAAACATGACAATCGGAACAGCTCGTGCGCAACGCCATCAGCAAAAATGCGCAGCGCCGGAAAAAAAATCGAGGATAAAAAAAAATGAAGACATATGCATCACGCGATCCTTGAGGTCCGGTATGGGAGAACGCAGGGAAGGAATTTCGCTTGTGGAGGCTAGACGGGGCGAGTGAAGAGAGTGTCTTGCTATACAGTGGAGCTCGCCTCCTGAAATCATGGGTTCGCGGCACCGAAATATTTCTATCTCGGCTATTAATGAGCCGATTTGAAAAATGTTTGCGGCAGAACGCTCCCTAGAGGACATGTAACACTTTTCAGCGTATAACCAAAATTTGCTATGGGGCCTGGT
Organism: Dermacentor andersoni; assembly: GCF_023375885.2. Taxonomy (NCBI): domain Eukaryota; kingdom Metazoa; phylum Arthropoda; class Arachnida; order Ixodida; family Ixodidae; genus Dermacentor; species Dermacentor andersoni. Next base: position 215,282,673 of record NC_092814.1, on the reverse strand, counting down.
GAGGGGCCCTTTAACAAACTATCAAGACTAAGATAAGCGTTAGCAGAGTACTGTCAATTGTTCTGGAGACATCCAGTCATTTACTCAAAGTGAAGCTTGTGTTCCATGCACACACACGCACAAGAAAAGAAAAAAAGATAGAAAGAAGGTAATGCTGACACTATTAATTTTGGTTAGCACACCAAACAAGTAATATTGCACAAACTTGGCCGCATTTCCTAATTTCTGAACGCAGTGATATGTTTTTGCCCAACCAATTTCAGTAAAGTTAGAGCAAGAACCTTAAGCGCATGTACATTAAATGCAGCTAATGAAGAAATTCATGTATGATTTGCGTAATGTTTATTACAAATAGCTCCAAAAATGTACTTTCCACACATGTTGCTAACCATAGACAATGATCTGCCTAACCTAACAAGGACCAACAACCCAATCAATAAATCACATTTCTTAACTGTCCACACTGCCTTTATGTTATGCACAGATTCGCCGTGGTGGCGTAGTGGCTTTTGCATTGCGCTGCTAAGCCAGAGGTTGCGGGATCAAATCCCGGCTGCAGCGGATGCATTCTGATGGGGGCGAAATGCAAAAATGCCTATGTACCCTGTATTGGGTGCACGTTACGAAATCACGGTGATCAATTTTAACCTGGAGTCCCCCAGTAGGCGTGCCTCATTATCATATCTTCGTTTTGGCACGTAAAACCACAGAATTTTATGTTATGCATACTTGTTAAATAAAAGTAAAGAAATGCAACGTTTTCCAATGCTTTCTACACTGGTATAACCTCTACACACTAGTTTTCTGTCTGTATAAAAGAAGGTAATTTTTTGTTTATTGTATTGCACTTTAGTTGAGTTCTGTAATTATAGAAAACTTACTTAGCAAAATATATGAGAATATTTTACTGCACAAGGAAAGTAAAAAAAAGTATTCGTACACTAAGTAACTCCTCAGAAAAAATACAGCCTTGCTGCTTCTACCTTTCCTAAATTTCATTTGGATGGCAGCCAAGCAAACAAGTAGATTTTTTCTTAACAAGCACTATTTTTATTCAATTTATTTGCAGTACCACACCTTCCATCATTACTCACCTCCTTACACCTGAAGCACAGTAGTAAGGCCCATCCAGAGAAGTGCTGCTAGCTGAGCTGGCACTGTTTCTATCTCCACTCCAGTTTCCAGAATCTCTCCTACGGCATGTGCCATCAATGCAGTCCGATGCCTTCTCCCTCATGTGCAGTGAGTTTTCAAATGATTCAAGACTGCTGCTGCTATTGCGGCTGCCAGGTACAACTGATGTGCTTGCCCCAAGGAGGGCTCGTTGCCTCTGCAAGTGTTGAAGGCTCAGTACGCTCTCCACTGCCTGCCTGCTGATATATGTGCTGTTGATGTCTGCATCCAAGGTGCTATCCCTTCCTGCCTGTTTGGCCATATGGCGCACACCCTCCATTGTGTGCTGAGCTTCTAGGTCTGACCCACTGCCATGTGGCTCATAGGGGCGTTCTGACATGATGGACGTGTCTGAGTAAGTCCTTGCCCTCGGTTTTGCACAGTGAGCAAAAGCCATGTCCAAGATGGGCAAAGGCTCCTGCATTGCTGAGCGGCCTCCCATGCTGATGCCTTTTTTGCTGCTCAGGTAGTTGCCGCGGCTCCATGGCACATCACCGGCAATATGCATTCCTGCAGGCAGGTGTTCACTCTTTTTTCCATTTTGCTGCCCATACCTGTGCTTTTCACTCATTGATCGCTTCAGGTCCATCTGTTTTTCTGTGGATGCAAAGAGATTTGAAATAACTTTTTTAATCATGTACATGATGGACTGAACCTGTCATGTAACAACTTCAAGGCAAAACAATGATGAAATATGCTTTATATAATGGTTATGCCCTGATCATACTGATGTATATTTTTATTAAAAACAGAGATAGTTTAATGAAAAACGGTGTCTGCCATATTGAATTTCCCAGATGCTTCAATTTCTTCAGTATTTCCCTATCATCATCTGTATTTCCACACTTCCAATGCTTATTTACTGCATCAAGCAGGTTCTCTCATCCTTTGCCTTGAGATGCACAATCTACACTCAGTCTGAAAGTTGGAACCTGAGGCAACATTCCCTACTCTTAAGCAAAAGTGAGTGTACAGGCATGTGAACATATAGGCATATAGCCTGAAATTAAGTATAGCTTTGAAGAATGCTTGCAAATATTATTTTTTTAAATGTGCTATATAAACACTGCAATCAGCATGCAGACCTCCAAATTTGGTAGGGACTTATAAACAGCCTAGATTGAATGATGTCAGAAATGACACTCTGCATGGAAATGTTAGCTCATTCTTCCTAGGATAATCTTTCACAAACATTTTTCTGCACAATCGCCCCCTGCATATATCAAGTATGTTGCATTAACTGGCTGACTGAACAGTCTGCGGTCAAGCCATGTACAAGCAATTTCCTTGAATTTACGTATCGCCAAGTTGCAAACCACATCACTACAAAACAGATGTAGTCTAGAAGCGCGTGCTTGTTTATAATTTGTTTCATTATGATATGTAGGCATGATGGCGAGAACTGCTGGCATATAGTACCACATGAGGACAGCAATGTTCTATGGAGAGAATCTTCTTTTTTCCAGAAATATTTCTATGCATCTTTGAAGAAAAGCAGAAATGCAATCTTTTGTGAAATGGCTGGGCATTTTAGGAATTGTGGGGAGAATGAAATAAATTGCTTAGTGATGCTACACGAAAAAGTTTAATTTCTGCTGTGTTATAACTTTAAAGCGGATCTTTGTGGCTTTGCCAACACTGTTTAAAGCGGCAAGGAGCCACTGTATTTTTCTACCTATGAGTCCGTGAACAAGTCGACTGGTCTCGCAACTTGCCAAACAGCAGCAAGGTGCTCTGCTGGCATATGGCAACACCAGTCCACTGATGTCGACGAACTGTGTCTACCAATGACTGTGCACAAACACGACAGTGGTTGGTTACTCTCACAATCAATCGAAACATGCCACAAGACTTGTTATTGGGCTAGTTTACGTTTACTAAAAAAATATTTACTGCTTTAGAATTGAGTACACACCAAAGAACATAAATGACAACATGGGCACCAAATTCCTTATTTTATCAAATGGACAACAATATGTGTGCATACTAATGGTCCTGAGCTATACACAAAATATATTTTTAAAACTATTTCTTGATTGCAGACATGAACAGCAGGGCCTGCATAAGCACAGGCTATCAAAAGGTAACCGAGAAAATAAACAAGCTGGAAAAAATAAGTAAAAAATTGTGCACGTCTCTCTTCAACATCTGCAGGGAAAAATCTCTCAAAATTGTTAATCTTCAATTCCTGAGAAAGCAAATCTCTCGGCAGACTATGGAACATGTATGAATGGCACACAAAACAAATATTTAAACTAAAGGTAGTGAAGAACACATTATGTTCAATTGAAGTGTGTTGGTATCCACTGGCTTAAGTATTTATGCTCATGAGCTGTCATCACATCCTGCTAATTTACAAAGCGATAAAAAAAAGAAATTGACACAGGAAGAAAAAGCAAGGAACATGGCATGTGACATGCACGATTCGAGGTTAATGTATCAATAAACACACTGTTCTGCACAAATGTTGTTCTTTTCTTTTCTTAAAAGTTGGGTGACGCTCCAACTGACCTGGAGCTTTGAATTTTAACGTCACTATATGTGGTTAAAACAGTACTAGTGGCAAGGTCCGAGCAAACCTATTTTTGCAAGTAATAGGCTGCTCAGATGGCTCTATTTTTTTTTTTCCCCCTCCTTGTCCTAACACTGAGCACTACTATCAGGTGCCTGGGAAATGAAAGAAAGCAAACCCTAAATTTTGGAAGTTATAAATTCATTGCAAGTTATTAGCCCTGCATATTTCCAAACCTTTGCTTGAGCAGCTACTATTCTAGTTTTGCCTAGAACATATTTATAAACCGAATATGGACTAATGAAAGGAAGTTGGAGCTTACTTTTGTGTTCAGATATGTAATGTATCACAGAAGTTGGTGCAGTGGCTGTTGACACGGGAGTTCCATTAGGGTTTGCATAAAGCAGGAGTAGGGGCTGAAAGTGCCCTCTGTGACATTTGTCCACCACCTGCTGCCAGTGGGGGCCAATCTGAAAGAAATCAGACACCTATAAGCTCAAAGCCGCTCAGCACGCAAGCAAAATATGGTATAGCCTAAAATTTTGTCCAGATACTTGAAATGCAAATGAATGGGAGAGTGTGGATACATTATTCGAAAGGTTAGAATATTCTTCACATCAAACAGTCATTATTAGCAATTTAAACATTCTTCTAATAGTTTTCAAGTACTTCACATCATCAAGTGCGCACGCATGAACAGACATGAAATTGAAGCAAACATGCGATAACTTTCATCCCAGCCCAAGAGGTCATAAAGCCCAAGAAGTTACGCAGTAGAACTCACTGTGTCTTGCAGGGAGGCAGACAGCTAAACCACAATCATTCACACTCACATTTAGCTCAGAAATGACATTCGACAGTGGATAATGTTTGGTATTATTTATGAATGCTGCTGCTGTGTGTTCCCTCCAGATTAAATTTAAATGCGATTTGTTGCAACATTATTTGATTTAACAGTGGAACTATGCCATGACCAATCCAACTAGAGAAAAAAATCCCCTTTTTTCAGTCTGTCATCACCATAGAAAACGTGCGTTTCCGATTTAGTCTTGACAGTGTACACAGATGATGAACAAGACTGCCTTTTTAAAGTTCATTCTGATAATTTGCTAAATACTGCGTGAAAAAGAACTGCTTACATTTATTCCTAGTGCTCTATTTGTGCTTTCGATAAACCATGCTGTGTGTGCAGTTCAGTGAGATTAACTTGCTAACATTGTGAATACTAGGAGGTGAACATTGCTTTATATTCATTGTGAAGAAGGCTGTTCATTATTGAAAAAATTACTTGAGAAGTATTTAATATTTGGTTCGATTTGCTTCCAGCACTATTATAGTCGTGTTCAATTTAGTCTGCAACTTTGCTACTTGTACACCCCCAAAAGTGAATCTCAGGGTGTATGCACAGGAAATACAGCAGTAAACTTTACAGCTTTATAAGAAGTAAGGCAGAACCCTGTCCACAAGAAAGTGCAATGCAAACAGTGTCAATGCTTAAAGTGCTCTGTTTCTTTATCTGGCCGGCTCGGCTTGTTTCTTCCTTCCTACGTTGCGCTGTACCAGCTTTAGAAAGCTCAATGTCACTTCCTTCACGTACATTAATACTATATCTGAATACAGTGGTGTAAATGCAGATTCAAGCTACATCTTCACAAAACACACAGCCTGAAAAAATTGCCTTTGATGCCTGCGGAGCAAGTTGCATGGCAAGATAACCATGAGTGGCCCCCACATGATGAGTGGCGCAACATAAAGCCACACACACTTGACAACAAGAAGCATGCCGTATAATTTCAGTTAACTTGTTTTGCCCTTATTCACCTTCTCTTCAGGACTACTTAGAACAGAAAGGAACAGAATACAAAAATAACCGAGTCAAGATTCATAACCTACTTTCATTATACAACAGGTTGCTGTTTGCCAGTGATGGATGTAAATATGGCAAATGAGTTCTGCGGAAATCTGCAAGGTGGAGGACGTGTTGTGAAAGGAAAAAATGTTCATCCAGCTGAGAGTAGCACGAAGCTAGCCTCTCAGTTAGCTCAAATGGCAGATAAACCACCTCAGAAAGGCGTCAGTTCTGGGTTCGATCCCCAGACCAGGATGAATTTTTTCTTCAACTGTGAGGCTATCTTTATGAGACCTGTATAAGTTTTCTTTGCAGCTTCAGGCTCCTCTTGGGAGGACGACAATTCTTTCACTTCATGGAAGTATAGCTCATCACTTAACACTTTTGCTCCTGATGCTTCTGTTGATATGTTACACCATTCCCAAAAAAGAAGTGAGACTTACTATAGATTCATAATGACGATAATCTTATCAGTCACAAATGACAAAACTAGTTGGAATGATGCCAAATGGCATGAGAAGGCATAGGTGGGGGGCAGAAGTGCAGTTCCGAGTCACTCAATTTCAGTATCATTATCCCTACAAGTGATACGGCCAGACAGCGCAGTGTCAAGCAAATTACCAGTGCCCCGCCCAATTCCCCTATTTCCATTCTATTATATATTTCCATTCCATTCTATATATCAAGGATGGGGGTGCTGGGCCAAGGAAGCTAAGAAACCACCACAACAAACAGGTGGGAGGGTAGGTAGGTGAATGGCCTCGGAAGTCCACACAGAAACAGAAATATAGGAATGTTAGGGGCTGCCGTGCCATTAAACAGCCCGGTGAATGTTGAAGAGTGCGACAGTGACTAATGGAAAACAATTTTAAGAAGGAGAGTGAAGTGAAGCATATGAGGAGGGGGAAGGGGATGCACATAAAAGGCATCAAGAACGAAGTTGGAGGATAATTAATGACGTAGGGAGAATGTCTCGTCACTGTCCAATCGCCCAACACCAGACAGCTGCGGCCAATCGCCTAGCTGAGGCTCACCTACCCCGTCGTAACATGTGCTGCTTGTTGCGGAGAGCCCATCCTAACTAAATGTCTTGGAAATCTTCAAAATAGACGGTTGTCAGGAGACACGACACTTTCAAATCTCTTGGAGCTACTGGCCCTTATTTTACTGCGAACTACAGATGACGTCATTTTCACAAAGGTTTCTAAACAGGAAGCAGCCCTGCTTCGGGCTGTCTGGCTCATCAATTCCCGAGTGTGATCAAATAACAATATGCCTCGCATGATGACTACAATACCATGATCGCAAGTTACTTCCAAAAATCTCTTCAGGCAACTCGGAGAGTAGGTCACTGAAAGTGAGTGAAACTTGCATTGTATGATACTATCAAAGTTCTAGCACAAACCTACGTTCCCATATTTTTAAATGTGGAACAATATAAGTATGGCCACAATGCCGAAAGTGCGATTGAGTGACAGGTGACTTGCAAAATAGTGTCCGCCCTCTTCTGTGCATAGCCACACTAGAAGATCTGGCTGGAAAACAATGGTTTTTATCTCCGCTGTTACCTGGGGAGCAACAAGTCTGGCTTTCCAACAGGACACATGATAGTGCATTCTCTTGGTTTTGTATGGCCCAGTCTTTAGCTCTGTTCGTTTTCCCAAGTCATGTACCCACTAGGTCATGGACATACATTAAATAAGTGCACCAATTCGTTAATGATATTTTAGGTCTTTGTTAATATTATCATTTTTAAAAACAGCATAAGCATGATAGCATAATTTGATGCAAAATTGCTGCATGCATTAGCAATGGAAAACTTTTCTCAGAAGTTAAGCA